>NC_137822.1:29746477-30051477 GCF_963921795.1 Nannobrachium achirus | reverse complement strand
TTTTTTATTGCGTGAATTAATGTTTGTACAGTGGTGGCTGACTGTGACTATACAGCAACTGAATTGGCCCATGCAGGGCATATGTTTCCATGAATTGAAAACACAGGACCCCAATGGAAACAAGCCATATAGTGCTTTCTTGGGGTTAATCCTTTTAGCGTCCTTTTGTATAGAACTGTACTGTCTTTTTGTGCTTTTTCTTTTTTTGTGCAAACTGTATTGTGTATATGTGTAAGTATTCAATCAGTCAATCAATAGTGTGTCCAATTATACATCAGTACTGTATGTTTGTAAATTGTTTACATTTAATTTAATTGTCATTTTTTAAAACCAAAAAGAATAATGTTGAAGGGAAATTAACACTATATATGAGTGTTAGTGAATCCTAAAGTAATCCAATCTCAATTCTCATGGTAAACAATACTGTTGTTTTGCTAAGATGAGTCGTGTGAATTGTGCATACTCGCCACATCACTATTAACGCTTTCCCATCTATATGATTTATACTATACACTGTACTGTATTCTTTAATGAAAGTGCCCCGTGCCTCAGAGATTATATAGGAAAGCTGAGAGGGAGACAATATAGGAGAGACAGACAGTAAGGACATACAGTAAGAAAGGGAAACCGAGTAGAAGAGGCAGACAGTGGGAAAGCTGAGAGGGAGACAGTCTATGAGACATCGTAGTAAGGTGAGGGAGACAGTGTAGGAGACAGTGTAGGAGAGACAAACAATCTAACATATAATTTTCGGAATGTCTGAATGAGTGTCTGTCTGTCTGAGTGTCTGAGTGTCTGTCTGTCACAGCGTTTCTCCTCAATGGCTGGAGCAATTGATCTGAAATCGCATCACCATAAGCATATGAACACACCTGACATAACTGTGAAGCCCGTTTGTCACTTTCACAAATCATATGCTGTATATTAGCATTTTTATGGTGTATCTATATCTATTCTGCATCTAGCTTGAGGCGTTTCTCCTCAGTGGCTGGAGCAATTGATCTGAAATTGCATCACCATTAGCATATGAACACACCTAACATAACTGTGAAGCCCGTTTGTCACTTTCACAAATCATATGCTGTATATTAGCAATTTTATGGTGCATCTATATCTATTCTGCATCTAGCTTGAGGCATATCTATTCTGCATCTAGCATGAGGCAACATGTTTAACCAGAGTGTGTGTGTGTGTGGGGGGGGGGGGGGGGGGGGGGGGCGGTTGTCTGGCCCTGTTACAGATTTTGTCCAAAATCATGCAGATCGGTACACAGTATCTCTGTAGCCATTAAACGAAACGGGTATTTCTTACATTGATGCTCCTACATATTATCATGCAAGCACCAGTTAAAGTTACTTTCCATCCCTCATATACTGTGTGCACAGTGCACATCCCATAACCCACACACTGCACATCATTTCAGAGCTCATATCTTTGAACGGGTAAGGACTAGTAGTAATAATAATAGTAATATGAGAGATCAGTGTATGTGAGACAGACAGTAAAGAAAGCTGAGAGGGAGACGGTGTAGGAGAAACATACACTAGGACAGCTTAGAGGGAGACAATGAAAGAGAGACAGACAGTATAGGAAAGCTGAGACAGTGTAGGAGAAATACACTAAAGCAGGGGTCTTCAACGTTTTCACGCCAATGACCCCTTAGCTGAGAGGGAGATGAAGCAGGGACCCCCACTACATATTGTATAAAATTGTGTTGCAGATTCAAATTGTTCATAGATTTTTTTATTTTTTTTTAATGTTTTTTTATCCCACGGTTTTTGTAACCCATTTTTCTCACCCGGTGACTACCTAACCTGTAGTCCTGGTTTCCGCTCTCCCCCTGCCACACCAGGGGACATTGGGGAGCACCCGGCTGGCGGCTGGCTAGGGGGAGGTAGTATAGAAACCAGGACTACTGCATGTTTTTGTGTGAGGGCCTATGCCCAAGGAGACACGGGGAGAACATGCAAACTCACCACAGAAAGGCCAACCCCACCTAGGGTGTGGGTGCTGATGACGCGGGTGGAGGAACACGCCCCCAGCGCCCACAGCTTCCCCCGGCGGGAATCGAACCCAGGACCTTCAAGCTGTGAGGCGAAGTGCTAACCACTGCACCACCGTACCCCTTGTTCATAGATTTCTTAGACAGCTAAGACTTGTTTGACAGCACTTAATTGTCATCATGTTGGAGTAATGTGTATTTTCAGACATTTCACCACTTGAACTGTCAAATAGTTCTTTTCCCTCTACAAACCTCTTTGCTAAAAATAGACGATCTACAAGCTGATCTACAAGCCGATCTACAAGCTGATCTACAAGCCGATCTACAAGCTTGTTGCGAGGCGTTGTAAGCTTGTAGATCTGCTATTTTTGGCTAATGTGCCACTTAGAATAGGGACAGGGTTCAAATGGTTTATGTATAAAACATGATCCTATCACACAAAGATTTGGAGGACCCCCTGCAGTAACTCTGAGCTGAGGACCCCCTAGGGGTCCCGGACCCCGGGTTGAAGACCCCTGCACTAAAGCGTGGAGGGAGACAGACAGGAAAGCTCAGAGCTTGTTTTGTTTTCTCGCTTTTCTGTTCCTTTCTTCATCATCGCCACGCCATGTTTATCTCATCCCAGACTGTACCTTCCTCTTCTCCAACTTTCCTCGTCCATCTCTCTTCTCTCCATCTTTCTCAACGTCTTTCCACTCATCTCCCACTATGGCTCAATCTTCCCCTCCTCTTCTCATCCTTCCATTTCACTCACTCACTCTCCATCCACTCCTCTCATTTTCCATCCCTCTCTCCTCTCATGTTTCCATCTCCAGTCTCCCGTCATCCTTCTCTTCCCTCAGCTCCAAACATCTCAATATATCGTCGCTGTCGGGTGAAAACCTTGTATGTCTAAGACCGTTCGTTTGACATTTATCATTTTAAAAATGATTTAAACTAGTGAAAACAGCCGATCTACAAGTGCTTATAGATCTGCTGTTTTCACTACTTTTGTGCGACGGCCTTGTACGATGAAGCAGGGCTTTACTTTGCGAAAGAACGGACAAATTTGAAACTGGGAGATACGAGGTTTCCACCCGACAACGACGATATATTCCAGTCATCTTCTCATCTTCTCCTCTCACCTACTGCCACTATCCCTCCATCATCCCACCCTCTCTTTTTCCCCCTTGCCATCCTCTCCTCTCTGCCCCTCCCCTCTTCATCCTTTCATCCCTCTCTCTCTCTCATGTGTCCATCCCCCCCTCCCTCTTCTCCTTGTCCTCTTTCTCTCTCCCATCCCCAGTTCCCAACTCTTCATTTCATGTTCTATTCCCTGTTTGTGGGGTTGAGTGTTCTCACCCTGGCATTGGTTTGTTGGTTGCCACGACAACATACCGAGGCAGGTTATTTATAGCTCGGCAGATCAACATGACTCCCACAATACAGCCAGTGTGTGCGTGTACGTACGTGTGTGGGTGCGCGTGTGTGTCCACGCTTGCAATGTGAATGTGTACGAGCATGCGAGTGTGCATTTGTGTGTGTGTGTGTGTGTGTGTGTGTGTGTGTGTGTGTGTGTGTGTGTGTGTGTGTGTGTGTGTGTGTGTGTGTGTGTGTGTGTGTGTGTGTGTGTGTGTGTGTGTGTGTGTGTGTGTGTGTGTGTGTGTGCCAGCTTGCCCTTCAGAGAGACAGACGTCCCTAATGACTACAATCGCAACAGAGCAATATCCACTCTTGGGCTGTAATGACAACAAAGGAAAAACCTTAGTGTTCATTTCACACCGAAGAGTCTACTACACGTGGAACCAAGTGGACCTGTAAAGGGTCCATTTGGTTCCATTTGTACCCTCAATTTTGCTGTGTAGTAAAATATCATTATAGCGTTCTTTCTCACCCACACTTCAAGCCAACTTAATATCTTCCACGGTTCAATTAGACTCAAGTGTCGCACCACAGAGACACGAGACATGCTCCACCGAAATCAATTGAATATCACCGAGCACCTTTAGAAGTCCCCCGGGATCCCATCATCCAGCGTGTCTCCTATCCTATAAGCCTGGATGAGAGCAGAGCACAACACCCGTTCACCCCCCATGATCACAACCAGCCAGGCCAGGAGGCAGCTCTCCAAGGTCAATGTGAGCAAGGCCAGAGGGCCAGACAATACCAACCCGAGGGTACTGCTCAAGGCATTCTCTCCAGCGCTCTCAATGACTAGTGTATCATTGTTTTATGCTTTAACTATTGAAAAATAGCAGATATACAAGCTCACAGCGCGGCACCGAGTGCCGCGCTGCGAGCTTGTAGATCTGCAATTTTTGAAAAATCGTGGGCCACAGTGACCACAGTGTCAGGCGTTATCCCTGCTCTGAGTATATCTGACATCACTGTGATGTCACCTGTGATGTCACCTGCATGTCACAGTGATGTGTCGGGGGAACCACAGTGTCAGGCGTTACACGTATACGTTACACGTATACGGACAAGCTGTGCCGGATCTGACGGTAAACTGCGACCTACGGTCGCAATTATGATGTCACGTGAAACTTGACCAATCATGGAGATTGGCCCATTTATTGTCTGGTGTGGATACGCTGGTGTCACATGAGGCGACCTAATATGGTTCTCAAACATTTTTGGTTGCAGTACCCCCTTATATTGATTTCTGAAGCCAAGTATCCCTTACCTTAAACAATTCTCCCAGTCTCTCGAATTTTGTTCATAAAATGTACATCAAAAGTCCAGTTCCCATGCCAATATGTTAAAAAATAAAACAGCATGGCAAATAAACATTGCTTTCTATTCAAAAACAGTTGTACTAGTCAAGGTATTGATGTAATTCTTTTTAACAATTTACAGATGAGAAGGTTCACACAAAGACTGTCAATGTTTTGTCATTACCCATAACAGTAAAATAGGCTACATATTTTCATTTTCTCCTGTACCCCCTGCAGTACCCCTGTGTTCCCCCGTTTGAGAAACACAGACCTACTGACTGAAACTCTTGTCACACTGTTTATACAGATGTGGGTTTTATTTCCTGTGTAAGTCAGGTGAGCCGCCTTTGCTTCTCCTGGCTGCCTTAAAGTCTCTGTGAACTGCTGACCACTGGAGGATCCCAGTACATCTGTGTCTCCTTGTCTGTGACTTGTTACAGAGCCGATGACTTGCTGACAGGCTGCTGGAAGAGCGGAATTGTCCATTCCTCAGTATTGTACAGTAGACTCAGGTCATTGTGGTTCATGTGTTCATGAGACAATGTACGGACACTCAGAACATGAGCTCTGAGTCTGGGAAGAATGAAGGCTCACGCCGAATAAAGGTGTCTTGACTCCACTACAAACCTTCTCTGAGACTCAATCTTTCACCCACAAACCAAGAAACCGGACAAGAAAAAAGAAGGTGAAAAATGTTATTAAACTGGATGTCGAAAGATAGTTGGATCATTTACTGTATGTTTGACAGTTTTATGCATTCATGTCTTTTTTCCCCTTTGGATGAAAAGGTAATCGTATTTCGGGTTCAATTCCTGGGTCACAGCCAGTGGCGTCAGTTCAGCAAAAGCTAAGGTATGGCAACACGACTGGTGCAACAGGCATGATGATGATGATTACTATCAGTGGATAGTATTATTATTATTATTTTAAGAAGTATATTTAATTATTCCCCCCCCCCCTGGAGCCAAGGTATGGCAGCTGTCACAGCACCATTCACAGCACCGTTCCTTGCAGCTTGTCAGTGGTCAAAAAAACTCCCTCCATCTCCCCAGCCTCCTCCCTGAGCAAATTACTTCTTTGTTGCGACCGTCAGGTCGAAGTTACTATCAAAACCTCCACTGGCTGTCAGTCACGTCACGTCATGTCACGTCACACGTCACACTTTTGCCCTACTCATATCTTGCCACCGTTGCCCCTATCCATGCCAAACTTCGCACACACACTCCTTGACTGCCAAACCACAACCTCCACCACTCATTTCTCACATGGCCCTCAGCGCCTCCAGGACTCAGATTTTTGCAAAACACATTTTTGTACACTGCTCCTACAGATTTTGCCCTAAAATCACGCAAAGCGGTATACAGTATGTCTAGAGTCATATCATCTACATGGATCTGTCCCATTTAGCGTCACCATCAGGCCGATTTTTCCAAACACATTTTTGGACACTGCTCCTACCGATTTTGCCCTAAAATCACACAAAGCGGTACCCAGTATATCTATAGTCATGTCATCAACATGGATCTGTCCATTTGTGTATACATGTGACATGACGGTCGCTTATCTCCCGATTAGGGAGTCTTACTGGTATGATTGTATGATGTTATCTGTGTATGTGTATCTTAACTAAGTTAAGCCCTTGAAGGTTTCAATATTATTTCCATGTAATATAGCTTTATCTTTGGGCTCTACTTCAGGGACGGTTAGTGATCTCAGATTGTGTGTCATGCTTGCGCAGATAATGTGGAGCGTCACAGGAGCAGAGTCACACTGCCAAATTGAAAACAATATCATGGCAATAAAGGGTTTATCTTGATGACAGTGTTTGACTGAAATACATTTGCGGGTGTGTGTCATCATGCGAGTCCTCGTGCGTGTGCGTGTGCATGCGTGTGCTTCCAGCAACATCGATCACTCCCAAGGCCGGTGCTTCCCGGCCGGGCTGTTACCACGTTACCATGGAAATGGGCCCGCTGCTTAGGAGACACCGAGAAACCAAACACCGCTGATCAATAAGCTACTTGAATAATAGGCCCACACAAGCACACACACACACACACACACACACACACACACACACACACACACACACACACACACACACACACACACACACACACAGACGCAATCGTATAGCCGCACTCAACTCGTGGCAGTCTATCCCTGAATGATGAACACAGCCTCATCAATAAGGAGATAGTATCTCAAACTAGATTTGGCACTCGTTCAGTGTGTACAGGGAGAGAGAGGGGAGCTGTTTAAAGCCCACTGAGTCACTTCATTCATTGGTTCTCATTCAGGGGTCCTCAGCAAATATTATTGACAGTTGTATATTGTTGAGGTCCGGATCTATCCAACACAGGACTGATGATCCCATGGCTCTGGTCAGAATTTGGTCAGAATTTATTGAGAGCCCCTTGAGATGCGGCATCTCAGTTTAGAGGGGGTCAAAAGTAAAACATTACAAACAATACAAATACACAATACACACGTGCAGATACAGTTAACTTCCTCAAGGAATACAAAGAAGTCCTGAAGAGGCCAAGAGATGTCTCAGAGTAAGATTGTTCCAGTCCAATGGAGATTTGTAGTGTAATGAGCTGCGTCCAACATCATAAAAATATTTGTGAGCAGTGCAAACCGCTCCTACGTCTGGCTTTGTGTATATGTCCGATTGTCCGTATGAGCACGAGACTAACGTCACACGAGACTAATCTCATAGAAAGTAAGCAGAGACCAATATCACCACAGCTGATGTCACGGACATACAGCCCATACAAATAGATATAGGCCTATGCATGTGAGATGTATCATGTTTGATACCATGCAAAGTGAGCACTGCTCACTTCACACAGGTGAAAACATTTTTTATTCTGCTTTGAGTCCTTCATCTTGTCTTCCTCCAAATGAGCTTCAGGGGTATTTGCCGGAATCCGGAATTCACATCAGAAGCCCTAAGAAATTGTGTGTGTGTGTGTGTGTGTGTGTGTGTGTGTGTGTGTGTGTGTGTGTGTGTGTGTGTGTGTGTGTGTGTGTGTGTGTGTGCGTGCGTGCGTGTGTGTGTGTGTGTGTGTGTGTGTGTGTGTGTGTGTGTGTTCTGTCCCAAGGGCACACATATGGATCTATCCTAAGCCTGCTGATCCAGTGACCCTACATGTCCCACAATACACTTCAAAAGCCTTGGTCGACGTTGGGTCCACGCATTGTGGACGGTGGACGGCGGACTTCACAAACGTAAAATAAACTCATGTCAGACACAACAGAAACCGTTGCCTCCCAACGCCGCTTAGCACACATTTTCGAGGGGTGCACTGTGTCCCTTAATTATCTTATGCAAATATTTCCAACCTCGCCCTGAGTCTAAACAAGAGGACACATCCTGGCTGGAAGCTGGAAAGTGCCTGCTCAGCAAATCGAGGAACCACATTATACGAACAGTGTAATTACCTGTGGCAACCACACCAGTGCAAAACTAATAGGCCTAAACTGTTGAAAATAAAGCACATGGCTGTCACCTATGCAATGAGGATGCGCAGTAATTCATGTTGCACTTCCATTTGGTCTATTTTAGTGAGTTAGGTGGCATTTGGTTTAAAGTTATGTGTACACTGGGGGGAAATTGTGTGAGCTGCAGCATTAAAGACTGAGAGCCATGCAGCCATCTTTAAAGGTCTCTTTCTTTTCTTTTTTTGTTTCTTGACCTCAATCTGTTGTCTGGGGTCCACCCCCCCAGGGGGGGGGCGGAGCAGAAGCAATGATTGACAGGCAAAATCCCTCAGCCCACAGGTTTGCTGCTGAAAAAGCCTTAGAACAATTCTGAGTAAAATATCAGAAAATCAGAAAAAAGTCGCCTCCCACCGTTCAACTTAGTGTGTCCTCTTGTCCTCAACCCTGTCCCTATGCAGCACGAACAGCTGCAATACCGATGGGTGACCAGAAGTGGCGCTGTTGTGCATCATAGACACAAACACACACACACACACACACACACACACACACACACACACACACACACACACACACACACACACACACACACACACACACACACACACACAGGATAGCTGCTCAAATGCACCGCTCCACTTCGAACTGATGGGTTTGATTTTTTATGTTTTAACCAAGATCACCCTAATACGCCGTCGTAGAACACAAAGAGAAAAGAACTTGCCATGTCTCACTGGAGTGGATTTTCCACTTGAAATCTTTTAATACACATTTGAAGGACCATGATAAAGACTTTTTATGTTTTTAAAAACAGCATATCATGAGACCTTTAACCAATCAAACCACAACCATGCATTGTATAAGATTTAATGCACCAGTTCAAAGTTAACCAAGTGTTGTTGCAATGTGTTACAGTTATAAGCAAAGCTGTCCATTCTAGTGCATTTTAGCACCCTGGGGTAGAAGCCAGACAGATCTGGGAGGGTGTGTGATGGGTGTCATTGTTCCAGTCCAACAGGGAGGATAAGTTATCACTTATAATTGGCAGCTTAAGCAGGGTTTTGCAGATAGAAATATCCTACCATTATTGATCTGATCGCACAGACAGACAGGGACAGCTAACCTTGTCATACTGCAGGCAGTGATGGGTACACTACCAACTCTATCAGCGGCTTGGATAATAGCAGAGTACTACTGGGCATCATGCGGTGGAAGTAACTGCATGTTTATAAATTATAACACCAAAACTAGAGAACTTGGGGCAAGATTTTGTAGCTCTATAAAGTGGCTACAACTTTGAGACGGGTAAATATACATTTCCAGCATTCATTTTGAGGCTACATTTGTTAAAATGTCAAGATACAGTGATTAATGAGGATCCTCTCAATAGGTGCATGTTTTAATGAGAATCTAGGAAATTGCCATTCCATTGTCTTCACTCTAGCGCAAGTTGAATATTAATAAGCTAATAGTCAGCGCAACAATACAGAACAGTACTGTCAGCATGTACGTGATTACAGCTGGTCAGAGCTGGCATAATATCATTAATATAAACAGTAAATAAAACCGATCCTTAGACTGAAACTTGAGGTACCTGTACACCTTTGTACTCCCACTTTGACTCAATGACTTCTATCAGACAGGTAGTTTCGTTGACTACCTTTTTTTTAATGATTAAAACTAAATAAGAACTAAATAAAAACTAAGCTATGATGACTAAAACTAAGACTGAATATAATGACAATTTCATCAAAAATACAAACAACAAACAAATACAACTAGACCAAAGGGGATCTACATGGTCACATCACGTGTGGGCTTGTAGATCATCTATTTACATAATTCAACCAAGTGTAAAATCAGCCAACGCCATCAAGATCTGCCAAAATGCTTTGTTGTCGACAAAACTAGACTAACACGAAAACCTTTCAGATGACTAAAATATGACTAAAACTAAATAATTTTGTATTCAAAAGACTATGACTGAAAGTAAAAATACATCAAAGTTTCCTGTCAAAATCAACACTGAGGTGAGCACCAGCTTCTATAGGCAGGCTATTGTGGGAAGAAAGGTGATGGGGTGGCTGTGTTTGTAGGCCTATATATTCTGCCACAGCAAAACCTTGATTTCCTTTTAGTATAATATTTGGTTGATTTATCTAGGGATAAAGGAAATACTGTACTGTACATACAATTATTTGCCAGTTATATTTGCACAGTGCTAGCTGTTTGCACACGTGTGGGATTCAGTCAATCTGTTTTAAGGGACTCTTTGCAGATAAGATCTAAGTGCAGATACTGTAAGAGCCAATAAATAATGTAATTAACGAAATATACCCTAACAAACATGACAAGCTAATCCAAACAAACACAGCTGATGGCTTGGAGCGTTTAAAGTGACAGGGAACTATTTCACTTTGCTTCTTCTACTTAGAATTATATCCATGTGTCAGTAGGAACCATTCATGTTGATGTTTGTGTAAACATAAATAACTTCCTGAACCTTTGTCTATTTCCCATGGCAGTAAATTCCTGCTGTGTGTGTGTGTGTGTGTGTGTGTGTGTGTGTGTGTGTGTGTGTGTGTGTGTGTGTGTGTGTGTGTGTGTGTGTGTGTGTGTGTGTGTGTGTACAGTATGTGTACGTGCGTGCGTTGTTGCTGCAACTGGGTATTTCCCAAAACAACAGGAACACTCGCTCCCTCAAATGTGCTAGTAGCAGAAATTTGAAACGGCATAAACACAAGCCATTTCAGCTATTCATTTAAAGGCCTGTATTCTCTTGGATATACCATGGAGTTAGAGAGGAGAGGTGGCGTACAGAATGAGATAATAACCACAGGTCATGGGCCAGATTTTAGTCAGTGCGCCTTGGGTTTGATATTCATACCGCGAGGTTGGAGCCACCAGAATACTTGAACTTCATAGTGAATTAAACTTGTATGATTGGTTCTGAGATGATAGATTTTGCTGACTGCAACACTTCATGGTCTTAGAGTAATTTTACAGTTTTTCTGCTCGGTTTGAATAATCTTTCAGTCAGGCCACACAGAGATGAGGCTGGAGAGAGAGAGAGAGAGAAAGAAAGAGAGAGAGAGAGAGAGAGAGAGAGAGAGAGAGAGAGAGAGAGAGAGAGAGAGAGAGAGACAGAACTGGGTTGAGGGAGGTTTGAAGAAGAAGAGGTGGAGTTTGAGAGGAGAGTCTAATGTAGCGTGCCTTTTGAATCTAGATCACTGAACACCACAGTGTTTCCTCTATCTATCCATCCTTTTTTATTTCATTTTTTTACTGCATTGACGGATGCGGGGAACCCTGGTTTTGAGTTTAACGTGTTACCATTTAGACTCCATTATTGGTTGTAGTGTTTTAACCTTTAGTTGGATACCGTTATTATGAAGGGGAAAAAAGAAATAACATATAGCCTATTCACATGTAACTTCTATGTGAATTTATGTTTTTTTCTTTTTTGGTACAATGCCTCATGCACTCATGCATGCATATGCAATGCACACACACAAAACCTTCTCAAACACACACTCGCACACACACGCACGCACGCACGCACGCACGCATGCACGCACACACACACAGTCGCACACACACACACACACACACACACACACACACACACACACACACACACACACACACACACACACACACACACACACACACACACACACACACACACACACACACACACACACACACAGAGGTGTGGTTATGCAAGAAAAGGGTTGCCCAGGGTCCCACCACAACATAGATATTATTCAGATAGGCCTATTTCAATGTCTAGCATTGACTGTTATGAACACTTTTGTTTGGCACTGCATTGATAAGTTGTGCTTTAAGTATTGCTATTTGTGTTGTGACGTGATACATCTGAGCGTTGACTGTTTTTTGACACTTTATGTAGGCCTATATATTCTTCTTTTATTGTGCCTTTCTTCTTTTTCACTGTACACAACAGTACCTCTTTTCATACTTCTCTGTTTGTTTTGGGGTCCTTTTGTAGTCCTACACAGAGACGGCCATAAAAGATTTGCAAAGTAAAAATGTTTACAAAATATTGGTTGTACGCAACTTTGAGTTAAATAACACTATGGATGTATCAAGTCCAAATGCAACTGATTTAGATTCCACTGAGGCATGGGCTCTGAAATGAGACTGGGAGTGGGAGGGGGGGGGGGACTACTATAGCAGTGGTTCTCAACCTTTTCAGGCCACAACCCCCAACATAACCATATTTTAACTGGGGACCCCCCCACCCTGACGGGCACTAAGAAGAGTTGAGGCATTACATTGTGTATAACACGGTTCTATTGTGAAAATAGACAATCTACATGCTCACACAACGCCTTCAACTCTAATATTTGACAATTTGGCCAATGTTTAATTTGTCTTTTTAGAGGAAAGCCTATTAAAAAGTCCTTAAATTGTCACTTTAGAAATGTGCAGATACCCTCTGTCTATACGCTTAAACTTTATGTTGGTTTTGTTTACTGTTGAGTGAGAAAACAATGTTGCACATTAAGTTAATCATCTGGGGACCCCCCCCGCCCCCCCCCCCCAACATAATGTAGGGACCCCCTGGGGATCCCGAACCCACAGGTTGAGAACCACTGCCCTATAGACCTTGGGGTCTAGGGCAGACTGGCTGGCCCTGGGAATAATATGTGTGCTAGACAGCCGCCCTGCTTGGAACACAGGGGCCCCTACAGAGCATTAGAACGCTCCAGTGGACCCGTGTACTGGCGAGAGCACAGCGTCTTGTCTTGGCCCCGCCCCCCGAAGACGCACAACACAACAAACACAACAGCCATCATCAATAAGAGCATAGGGTAAGTTTTGCCTAGTGTTCAGACATAGGGCAGTGATTTATTTGAATGAATTTGATAGATACATAAATAAAACACATAAATAACACACGCACACGCACACGCACACGCACACACACACACACACACACACACACACACACACACACACACACACACACACACTCAAATATTCGTGTGACCGAAAGTACTGAATATCAGTTATTGATGTTGAATATTAACATAAATAAAATAAAACATTATACAAATATTTGTATCATTATAATTTAATTATCATTATTACTATTATTCTTATTCAAATATTGTTACGATCATCATTATTATTATTATTATTATGACCACGAATCCACGATCCTGTCGATTCCTGTGTCTGTTGTTGAGCTACTAGTGTTTAACTGGCACATGGCACATGCCTTAACATCGTAACTCAGGGCAAAACGATACCCTATGTTCCTCACGCACACACTCAACACCAAACCACCACCAAACCCAGCCGTGCACTGTGTGACACACACCGAGTAGTAGTAGTATTACGCACGCGTTTTCGGGGCCACGGGTTTCTTCTCTCCACCTTTCTTTCATGGATTCTCTTCTTCACTGGAATATACATCCATCCCACAAGGGTAAGTCAGTCCGTGTGAGCCCTGCTGTAATATGTGAAATTCATTCAACAGCACCTTTATGGCTGAAAAATCAAGACGATTGTTTTTCTACTATCTATCTATTGTCTGGTTGCTTGCTTTGCTGTTCAGGCTGTGTGAAGAGCTTGCCTTCTAAGTTCGGACATCTGACAGACAGTGAAGTGGCAACATAATGTCTTCTTTATATCTGATTTTTGACAAAACCCCTGTTTGTGCCGTGCACGCTGTTTACATGCAAGCCGTGTGAAGATGATTTTGTGAACACTAGAAATGTCATTTCAATTTTATAATGGTCGATACCGAGAGAGAAGACACCTGTCTCCTCCAAGCAACAGTGAACGCCATTCTAGGCTTATTTGCCGTTCGCTTTAATAAATAAAAGGCTGGGACCTTTTTTTCCTGCTACAGTTCATTTTTGTTATCAGTAAACAAGGTGATTTTTGTGCCGATTTGGTCGGGGTTTCTATGCCGTCCAAAATATGCCTTCTCCTTCCAGTCTCCAGGCTTAATTTTTGCTCATCTTCCCCGCCCCCCAACATACAGACAGCCTGGGCTAATATCTTTCCTCTCATCATCACGCTGACTAGCTTGTGCATTTAAGGGCTGGCTTTTTTGTATTTATGAAAAACAGGCTTGCCTCAAAATGTGACGCTGGTGCGATGTAGTTAACCATGTTAATTTTTGATTGAAACTAGCTTTTCATCTCCCTTCGAGTCTGAACAGTAGTAGCCAGTGACAGTGGTTCAGCCCTGGCGTTTGGATGTGGATGTAGACTGTCCTAGGTACTGTAGCATAAAATAAATGTTATTACTATGAGCCACATGTCATAGCAAATAAAGGAATATTACACTCTATAGGCTTGCAAACCTAAGCACACATACATACATCATTTGAAAGCTCATATACTGAATTGTCATTTGAATGACAAATTATAAGGATGTTCTCAATTCATTGCATTTCAGGAATTGGCTTGGATTGGCTTCGACAACAGAAGCATCTGGTTGAGCATGGGCTTAGTACAGTGGTTTTCAGTGGTCCTTAGTTGAGGGGTTCCAGGTGGTCCCCAGCTAAATGATGGAGAGTTGGTAACCAAATGAACCCTTATAGATCTTTAACTCTTGAGAGTGTAAAACAACCAGGGATCATTTGGACTTGGATTAGTAGAACTACACCTCCCTGTTTAGTTTAATTCGACATCACACGTTATTCCTGATGCTGATTATGATGTCATAGACATGATGATGTCATATGTATGACTCATATAGTATCATGGCATTGAATTGCCCTGGCCACATTGTGACCTTTGATGTCTGACTGGAAAACACAAAGTAATGTGCAGGAGTGGCCATAACCTCCAAAGGGGCTTAAAACAATACAAAGCCCAAGGTATCAAAACCAACTTTACATGCTGTATAACATGCACCACTGAACCAGTGCATGTGTCAGTGCACAGGTGCGTGTAGCACAGGGGTCTTCAACAGGGGGTCCGGGACACCTAGGGGGTCCTCAGAGTTACTACAGGGGGTCCTCCAAATCTTTGTTTTAGACACTTCTTTTCCTCCTTTTTTATATTAACCACTGGAACCCAAGTGTCCATATTCTGAGAACTTTAGCCAAAAATAGCAGATCTACATGCTCACAACGCCTCGCAGGCAAAGGTTTGGTGTAGAGGGGAAAAAGAGCACACCAAGTACAGAGTGAAAGGTCAAGTTTATTAATTTAGGTATTGACGATCCAAGCGGTTGATTATCTGAAAACACAAATTTACATGAATTCAAAATATACTGATGTTTATGCTGTCAAACGATGAAACTATATTGAATCTATGAACAGGTTGTGGGGGGTCGCTGCTTCATCTCTCTCTCAACTAAGGGGTCCTTCCTTGGCCTGAAAACGTCGAAGACCCCTGGTGTAGCAGACCCACACACCCCTGATACAGTCACGATTCCTTATGTGTTACAGTATGTTATCGTGGGCCTATGCCAGGTAGTGTCTTGTATACAGTAGGTCCTGCTGACAGCCAAGAAGAGGCTCACCTGATGCCCCGCCACCTGCCATCTGTCTGCTGATTAATAGCATCTCCTAAGCTAGACTGTTAGGGACGAGCAGAACGTCGCTGTTGGCTGTAAACCTTTCTATGTCCACAACTGTTAGTGTTTCAGGAAATGGAAGAAAGAACTTGTGTTCCAGTGGATGGATTGTAGAAGTTAGTATTTAGTAAGCTCTTGTTAATCCTTTTCATTGGTTAGATATTTACAGCAGGGGTCTTCTAACGTTTTCAGGCCGAGGACCCCCTAGTTGAGAGAGAGATGATGCAGGGACCCCCACAACCCGTTCATAGATTCCTTATAGTTTAATTGTTTGACAGCACGATCATCGGTGTATTTTGGATTCATGTTTAATGTGGGTTTTCAGATATTTAACCACTGGAACTGTCAATACTTTAACACACTTGACCTTTCACTGTACTTAGTCTGCTCTTTTTCCCCTCCAAAAAAAAGTTTCTATCACTCAAAGATTTGGAGGGCCCCCTGTTGAAGACCCCTGATTTACAGTATAAAATAGTGTTGCTACTTTGAACCCGACATCCCTGTTTTGGGGCGTGTCATTATAGGTGAAAAATAAACAATCAGCCTATAGAGCATCGCAGCGGAAGTGGATTCCTGGGGTCACTTAATATTCCCCATTCATTTTCGCCATAGACTTTTACAAAAATATTTATAACAATTATGTTAAGCCTCGAACCAAGCCATCCAGGATGGAGGTGAATCATGACCATATAACCTTTTTTTCTATGAAAAGAACATTTTGAAAATCGCTAAACAAAGGGTAGTTATTAAATGTAGTATATCAAATAATGTAATATTAAAATATGTTTTCACATAGGATCAAAGGTTATATGATCATGATTCACCTCCATCCTGGATGGCTTGGTTTGAGGCTTAAACATAATTGTTATAAATATTTTTGTAAAAGTCTATGGCGAAAATGAATGGGGAATATTAAGTGACCCCAGGACTCTACTTCCGCTGCGATGCTTTATAGCAATAATTATTATCAGAATATAAAGCTATTTAAAACGTATTATCATTATTATTTTGTAACATTTACAGTACAGTGTCAGGAAATGGGGAGAGAGAGATAGACGGGGAGTGACATGCAGGAAAGGTCAACGGGCACGGGAATCGAACCCACGAATCACCGCTAGGCTACATTAGAGCCTATAGTGGTATGCACCTCAAACACTAGGCCATCGGTGCCACCAACACTTCTGCCTGACAAGTACACCTGTCAAACACAAAACAAAAATACACAAACGTATGGGTTTGTCGGAGTGCTGTGGCTGTGATGTTGCTGTTGGTTTCATGTGATGTTGGTTTTCTGAAGAACTCAGACAGGTTGTTCTACAGTCTGTATGAGAGCACCAAGCCAGACAAACTGTACCATATAAATTCACTGTTAGTGTGTGTATGAGGTGCATATTTGGCACAATGTGATGAACCCAGCTGGTGGATATGTCAGATTTAAAACCAGCGGGCGGGCGGGCGGGCGGGCGGACGGACGGACGGACGGACGGACGGACAGACAGTAAATTAGCCATTATTAAACCAGATAATGGCCAAAAGAATTTCATAAAATAAGTATTCAACATATCAGTATGTTATCCATACACATGCAGTTAATCTCAGGTTTCTTCTTGACTTAAGGTGCCTCCACACCGAAAATACTACAGGAGACTTGTTCAAACTGTTCACAGACTGCAAAGAACTGCAAAGAACTGCAAAAAACTAAGCACATTGAATTTTCCAGCCGACTGTATGCCGACTGTAATTACTGTACAGTTTTGCGCTTGCCCACTGTGTTGCCATATCGGCTCGTTACAAGCGACTTTGATCCTGTTTTCCTATAATGTTTCTAGTTGTGGGTTACTTTTGTTTGGGCATGTTTCTGAATTGTAGTTGCTTATTTGGCCTTGCTTTCAACATTCTTTTCGAAAATAGCTAATGTAATAGAGCTCAATAGGTGAAACTGGACGCTTCTTTAGGCTTTGTTTTCATAGACCTGGTCGCTTGTTTAACTCACAGAATCTGGCAACCGGGGAGCAGAAGCGGAGATGCTTCCTGTCCAGTGTTTACTTCTCCTCACACCAAAACAACACACATCACTATTACTAGCGTTGCCTTGGAGTTGATTAGTATAGGAAATTGAGAGTTGAGATTGTGAATATGCTATTTAGTTAAAATGTGCAACGGGAAAATGTCTCTGGCTTATTTAGGCTTGGTTTTGCTGCAGCAGTAGCAAACTAATGGTCCATTTACAACTCGCTACAATTCACCGACGTCAAGGGGCGACTCAACAAAACTGAGCAAGTCCAGTCTTCCAGTTTTCCGTCGATAGCGTTCCCGACCCGCTGCCGAAAACCTACCGATGAGCTCCCGTTCAGCAACAGACGCTTTCCGCTAGGGATGGGCCGAAAGCAAAATTCTTGGCCGAAACCGAATACCGAATACTGGAAACATTCCACCGAATACCGAATACCGAATAGCCGAATAATACATGTATATAATTTATTTTGTATAATAAATGTTTGTACCATAGCTGTACCTTTGTTGTAAAGCTACCTGATTATGGCAAACCCTAACTTAAATAATAATCACCATATGGTTCCATAAAACATTTATTTCTCACTTTTGAATGCACACATAACAAAATAAAATATTTTCTCTTTGCAATGTTAGCATAAAACAAAGTCAAAATAGTGCAACTATTTCTGTAGTATCCTACAGAGATAAAAGTGCATCAGAACAAGGTGCTTAAAACTGCAGAATGATCTAGGCCTACAACAAAATATTATTGTAAACACAAGGGCTGTAACAGCCAGGCCTTCAACAACAAATGCACATACTGTATGTTGCAAAATGATCTAGGGCCCAGGGGTCCTCAAATACAAATCTTGAAGGTCCAGAAATATTTTTTTGAAACAGGTCCAGGTCCGAAAAAAAGGCGAAGGCGAAATAAGGCGGATACATTTATACAGTATGTACTGTATGTATGTATGTTTATTATAATCATTAGAATTGTTTATTTTAATTATTATTATTATTATTTGGAACTTTGGAAATCTCAGTTGGAACTGTTACCCCTGCTACCTGATGCTGGATAAGCGGTTGAAGATGGATGGATGGATGAATGGATAATTATTTATGCATGCAAAACACTGGCTTATAGTTTAATTATTGGAAACTAAAGAGCATAAATGCAATATTAGGCTTGTCGTTCAGAATGGAAAATAAAGTGGAACTTAGCGTGAGGGGGAGAGGATTACTTGACATTCAGTTAGTTGACACACGTACTGCACAAGCCAGACTGACTGTGCTGATTGACTATGTCAAATGACCAGTCAAATCAGGGTCAACGAGTCATAGTTATTAACCTAACACAGCCTAGGATAGCTGGCAATAATATGCGACGACACATCACATTGTTAAAGACGCATGATCACGCATCGCGAGTTTCGCGACCATTTCTCGTCTAATGCAAGCAGTTGGAGCCTTACATCGTGGATATTAATGTGTTGCTGTTGTCCTCTCCAATTGAACAGCCAAATGTAGAAGATCTCTAAATTATTAATCCAGTGGGAGCAATGGTTTCCAAGAGGTTTTAGCAACTTTTTTAAGGCAGCGAGCGGCATGAGTGTGTGGAGAGGAGAGGAGAGGGGAGGGGAGGGGGGGGGGAGCAGCATGGAGAGCAGACTGCGTCGGAGACTCGGAGGGAAGGAAAACCTTTGATCTACAAGCCCACAGCACGTTGCACCCGCGACGCTTTGTGGGCTTGCAAATTGGCGTAGGGGTGTGTCTTGTGAGCCTGTGTATGTGTTTGAGCGAATGAGCACAATCAGCACATACACACCCACGCACACACAAACACACATCACACACAGTCAGTCCGATCGTCAGATACAACTGTGCGGAGATTTCTCAGAAATGTGCCGCGGTCCGGACATGGACTGCGGTCCGCCTATTGAGGACCCCTGACCCTGTCCTTCACACTATTCGGTGCTCAACTATTCGGTTTTAAAAGCTATCCAGCCGAAAACCGAAAATGCATTTTTAGCCATTTTCGGCCGAAAATTTTCGGTGCCGAATATTCGGCCTCATCCCTACTTTCCGCCGCTATCCGCCGCCGATTCGGCCACGAATCTGTTTGGTTAAAAGTGGCCTTTACTGTGGCTTGAGCTCATGTAAAGGTTAGAGCTGGAATGAAGTACTCCATGGCAGATTGGCAGTAGAGAGGGACGTGCTGTTAGCCAAAAGCGTAGCATTTTTAAATCTTTATACAGAGATTAAAACTGAAACAAAAGTTAGAGATTCTATGGCTGTAAAGTGATGTTTCTTTTGCAACATGCCCAGACGGGCAAGTTGGTGAGGTTTTAGTGGGAGCTGGGGGCTAGTGTTGAAATATTTGACGAATAATACCTTTGTTGTACATGACGCTCAAGCCCTTTACTGAGCTGGAAAGGTTTAATAGCTCCCAACCCCAATATACTGTAGGTACAGTAGAGCTGCTGGTCTGGTTCTATAATGGAGCAACCCAGACTGTTTTAATGTAGAACCTAAATGTTCTAAACCTGCATTTGGAGCTATTTGATTATAAAGAAAAGTTTTAAATAATTTCTTTCAGAAACCCAAACCAGGCCATTTATGATGCAAGCTCTGGAAGACTAGAAATACATATTTCCATATTTAATCAATTTCAGCTGCAGTGTTCCATTTCTAACACCTCCATGTTATTGCAGAGAACACCAGACATGCATATTGAGGTGATGCAGCATGAAGCTATGACCTTTGACCTCTTTGACTGATATCCAATGCTGGTTTTATTCCCACACAGGAGACTTGACTATTGATTACGCACGCACGCATGCATAGCCATACACTTGTATTCACACACACACACACACGCACGCATGCACGCACGCACGGCGGCAATTCCTCACGTGCATCCACACAGTCAACAACACACACGTACACACATACAAGCAACGTTTGTGCGCATTCACTCATCATACACAAGCATTCACACAGTCAATTTTCACAAATTCGCGCACATGTATTTACACGCTCAACTCGCATGCACTCAAATGCAAACACACACACACACTCACGTGACCATCTATCCGCTCCTAGTTGTGTTGATAGCGGGTATTTGATTACTGCTTGCCTTGGGGAGGGCAGAATTGGTTGAATGGGGGTTGTCCTCCTGCCCCGTGATAGGGTGATAGATCTGTCACTGGGATGTCCCAGGGGACTGATTGGCCCAAAGGTGAGATAAGGCCTGCTCAGGGAGATGGAGAATGGCAAACCACCTCTCCATATCTTAGCAGGACTGATACATATCAGTGACGTGCACTCTTAGTAAAAAACGCCTTGTGTAAGGCACAGGTTTTCAAAGTGGGAGCACAAATCTTATTGTATTTCTCCCAGTAGGTATAGGAGTTTTTTTGTCGTTGGACATGTCTTCAAACTCGTTTTGGGTGTGCGTAATCTGTGGGAAGTACTGTATGTGTCTGATGGTATAGTATAAAGGTGGTTAGAAAGTCTGGCTCTGTTCCTACCACATTTTGTGTGCTGTGGGTGCATAGTCTGTCTTCCCTTGGCTTGGGAGAGGGGTCTGTCTGTGGCGGGCCTGGCAGCCTTTCTCTATTGCAAGGCTGTGTTTGCTGAGTCTGTACCTCATAAGGCTTTCCTAAGTGTTGGGTCGTTTACCGTGCTCAGATATTCTGCCAATGTATATTCTCTTTTTAGCACTAGATAGCATTTCATTTTGCTTTAGTTTTGGGTTGTCTCTTTCCAGTAGGCCTATGTCAGGTAGCACCAGTATGTATAAATAAACACCAGTCTAATGGAAACAGGGTGAAAAGGTGCAAACGCAAGCACACACATGCGTGTGCACACGCCTCACGCACACACACACGTTAGCCTGGAATCAGACGAATCCGCCGGTGCAAAAATAAATTTCCCTTGGCGGATTTAGTCTGGCTACGTGAGACTACAAGTACACACGTAGGACAAAAAAGCAGTCAAACAGTTAATGTACAGATAGTAATAATGGTTTGAATTAAGTGTTTGTCTGGCAAGCTTATCTACTGGGCATTTCGTGAAACAAAATTAAATTCTGGCATGAGCTCTGGTGAACACATTAAGTGGCATGAGATGTGGGGCATCAATTCAGTTCATCCTGTTTGCAGAGTGTTCATGGCAATTCCCTTGACATTGCACTTTAAGTCCCTCTGGGTGACACAGAGTGTGAAATGCCTAAATTGTCATTTGTAATCATTCCACTTCCAGGCTGGTCAGTGGTCAGTATGACAGTAACATTACCAGAACTCACCGGTGGTCGATTGGTTAGACTACTGATAGTCTACAATTATCCTTATTCCAAGGGATCTTTTCCATAGGAAAAATAGGCAAACATTTAGGATATGCAGATTATGCACATCCCCACAGTTCTTGACCAAAAAATAATCAAGTGAAGAAGAGAATATTGTGTGCGATACGAGTCACTGTAGCTTAGGCCTTTGAGTCTATAGAGTGAGTTCTATGTTATCATTTTGGTATTGGGACCATTTATACCGTAATTTGAAATGTTGAATGAGATGATGTGAAATGTTGAATTATTTATTCTATTAGACAATTTTTCAAAGTAAGAAAACGGTTCACAAATTTAGATTACAGGGTGCTTCGCCTTTGATGTTAGTCAGGCAAAGGCCTAGATACTGAATAACACAGACTGCCTCCTCTCTTTGGCATGTTAATATTGTCTTTGGTGTGTGTGTGTGTGTGTGTGTGTGTGTGTGTGTATGTGTGTGCGTGCGTGCGTGCGTGCGTGCGTGCGTGCGTGCGTGCGTGCGTTTGTGTGGACTGGGGCAGTGAGGGGGATCTGACTTGTTTCTCTAGAATACTTTTTTGGTGACCCCTGACTACAAAAGCTGTTGTATGGTGTGAGCCCCATGCTGCTGGTGTAATGGATTTGATTTATCTACAGACTGCAGACATATACGTTAAACAAGCAAGATGCTGCAAGAATTGTAAGACTTCAGTTCACTGGAGCATGCACCTGCACTGTACCGAGTTCCCTTCCCCCTAGAGAAAAGGTTGACTCCCCACAATTGTCATTGTATAACTCACAGTCTGATAACATCACAGTTTTGACGTATGGCACTCACCCGCTGGCTCGTGCCTGCAATGATGTGTTATTCACCATAACCATTATTTTCCTTAAACTCAACAGAGACCTTTGATGTGTTCCAAGCTACTTTTGGACTGTTGTTGAGCTGTTGTGCCTTTAAGCTGTCACCCAAGAACCACTCATGAGATCGGAGATTAATGATGTGTTATAATAAACTCCTAGAGTTCACCTGCTTGCAAGATTAAACGCATAACTTTATCTTGCCCTTCAGGTACCGTTTGACAAAGTAAGAGCCGCTCCATTTCTCCTGAGACTGCCATTTCTCTTCCAATTACTCTACTGTGTTTTGAGGGTCCTTCATGCTTGTTATGTTCTCAACAAACTGTGGTTTAATGTGGGAATGTGAAATAACTTTAGCTCGCAGCCTCGCACTAAAATAGCAACACGTTTCACGCACAGATAAATCGGTTAAATCAGTAGAGTACTAGGGGGTCTTCAGAGTTACTACAGGGGGTCCTCCAAATCTTTGTGTGATAGAAACTTGTTTTTTCCCCCCTTTTTTATATTAACCACTTGAATCCTAGCGTCCATATTCTGAGAACTTAAGCCAAAAATAGAAGATCTACAAGCTCACAACGCCTCGAGGCGTTGTGAGCTTGTAGATCGGCTATTTTTTGGCAAAGAGCTTTGGAGGGGGAAAAAGAGCAGACTAAGTACAGTGAAAGGTCATGTTGTTTAAGTATTGACGGTTCAAGTGGTTAAATATCTGAAAACCCACCTTAAGATGAATCCAAAATATACTGATGACCGTGCTGTCAAACAATTAAACTATATGGAATCTATGATAAGGTTGTGGGGGTCCCTGCTTCATCTCTCTCTAAACTAAGGGGTCCTTGGCCTGAAAACGTTGAATCACATTTTGTGATCTGATATTGGCCCGCGGGCCACACTTTGAGAACGCCTGCTTCGATGCACGCGTCTGGTGGAGCCTCTGAACTAAACCCCATGTGGGTTTATCCTGGAAGACTCAACAACAAAATACGGAACAGATATTATCTAAGTACCCCTTAAATTGTTGAAAGATGATATTATTTTTCAATAATCTATTGACACTGGATTTGTTACATTTTCATTAAAACATGCCGTTGTAATGAAGGCTTATGTAATGAAGGAGAACACATTCTGCTTATAATCAGCCAGTAGGAGGTTGTTTGATCTAAATATAGACTAGACCAACATTCTGAGATGCTTATTCCTCAGCAGAGAATGGGTGCACATAATATGCACAAAGTTAGAATCTGCATTTATATTCCCACACACATACTGTCTATTATTCATACTAGGGCTGTAAAAAATAAGAGCTTTCAGATAAAAAAATCTGGGATTAAATGTTTAGGCAAAATTGATCAGCCTACAGCAGGGGTCTTCAACGTTTTCAGGCCAAGGACCCCTTAGTCGAGAGAGAGAGATGAAGCAGGGACCCCCACAAGAATCCATATAGTTTCAATGTTTGACAGCAAGATCATCAGTGTATTTTGGATTCATGTCAATTTGTGTTTTCAGATATTTAACCACTTGAACTGTCAATACTACCTTTCACTCTGTACTTTGTCTGCTCTTTTTCCCCTCTACGCCAAAGCTCTTTGCCAAAAATAGCTGATCTACAAGCTCTGCGAGGCGTTGTGAGCTTGTAGATCGGCTAAAGTTCTCAGAATATGGACGCTAGGGTTCAAGACAAAAACGTTTCTATCACTCAAAGATTTGGAGGACCCCCTGTAGTATCTCTGGGGACCCCCTAGGGTTCCCGGACCCCCGGTTGAAGACCCCTGGCCTACAGTATACATATTTACTGTAGAGTTGTGCAGATTGTGATGGTGGTGATGTGTGGGTGTCCCTTTCACATTTACCCTGATTGCGTTTCTTTCCCAAGTGATCTCAATTCATTTGGTTGAGTTTTTGATGGAACAATTGCTGCCTTTACGTCCACCCAAACAGGCATCTTCTCTTACAAAGGGCCTAATTCCACGGCCATTGCACGCCCACAGTCATAGGTACATGTAGTAGACGGTCAACCGTAGGCCTCGCCGTTCATTGGCTAGGAGCCGACTCCTTTTAGGTCAGTGACCTCATTGAGTTTTCAATACAACCGCTCGAGGGGGACCTAATGACTCCTCGTCCTGACGTCGCCTTTCAGTGTTCCATTGCACAAGAAATGGTTGAGAACTACTGCTTTAGGCCATAAATAAGTAGAATATATTAAAGGGATTTTTTATTTTCATTTTCTACTTGGTTCAGTATTTAGATATTTGATATACATGTTATCTTGTTATGTTTTTTTCTTCTTTAAAATAAATAAATGAAAAAAGTAATTTAAAAACACGGCCACCTCATACATTAGAAGGACAATATCAGTCACCAGAACCAAGGCGGACGGGTGTTTTCGATTAAGTCCATCGTGGTTAAAATAGATGATGACCTTTGCTGCTTGTCACCCATCTCTCTCTCCCTGTTTCCTGTCTATCTCTACTGTCCCCTATCAACAAGCGCAGAAAAAGTCCCAAAACAATATATATAAAAAATAAAAATGAAAAAGATGTCACATCACTTCACGTCACACTTTTGCCCTACCCCTCATTTCTCACATGGCCCTCTTCTAGCACCACCATCCGGCCGTTTATTTTTTTTGACTCCTACCGATTTTGGCCTAAAGTCACGCAAAGCGGTACACAGTATCTCTAAAGTCATGTCATCAATATCATATGGATCTGTCCCATTTCCCATATTCCCTCCTGATTGCCTACAATTTCCTTCTAGTTTGTGTATGTGACGTGACGGTCGCTTATCTCCCGATTAGAGTGTCTTACTGGTTTTATCAAAAGAGAGGGCCACAGACAGAGAGGCTACATGGCTATTTTATTTAGGGCTCCTAGAAGGCAATGAAATGTTTGGAAACATCTGCTGTAGGAGATGATGTAGTAATTGAAGCTTAAATAATTCTGATAGTGTTTTTTTTCTTCCACATTTGGTTCCCTTGTGTGAAAAGTGGTTACATATAAACAAGTTTTCTCTGCTATATAACTTCACGTGAAGTGACACTAAAGTGTCATGGTGAATGTGCTCTATTATATTTGCCTGGCTCCAGCCCATAGACCCGCCCACTCTCTGAGCGGACTGGTTCTGAAATCAGGCTACTATTATATGATTGTTTTGTATGCTTTTGTAACCACACTTTGACTACCAGTAAGACTCCCTAATCGGGAGATAAGCGACCGTAGGTCGCTTATCTCCACAAATAGGGCAAAAATGTGTTTTTCCAAAATCTTCCTGATCCATGTTGATGACATGAGTGTAGACATGCTGTGTAGTGATTTTCGTGATTTTAGGGCAAAATCTGTAGGAGCAGTGTACAAAAATGTGTTTTTAAAAATCGGCCTGAAGGTGGCGCTATATGGGACAGATTCATGTTGATGGGATGAGTGTAGACATACTGTGTAGCGATTTGCGTGATTTTAGGGCAAAAACTGTAGGAGCAGTGTCCAAAAATGTGTTTTAAAAATCGGCCTGAAGGTGGCGCTAGAAGAGGGCCATGTGAGAAATGAGGGGTGGGGTCTCCGCGTTGCCTTGGCGGACGAATAGGTACCGGCCCCGGCTCTCCCGGACGCTCCTAGACGGAGTTACGGCATTTTATGTGAGCTGCAGTGGAGGGGGTCCTCCACTGGGGGCGCCACCACTTTTGCATCCGTTCTGGAGCACCAGGAGTGGGTGGTCCCCAGGAATTCCCCGTGAGCAGCCCCGTTGGGGTGGTCATTTGGTCATTTTTGCACATTTGGTCATTTTTTACACCTGGGGGTCCCCCAGGGACCTGGGGGTCCCTGAAGCTCTGGGGGTCCTTGGAGGTTGTAGTTTGGCAGGTAAGGAGTGTGTGTGCAAAATTTGGCATGGATGGGGGCAACGGTTGTGGAGATATGAGCAGGGCAAAAGTGTGACGTGTGACGGACGGAGAGACAGACAGACAGACAGACAGACAGCCGGTGGAGGTTTTGGTAGTAAATGCGACCTACTGTCGCAATAATGGATTCATTGGAGCCCCTCCCGCTCTACACACAAGGTTATATTAGTTAAAGGGGTAACCATATGGCATGTTGGATTGATATCACACTGAGAAACTGCTGGCAGAGACAGTGGATGAAAACGCAATCTCTGGCACTGCTTGTGATCTTGTGTAATATTTTTGATGCGAGGTCAAGATATGAAGATAGAATAATAAGGAATCTTTGTAAGTAGATTTAGATGAGCTGCATAGTACTGTGTTCTATTCGTCTGTCATTCAATGTTACATGAGATACTTAAATGGTTTCCTGTGGAAATAAGCTTAGTCTTTTCTAGGATCTCCTTTTAGTAGACCTTGTACCAGTGAACTGTACCGTCATGAAACTGTACCTTTTCCTATGCAAACTTTTAATAAAGTCTTCAATCAATTAATCAATCAAGCATTTCTTTAGTGTGGAAAAATGGTTTCAGATTGTTTTTAATCAGATTGTTGACTACCTCAAAACAAACAAGGCTTTGTGTGATTCTGATTGTTCTGCACCCCCGTACTCAAGGAAAGTAGGAAACCACTGTTTTGTTTGCCAGATTTATGTAATTGATTCCTTTTTATCTAGTTCATTTGTTCTTGTATTCCTTTCTGCAGTTTATACTTTAATAATGTAGCTGTCAGGCAGAAACCTTGTATGTAGGATCTTCCCATAAACTATAATGATGACCTATATTTTATACTTTGTTGTGTCGTGCAAAAGTAGAAGGAAAAGTCGAAAGAAGCTCACAACAAGTTGCACTGTGACGTGAGCTTGTAGATCTTCTATTTTAGCTATATGAATGTATTAAATGTATTCCCATGCCCCCCAAAAATAGGGACGGCAGGTCTAATTTAACCAATGATAATACAATAGTTAAGGGCTTGTGACTTACAACTGCATTAGATTCATTTAACACATTTATTCATTTAAATGTCCTAAAAGGTAATGGTTTTCACCCGACACCGACTATATGTTTTATGGTTTGCCATTTATGCTTTTGTAATCCACTCATATAGGGAGAAACATTTGACTAGGCCTGTCCTCTATAGATCGACGAATCGACGCGTCGCGTTAAGCCCCGGGAATCGACGCCAATTGTTTGAGTCGAGGAGTCGAAAATATATATTTTTTTATATCACCAGTTAGCCTACTACTGCAGTGCACTGCTGGACTGGTGTCATGTACTTCCAATTGAGAGATGTAGCAATTGGCGAACAGTCATTTATTGTCTCGCACTATACTAGCGTAGGGGTGAAAGTGAGACGGAACGGCCAGAACCGCCGCATCGTTAAAACATTCGGAGCCGGGACAGTGTTCCGTTAAGAGGAGAAGCACGCTGTCAAAATCCCATATTAAATAACCTGCCACAGCACAAACGCACGTCCACGAAGTAATTAAACAATCTACTAAAGTCAAATTAACATACACAAGTGTAGGCTACTAGTTACATTTTCTAATTAAAGTGCTTCTGAATTGTTCCAGTGTTGTAAGTAATCCATGATGATGTTTGTTTCGCTGTGTTTGCGTCCATGACATGTCCACAGACTGCTGGCTCTAGCGGGAGCTGTGCCTCCCGCTTTTTATGATCCGTTTCTGAAATGAATCCGTTCTCGACACCAACTCATTACTCTGTCAGTGAATGGTGTCCCGCGACTGCGGACTGGATCCCATCGTTCATTTAAAAGAGCCGTTCAAGAGAGCGGAATCGTTCGCGAATGTCTCATCTCTACTGCACGGCAGTGCACCGAGACGGGGCAGAGTTGAACAGCGGAGATGTTTTATTTGTTTTAACGGTGTTGTACATTGCTATGCAGATAACGTTTGTGCTCGCGCACCGATATCACCGAAAACACCGTGTATTCAATTCATCTTAATGTATTATTGTGTTATGTTGATGTGGACGTTTAAAGCAACACTTTTTTTTGGATTTTTTTTTTTTTTTACACAAAGTAGACTATTAAAACGATTCGTCGACGCGTCGGAATGAACCCCTCGACTCGAATCGACTTCAAAAATCCCGAGTCGAGGACAGCCCTACATTTGACACACATTAACTCTCCCCTTCTCTTGTCTGTACCTTTTGGTCATGATGGCTTTTCCGAGGACATTTCCTCTATATCAGTTTGTGATGACTTAAAGGACAACTTTGTGTTTTTACAACAAGGGTTCATATTTTAGATTGTAATTAGAGAAAAGAAAAGATGAGTGTTAAAATGTTTTCATTTACTGCTTTCTACAAGTGGCTAAATATGACTTTTTCAACACAAAAAGCCGTCTATTTCTTCGTTACTATTTACACATGCCCCCATAAGTCACATCTGCTCATGAAAGATTGCGCTGCATCTTGGGAATGGGCTTATTGTGTCTAAAAAGACATACTTAGCCACTTGCATGCATGGGGGCATGCATGCAAATCAAAATCATTAAAATCTCTAAAACAATAGAAAGAAAGACATTTTAACACTCATCTTTTCTTATCTCTAATGACTATCTAAAATATGAACCCTTGTTGTAAAAAAAAAACAAAGTTGTCCTTTAACTCTCGCATGCACTTTGTTTTACTTTCCCACATTTCTAGGGCACAAGCTCTCATCCATTTTTAAAGGGAGATGGATGATTGTATTTTTCACACCCCCGGTGTCAGCTGTTCTCAGTTTTCTCATCCTGTGTTTTCATCTCAAGTGAGATTAACTATAAATTGAAGCAAAGGGGGGAAAGCTCCCAGAGCTCCTGCCATGTTTGTCACTGGTACTGCATTATGGCAGATTTACCAGTGCAAGATGACTTCCAATTGCATGGCCGTCACAACAATCTGTGTCTGTGGAAAAACGTAATAACCAATTACCACATCACTTGACTTGGTAACAAAACGGATATCGGCCTGCTGGTAGTAGCTATGTTTGTCTCTGGCTGCTGTAGATTTTGATAAAAGAGGGAGCCAGTGTAAGGTGCAACCACAAGGCTTTATCGCAATTCGCAACTAAAGGAATACTTCACCCCCAAAATGACTATCAGGTACTTAAGTAACTCAACATTGTACTTAAAGGAGAGTTTCTGGGTAAAATAGACCCCCATACCTTTTTAAATGTCTTCTCCCAAGCTTGCGAGATGGTCCAGACACCCCATAGTCCAAAAGAAGCATTATAATCCATTTTTGATTGCAGCTTCTACTCGACCATGGCTCCATAATGGACCGTGTCTATTCAATGTCTAATCCGGTTATTTTTATCGCTTCAAAGTCAATTTTTTCGCTCCGTATCTGTTCCCCGTACTGTATATAGTTCATCGAAGCATTTTCTTCTCCAGGGCGCAGCCATTGTTGTTGTGAAAAAGCTACTCTTTTCGAGTCTCGTTCAGCTTGAACTCCCGCCGTCTCTCGCGGGACAACAGCTTTCCACAGGTTCTGCTGCTGCTCTACTCTCAGTCTTGTCCCGTGAGAGACCCGCGGGGGTTCAAGCTGAACGAGACTCGAAAAGAGTAGCTTTTTCACAACAACAATGGCTGCGCCCTGGAGAAGAAAATGCTCCGATGAACTATATACAGTACGGGGAACAGATACGGAGCGAAAAATTTGACTTTGAAGCGATAAAAATAACCGGATTAGACATTGAATAGACGCGGTCCATTATGGAGCCATGGACGAGTAGAAGCTGCAATCAAAAATGGATTATAATGCTTCTTTTGGACTATGGGGTGTCTGGACCATCTCGCAAGCTTGGGAGAAGACATTTAAAAAGGTATGGGGGTCTATTTTACCCAGAAACTCTCCTTTAAGTACAGTTTTTGAGTAAATGCACTTAGTTACTTTACACCAGGGGTTCCCAAACTTTTTTGGCTCAGGGCACCCCTATAAATATTATTTTTTTCATCTGAGGCACCCCTACATTATATTTATAATTTTCACTCCCAACACCTTATATTTATGCCATATTTTAGCGATTATGTTGCGAGGAAAACGTTGAGATAATAGCCATTTTGATTAGAACTGACTGAATATAACTTTGTACTTCAAGTTTAAAATGATACTAAATATTAAGTGTCCAGATGAATTCCAAATATTATCAAATTATCTCGCGGCACCCATGGACTGCCATCACGGTACCCCTGGGTGCCCCGTCACCCACTTTGAAAACCCCTGCTTTACACAACTGATTGTATGTGCATGCTAAATCCACAGTCTCCTTTATGTTATGCTTTCATGTGAGTTGTGAGTGCAGGAAAGTGGGCTGCTGTCTTACTCACGAGTAGTAGATATTCCATTACACGGCTCCAGTATGTAAACTAATGTGAATGTAATGGTTTGATGGGCAATCCTGACCTCCTCCACCCACGTATTAACGTGATTTCTGTTCAAGCAGCTCTTCTGCGCCCGTTTCACTGGAAGAGAGACATTTCTCTGCTAACAAGGCTGCAGCCTGTGGACCATTATTAGTGCGTGTCTACTGTATCTGTGTGAGTACGTGCACGGGTGTGTGTGTGTGTGTGCGAGCGTGCGTGTGTGAATGACTGACTGAATATACTGTACGAGGTAAAATGAATACTAATGCCTTAGCCCAGTAAAGCACAGTTTTAAGTTAAGTATGGAAAACACCAAGAATAGCCTAAAACTACCTCAAGCTATATGCAAGTGTACCGTATGCTTGTTTTAGTTTTGCACAGTTCACTCTGTCACATGATGTCTCCTCATTTGTTTTAATATTATGCTAATGACAACTTGCTGCCAAGAGTTCTGAAAAATCTTTTACAAGCATGTCCAACATTTTATCCTTGTTTTGTTTCTTTTCATATCATTGCGCTTTCTAGCATAGGGTGTATTTTTGGCCATCACAGAGTTATCTGGTGGCACTGGGCACTTGCCAATGGGATTCTGCCATAGGTGTCTCTGGAGCTTGAATCTACTGTAATGAATCTCATGGAGTGAAGTTCTCAAAACAGTCTGCCTCAGGCATATGGTACACTTGTTTCGAGAAAACGAGGCAAGAGTAAATCCATCAAAATGTCCAGGTTCATTTGTGCTTCTTGGAGCTTAGCAAAATAATCAAATGCAACATAACATGGCATATCTAAATGCATTAAAACAGTCTAAATGGCTCTTTAATGAAAAGAAAAACATCACGAGGATGCAACTGGGACGTATCATCAGTGATGTAGCCTGGGGTCGACAGGTGTTTCGGGTCTCGCAACATCATACACCCTCGCCCAGGTGACCCAGCCGGGGTTGATCAAGTCCCGACTTACATCCCAGTAGCTATCCACGATCAGTCCTATTAGGGAAAGACCAGGGTCACTCAATGTGCTGCACCGGAACTACTCTGCCGGGATTGGGGGCAGCGCCACTTTGGCGCATGGAAGAACTAGGCTCTATGGGTTGACTCCTGGCCGGGCCCCTCCTACGTCTCACCAGGTCCTCTCCTGCTCTCACCAGGTTCAGAACCTGTGCACTGCACCAGACTCCCGATCCAAACATTCCTTATTCTTTAGATTATAAACATCTAAATACATTATCAAAAATAGTGTTGCACAAGCCTATTTCTCTGCACGTACTGTGACTAGTTTATAGATGAATATTAACACATCTCTTTGTGTACCCGACATTAGCCTTTATGTCAAGAGAAGGCTGCAACTGTGTGCGTTTTCATGCATAGTCAGCTTGCGATGATGAGTTGTTAGCTAGCAACTGTGACACTTGAGGAATTGAGGTTATGAATCCTACATTTTGATATGCAATTACACGTACAGTAGTTTTCAGTACCCTGCAGTATCCCCGTGGACCCGCTGTTGAAGACTGGTTTAGACACTTGCTCCTTTGCTTTCAGACAGTGTACACAGGTCTAGGCAAGGCTAGCGGGGTACCTGGTCCCAACACCATTTGTTGTCTCCACCAGCCGAAGGCATGGGGGAGAGTATGTTTTCCCCTTCGTCCGTCCGTGTGTCCGTCCGTCCGTCCGTGCGTGCGTCCGTCCGTGTGTCCTTGCAGTTTGTGTGCACCTAATCTCAGTCGCCGTTGGCCCGGTCGCTGCCAAAGTGAGCACACACATTCCCTGGATGCCAATCTAGAACCTCTGCCCTAAATTTTTCAAATGGGCCTTTTCTAGCGCCACCTAGTGGCCGATGTTTGCAAAACACATTTCTGTGCACTACTCTTACAGATTTTGTCCAAAAATCCTACAAATCGGTAGGCAGTATCTCGACAGTCATGTGATCGACACGGATCTGTCCGATTTTGCATATTCCATCCTGATTGGCTAAGATTGGCTTCCAAAGTTTGTAGGATTGAGCCGTTTTGAACAAAAGGCCTCAAATCCCAAACGCAAAGTGCAATTATCATGAAATCGCGCACACACGTTCCCACTAGGCAGAGGAAGAAATGCCACTTCAAATTTTTTAAATCAGTCTCATGGTGTATAACAGGATGATTTGTGGTTTTACCTATAACTCCACCGATCAGTTTCAAACTTTGTAAGCGCACTCCCTAGAGGCCAAGGAAAAACCCTTTCCCTGCATTTTTCACATCAGCCTTTTATAGCGCCACCAGGAGGCCGACTTATGTAAAACAAAATTTTTCCTATTAGTCCTTGAGATTTTATCCAAAAATCATGCAAATCGGTACACAGTATCTCTATAGTCATGTGATCAAGTCCGATCCGTCTGATATTTCATATTCCATCCTAATTGGCTAATATTGGCTTCCAAAGTTTGCAGGATTGCTCAGTTTTTTAACAAAATGCTTCAAATCATCAACGCAGCTTGCGATTACCTTGAAATTTGCCACACATATTCCCACTATGTCAAGGAATAAATGCTACCCTTTTCACATTGGCCTGTTATAGCGCCACCAGCAGGTAGACTTTAGCAAAACACATTTTTGGAACACAATGCCTCCAATCATGCATGCAGTGTCCGATTGCCATGAAAGGTCTAAGGTGAAGAACATATGCCAGCCTTTTTACATTGGCCTATTATACAGTAGCACCACCAGGACGCCTGGCCTGGTGGAGACCTGTGCTCGGAAGAGCACTGCTTCTAGTTTATTATGCAATTGAAATGTTATATGGAAAAAAGCCTCTGAGGAAAAGTTGAGTACGGCAAGTATTGACTGGGATACACAAACCGATATTTTTTGTTTTTGTTTTGTTGTGCTCATTTGATCCAAATTTAGGACAAATGGAGCATCTAAGCACTGGGAAGAAGAGCTGATGATGTGTCTGTCCTTTTTAAATAGTGCCAGCTGGCTAGACATTTGTTACATTGCAATTGGGTAACCTAGCGAATTCTGTGACTCCAGAGTAGTGGTTGGTCGTGTTCTGTATATTTTTACATTATCAAAATACTTGAACTAATTTGACTAATTTCTTTTCTTATCTGACCTGCCTGCTGACCCGCTAGTTGCATACTGTAGGTCAATAGACAATAGTCAAAATGATGTGCTAGCCTAGCGCTCCATTTTTTGGTTCACCTCTCACGGTGTGTCAGAAAGTAAATATTTTCGGGGCACCCGCTAGCCTAGCGGTCCAGACGCATGCCACGTATATGCTCGATACATTACATTCCGATCCCAACGACATTTGTGCTTGTCACTCCCCGTCTTCCTCCCCTCAGGGTTCCCACGGTCACGAAATTCCTGGAAATATTTTGAAATTAGAAAAATATTTTTCCAGTACTGGAAAAGCTTTGGAAATGATCAAGGGTCCTGGCAGGTCCTGAAAAAAATAGCTATGCATTGTCTTTGGTTATTGATTTTGTTAATACCTCTGAAATGACAAATTAAAAATTGGCCAAATTGTCAAATATTAGAGACAGACATTGTGAAAATAGCAGATCTACATGCTTGTGAGCATGTAGATCGGCTATTTTCACAATAAAACCGTGTTATACAAAATTCCTCAACTCTTAGTGCTCGTCAGGGTGCCGGGGTCCCCAGTTCAAATATGATTTTGGGGGTCACGGCCTGAAAAGGTTGAGAACCACTGGCATACACTACCTGTCTTTGCATATGAGTAAGTGACTCGTTATTGAGCTGAATTATTCTTATATAGTCCTGGAAATTGGGTTAAATATTCTGGAAAAGTTTTGGAAAAGTTTTGGAAATAAATTGGTATAAATGTGTGGGAACCCTGTCCCCTTGTTTCCTGTCTATCTCCACTGTGTAGTGTACAATCAATAAAGGCTGACAAAAAAGTGTATATTTTCAAGTAACAATCCAAGACGATTGTGGAAAGAAACTGTCTCTCTCTCTTACTGTGAATGAGAAAGCGGAGCTGTGTGTGTGTGTATGTCCCATAGGCCTACTTACTGCTCAAAATCTGGAAGAAAATCATTCATACTTTTGTTTCATCTCATCTCGATTATTGCAATGGACTGTTGTTTACATGTCTTGGCTCCAGTTAGTCCAAATGTAATGGCCACCAGACTCCTCACATTACATACAAGGTCACATATTACACAGGGTTCCCTCGGTCATGAAATTCCTGGAAATATTTTGAAATTAGAAAAATATTTTTCCAGTACTGGAAAAGTTTTGGAATTGATCAAGGGAAAAGGGTCCTGGAAAAAATAGCTATGCATTGTCTTTGGTTATTGATTTTGTTAATAGCTCTGAAATGACAAATTAAACATTGGCCAAATTGTCAAATATTAGAGGCAGAAATTGTGAAAATAGCCGATCTACATGCTCTCAACGCCTCGCAACGCGAGGCGTTGTGAGCATGTAGATCGGCTATTTTCACAATAAAACCATGTTATACAAAATTCCTCAAGTCTTAGTGCTCGTCAGGGTGCCGGGGTCCCCAGTTCAAATATGATTATTTCGGGGGTCACAGCCTGAAAAAGTTTTGGGCATTGCGCATAGGAGTAAGCGACTCGTTATTGAGCTGAATTATTGCTATATAGTCCTGGAAATCTGGTTAAATATTGTGGAAAAGTTTTGGAAAAGTTTCGGAAATTAATTGGTAAAGATGTGTGGGAACCCTGCATATTACACCATTGCTGAATGCCTTGCTGTAAAGCAGCAGCAACTTTAACCATCCAAGTTATTTATACAAACAAAGCGTACACACAAATCAGCTTCATATGTACTTTAGATATTCTGTATATCCATTCATAAGATTGACAGCCTAAATATCTTACAATATTGGTAATATTAAAAAGAAATCATGCAGAGTTTACAGTAAATTGGAAAACGGTAACTGCCATTGACAACTGTCTCATCTATGTATCTGTAGGCTGTAAACATGAACGCCCTCTGTTCATGACGCATCTTTGATTACAATGGATCTGCTTAAAACCGGTGGAAACACAGGCCGGTTTGCGTCTGGTTCCGTGAAAGCGCCTCGGTTTCCAAGAATATAGAATGGAACAGGTTATAAGAACCACATTTCTTTTGGTGGAAAAAAAGGGTCATGGTAGTGATTTCTTTTGTTCATTGTACAGCACAGATGGGAACCCCTATTTGTAACTATACCTTTCAGGACGGGAACCCCTTTTGGGGTTCTTGTTGCTATGTACAGTATATAGAAACATATCGTCACTGTCAGGCAGAATATCACCCAAGTTTCAAATTTGCTCGTTTTTTCGTAAAGTAGCCCTGCTTCATCATACAATGCCCTGCTTCATTAACAACGCCTCGCGGTGCGAGGCATTGTGTGCTTGTAGATTGGCTATTTTCACTATTTTGACTTTTGATACAAAACAAATGGTTTTGGAAATACAAGGTTTCATTCTTTTTTATTTTTTTTCCTTAGAAGGCTATTTTAAAATCGTCTTCAGTCCTAAATAGTTAAATGAAGATTTCTTCTTACTTACATCTTACTTACTTGCCCCACCATGCAATGGACAGGAAAGGAGACGCCCTTAATCACAAGCTATCACTCTGTCAGGTTCATGTGAACAAAGTCATCAGAGTGGAGCGTCACGGTCTCAGTGGATTCATCACCGAGACGGTGATGAATTCTGACAAGGCCTTGAGGCTACTCATTTGATGAGCTTGCAGTTGTGAGGGACGATCTGATCTGATCGTCTTTTTTTATCTGATAATAATGAATTGGCCTGCGGAACTGGATGTAGTTCATTGTCAGTTGTGACGATAGGAAGATGTTAAGGCTGAATGATCTCCTAGGCAGTGGAGCCGGTTGGAATTAAATCTGTCCAACCTTTTCTCTATTTCCCCCTCTAAAAGGAATGGACAGAAGTTAGAACTACATGGATTAGAGCAGGGGTCTTCAACAGGGGGTCCGGGACACCTAGGGGGTCCTCCAAATCTTTGAGTCATAGAAACTTTTTTTTCTGCATTAACCACTTGAACCCTAGCGTCCATATTCTGAAAACTTTTGCCAATATTAAATATTGACAAGTTCAAGTGGTTAAATATCTGAAAACACAAATTGACATGAATCCAAAATACGCTGATGATTGTGCTGTCAAACAATGAAACTATATGGAATCTATGAACAGGTTGTGGGGGTCCCTGCTTCATCTCTCTCTCAACTAAGGGGTCCTTGGCCTGAAAACGTGGAAGACCCATTAGAGAATAATCAGCAAAAACAGGGTCGACTCTCCTTCTGTAGGGCCCCTGGGGACCTCCACTCAATAGTGTGGTCAACAGTGCAGATTGATGTGGTGAATGTGGCGCTATGCATTTCAACACCTTTGTTTCTGTTTGTTTTATTATTTGCGCCAGCTGACGCGCAAGTTCTGCGTTCGGCTGCATATGTATGTTGTTGTCTGCCCGTGTTTTTAAGCCCAATCAGGGACCAGCATTTCTGGCAACGTCATCATTAACAGCCAATGAGGGACCAGCACTCCTGGTGATGTCACTGGCATCGCCAGTGGTGATGCCAGTGGTGAGCGCACCTCATGGCGCGCTCTGCTGGCTCTGCTGGCGCACAAGTAGGCCATACGTGGCCTACTTGTGCACAAGGAGCAAGTTGGCACTTTGACAGAGTGCAGTTTAGGGATGGGACGAGATGAAAATGTCATATCATGATTATTGTGACCAAAGAAATCACGATTTACGATATTATCGCGATAATCAAAATATCCCCAACATCTATTATCCTGGGGTGGAACATTTTCCAAAAAATAGCAGATCTACAAGTGTAGATCTTGTAGATCGCCAATATTTTGTCAAAGAGATTTGGTAGAGAATGAAACGTACGTTATACCAATAGAGAGTTTAAATGGTACCGGATATGCAGCTCAGCAAATAAAAGGTGAATTGATCCCAGTGCATGACAGAGGACGATTTCACTATAAACTAAATTGTTTTTTTTTATCACGATAAACGATAACATCGCTTATCGTCCCATCACTAGTGCAGTTCTACACTCTAAAAACAAAAACTAGGCTCTACTCAATTTTATTGGTGAAACATTTTTACACTCAAAAATATTGAGTAAATATTACTGTTATGAAATCAGGTAGATGATACTCAATTAATTTGAGTAAAAGTAACCAAAACTTTTACGTACTTATTAACAACTAAAATTGAGTACAATGACCTAAAGAAATTGAGTAGATATAATTAAATTATTCAGTCAATGCCACAAAAGACTACAAGTAAATACATTGAAATATTAAGTAGATCTAATTGAATATTAGAGTATGATTTAACAAAACAAATATGTCACATTTACTTTATTCATTTACTTTTATTGATTTAATTCATATAGTACCATTTACCCCTTTCATTTACTTTACCTTTTACTCCAGGAGTACATGATGTCAAATGAATACACATGAAATAATTATGCAGATAATTATGTTTTTAATCAACTCATTTTGACCAGTGTAACACCACATCAAGTATGAACATTCAACATACTTTAGTATGTAAATGACATGCAACAATGCCTGCAAAAACAATAAAGATAATGATCAGGAAAGGGGTATCCCTGACACTTTTAAAATTCTGTTTACTAAAGAGCAGTGTGTGTTCACAATACTGTATACCTCTAATTGAACTGTGCATACTGTAAGTAAGCAGTCTGTCAAACATTATGCACCATAAGAACAATGAGCCCATCAAATGAACAGTAAGTCATAACCACAAAATACATTAAAGACAGTCAGAGGCCATTTGGCATGAAAGAAAATCACAACTTGGAATATGAAATAATAAATAAGCATTTACAGTAGCTCAACATTTAAACATATTGACTATGCACACGTGTAATGTCTATATGCTAAACTGGCCTGTTTGCATTATGACTCGAATGCACCAGAAACAAACACTTTACATTAACTAATTACTATCAGCAACAAATACCATTGCAAAAATGCTGTTTTGACAATAAATCCACTTTCAGTAGGTTATACCCACTTTCTGAGAGCATCTTGCTGAACAGTAGTCGGCAAGCAGACATTTTTTCAGTCTCTGAACTTTGGCTGAAAGGTGTCCAGGATCCAACTCAACTAGTACTTTTTGGAACATCTCAAGACCATATCTGAGGTTCTTGGGGTATCTCAGATTAAAGGCATAGAACAGTCCCAACAGATAGCAGCAGACCCCCAAGATTGTTGAGGGCAGTGATGCCCTTAATCACAATACCTACATCAGTAGGTTCATTCATTGAGTCCTCTTGGTTCTGCAGCAGGTAGATCTTCATCTTCATCATCACCTCCTCTGTCAACTTCTCTTCTACTCTGACAGGTGCACCAGCAGCTTCCTTCCTGCACACATTGTGAAGATAATTGTTTAGAGCTCACTTTCAGGCTAAATGTTACAAGACACACAGACACACATTGAGCAATCCTAGCTGTCTCCACACATGCAGCCCTGGGCATAATCTTGAATCAGTTGGACCAGACATGCAACGGATGCAACAGCCATTCAGCCAATGTCACAACCTCATTCTCTGGACATCACTATGCTGTTCCTTTGCATGTGATGGTCTCATCCACGATGACATTAAAACGTCAAAACATTTATTTTACTAACTTGAAAGTCCTTGATCTTGACACTATCTTCTTCCAGATGGCCGATGAGACATCGGATGATGACCTCTCGTGTTCGTTGATTGGGGATTCCTCTCTGCAGAATAGAAAAATAATTATTTGAACAATAAAGAAAAAGTATGACTGCACTTTCATAACTAACATAAACTTTGGCAATACAATTGTTTCCACAACCCAGTTTTAGCAACGGAAGCTGGGAGACTGTCCTTAGTAGCTATTAAGACATACATTTAGAAATGAATAATCAGGAGAGAGAGAGTTGCAGGGGATAAAGATGAGTTTAGCATAAATTAATATAGTAATTATTGTCATTAGCCAGGTGAAATATAATTAAAGCAGTTAGAGTAAATGAAAGTTTCATACCTGAAGTACAATACTCATTTGTGCCCAAACTGCCCTTCTTGGACTGGAACATGGACAGTAGTTTGGGGGTATAGAAGTCCAACATTGCCATACATTTTGGCTCAAGATTCAGTGTGGTGATCATCCTGAACTTTGCACTAACCTGGAAGACAGAGATGAGGGGAAGAGAGTAAAAAAGAAGACATGTAGATAATAATGTAGGCCTATACCTGTGCATTTTATCTTCATTGTACACACCATTGTATGCAGCTGTGCATAGCTTGTAATAAATGCAAAAAGTCACAATGACTAGAGGGCTTGCACATTCCTCTCACTGTAACCTTAACTAGCTGCAAACCTTTGTAAAGAACATAAGTTATACCCAATACATTTGTGTAGCCTATATGCACAAAGATACAGTAAATCTACTTACCAATATTTGCAAACACTCTCCAGGTTTCTTGTTGAAGAAGATGTGTGCTGCTGCTGTTTGTTGACAGAATGTTCCAGTAGAACTTTCCCATGAACCCTTGTGTACAATTTTGAATCTTAGTCATATCTACTCAATTGTTTAAGTTGTTGTGAGAGATGAAAGATTATTAAGTTGGAATGAATAATAATTAAGGGTCTTTTTAAATTGATCCATATAAGTACTCCATACTCAAATATTATGAAGGAAAATTACCAAAACAAATTGAGTATAATTCATGAATAAAATCAGTTGGTCAAATACTAATTTATTCTCATTAAATTAACTCAAATAATATATGTACATCTAACTCAAAAAGAACAGTTGGATTTTTACTCATTTTGTTTGGTGTGACCTACTCAAACAATCACATACATGATATTCAGTGATTTTATTGAGTAAATATAACTTTTTCTAATAGTGCTATTTACTCTGTCACAGAATTCTTTCTTAGAGTGTAGTTTGGTCCTGCAATTAGGGCTGTCACGATATGACATTTTACATGACACTTAATTGTCACTCAAATAATTGGCGATTGACAATTTAATTGTGTTTTTGTCGTTGATAATTACATTTCTTTTTGGCTTTTAGGCTTTGAAGTTATACATGGTAGATATGACACATAACCTAAATATACAAAGACATTACTGACATATTTGACAACGTACTACTTAAAAAATAACTTTGATAGTGGAAATAGCCGATCTACAAGCTCCGATGCGACGCGTTGTGAGCTTGTAGATCTGCTATTTCCACTATTTCGGACATTTTTCAACATTCACGATTATGACGATTATGACAAAATAATTGCGATAATGTCAAATAATCACGATTAGACGATTATGTAATAATTGTGACAGCCCTACCTGCAATCGCATGTTAGGGCTACACTAATGACTGACCAGCAAAAGGAATCGTCTGCTGAAAGGACGACTTCACCCATTTTCAATTCACTTGAATAATGATGATGTCACTGGTAGGCAGGTTTCTGAAGTGTCCACAGCCCTCCTGTGAGAGATGAACCGAGTAGAATTTCTTTTTTAAATTATGAGCATTAGTGAGGACCAATTATATGAAGATAGGTTGAACTAGGGGTGGGCGATATGATGATAATTATCGTTGAGACGATGCAATGTCTCCACGATATGCCATTTCAGAGATATCATATATATCGTGATACAATTGAGGGAGCCTTGTAAAAAACCCTGTTTAATCGTTAATACAGAGATTCATTGTAGAATTCAATTTAAACCTGCATTTTGATCTAAATCAGTAGTTCTCAAACTTTAAAATGTCAAGGTCTCCACTTAACTCTGACAGTATACAAAATGGGTCCATTTGGTTTCATTTGTATACTGTCAAGAGTTACATCAAGAGTTACATAATTGTAAAGTTCAATTTAGACCTCCCAATTTCAAAAGGAACCCAGAGAGTCTAGTTTTTGTCAAGTAACTTGAAAAAAAAAAAAAAAAAAGAATCGTGATAAAATCGTGTATCGTGATACAGCTAGGGAAAATCGTGATATTTTATTTTTCCATATCGCCCAGACGCCCACCCCTAGGTTGAACATGGGTGAAGTCATTGCAATTGCAATGTCCCTGGTTCAATTCTGTCTGGAGAGTAGACCTGAGTTGCATCACTTCTCCCCACTCTGTGCTTTTGTATCCTATCTCTAGACAGTCCTATCTAAATAAACCACCTACAAATTATATTCTATATGTTAAAAAGAATGTTGTCTTTTGTATTGTATTTAGTGTCAGATGTTTTGGATAATAGAATACATTTCTCAAAATAAGCGATTTTCTAACTTTGGCAGGGTAACTTTACATGGCAATGTGTGTTAAAATTCATGTGAACCAGATCCTGAATGGACGTTTCGATCTCATGTTCAGAGTAACAGTCTGTCTGACTTAGGAGAATCTATCTCCCCTTTTTAACACACTAAAAGCATTGCATTCTACTGAGTGAATGACTTGTGAAACTGATCAATTAAATGTTACATTTAGATTGATTGGCCTGGTTTGAATATTTAATAAGACAGGACAGCCAGTCAGCCACTAAGGAGGCAAGTGCTGCCACCATTAATTGCATACACAGGCTGTACTAGTAGAGTTTTATTGCTCCGTTACTGCAAACGAAATTGTTGGTGACAGGTGTCCAGTCAGAATCGAAACAGGGATGTTGTAATTATGTGACATACTATCATTATTGAGAGCCTCTTAAAGATGGGGTGCCATGAAAACATGATTATCAGGTATTATGAAAACCAGAAAAAGTACAAAACTACCACCTCTAGCACCACCTCCTTAAGAACCTCTACTATCATTATTGCCATGATATCCAGTAATCTACTGGTGTGCTCAAAAGTAGAGCCCTGCATTAGGATTGGGAATTTGGGGTCCCAATCAATCAATCAATCAATCGATAAATCAATCAAATCATTTACGCCCAGACCAATGTTATGATATGATACACAGTACAGTTACAGGTAGAATTGAGGTGAAATGACTAGGGATGGGACGATAAGCGATATTATCGTTCATCGTGATAAAAAACACTCAGCGATAATTGTATCGTGGAGATTTAATTTATTGTGAAATCGCCCTCCGTCATGCACTGGGATCAATTGTAGCTTGTAGATCTGCTATTTTTGAAAAGTCGTGAAAATGTTTTAAAATCTTTGAATATATGTATTTTTAAGCGAACATTTGTAACTCAGATTTTGCTTCTGCGGGGTCCCTGCCTGGAACTAAATATTTTGAGATGGGGGTCCGTGGCCAAATACATATCATTTTGGGGGTCCTTCACGTGAAAATGTTTGAGCTTCACTGACATAGAAACATAGGTTTTTCAAAAAAGAAGACATTTATAGAATCGGGTCAAAAGACAAATTTTCAATTTAAAAAAAAAATAGCAGATCTACAAGCTCGCAGCACGGCACTCGGTGCTGCGCTGTGAGCTTGTATATCTGCTATTTTTCAATAGTTAAAACACTAAATAATGCGTAATAATGCGTTCCCTGTCCCAACAAACGAGAAAGAGAATCAAACTGTCGATTATAATAGAAAAGCAGGTCTGGCATTTGGAAACATTTCTCAGTTGTCGCTGACATGGAAAGTGGAAACTAACTGGAGGGGGAGAACCCATTTTCAAAATGTTGTTGTTAGCGACAAGTACATCCGTCTATTTATGAATAACTTAATGATGAGCACACTGTGTTGCTGTCCATAGTGCTGCAATGGCCCCCTCTCTCTCTCTCTCTCTCTCTCTCGCTCCTGTTTGTAAGTGGGTCCCAATGGAAATATTGCAGGAGCAGATGGTAGTTAAACTTTGCTGCAGGCGGGAGCGGGGCGGTCAAAAATAAACGGTGCGGGATGAAATCATTGTGGGAGCGGGTGGGAATGGTCAGAAACCCCCGGCGGGACTGTCCGATTCCGACATGGAAATTAATTCCCATGTGGATTCACTTTTACTGACCGAGCCAATAAAAATAACTGTCCTGTTAAGTTGTGTTGATGAACCTCGTTAGCTTTCATTGTTTAATCAAACCCAATGTGTTGTAATTTAACCTTTTAAGTTTATTTACATTTAACAGCATTGAGCCATTAGCCTCTTGTGGGGGAGAGGAATGAAAACAATTTAAAACATAGCCTCCGACATGAGAACTGTAAGGGGACAAACATATCACAGATTGAGACATTAAGTTCTGCTTCTATTTTGGGAAGAGGAACTATTGCAAAAGCAAGTTTAAGAGTCAAAAAGCCCTGGCTTATAGCAGCCCCTAGAGCAGGGGTTTTCAAAGTGGGTGACGGGGCACCCTGGGGTGCCGTGACGGCAGTCCAGGGGTGCCACAAGATAATTTGATAATATTTGGAATTTATTTGGACACTTATTTAGTATCATTTCGTCGTTGTCGGGTGGAAATCTTATGTCCAAAAACTCTTCGTTTTGCATTTATCATTTTAAAAATGATTTAAACTAGTGAAAACAGCCGTTCTACAAGCACTGTGTGCTTGTAGATCTGCTGTTTTCACTACCTTTGTACGACGGCCTTGTATGATGAAGCAGTGCTTTACTTTGCGAAGAAACATACATATTTGAAACTTACAAGGTTTCTGCCCGACAGTACAAGTAAGTTGTTTTCATCAGTTCGAACCAAAATGGTGATTCTCTCGACGTTTTCCTCGCAACATAATCGCTAAAATATGGCATAAATATAAGGTGTTGGAAGCGAAAATTATGTACAGTACAGTATGTAATGTAGGGGTGCCCTGAGCCAAAAAAAGTTTGGGAACCCCTGCCCTAGAGGCTTTGCTGGCCCTTTTGCTGGCCCAAAGGATGGTTATAAGAGGATAGAAGAAGTCCATGGGCGCACCAAAATGAGTAGGCTTTAACCTGCAATCTGCCCATGTGATTGAGAAATCCTGTCTGTAAAGTTGATATTTTTCACTGAGGGTGGCGATAAAGCCAAGGTCATGGGGTCAAATAGTTGAGGTTCATCCTACAGGAAGTGTAATGGGAATGTAAAACTGGCTCATTGAGGCAGCTTGTACTTGAGTGCAATGGAGAGTTTGGTCTAAGGGTGGCGCTAGACAAAAGGCCATGAGATCGCCAAAATCAGGGTCATCATCTACTAGTAGGCCTGGGGCCAATTCTGATATCTTCACAAATTGGTACCACCCAAGGTGACCGTACATTTTTTACATTTTTGACTTCCTACATGTCTCTAGTTTACATTTTGGTATGATAACCCTTTCTGATACCCAGCTTAATTGATGTTATCACCTGCTAGAGTCGGTCTCCCATCGACTTTCTATACAGGAGGAAAATACCCAGAAAAAGATTTTTTTTCTGGGTATTTAAGGAGGATCTGCGGGGTCTAACTAGGGGTTTGTCATGATGCTGAATCCATTGCAGGCATTTGTTTTGCACAAAAAACATTCTGTGGGCTAGAAATGGCCTCAGAAAACAATACATGTATGGGTGAGTATTCATGTTAGTCGGAGGCCTTAGGTTTTTTTTTCTCGTGCTAATCAGTCTAAAAGTGCAAAATTTTGCACAGATGTAGCTCAGGGCATGCTCTAATGATTTAGCTAGGGCGCCCGAGTCTGCGACATTCGGGGTCGCCACAGCGGCCAAATCAAGTTGGGCTCCCATCGACTTTAGTGATGAAAAGTGATGAGTCATCACTTTTCAGAGTTTTGTGGGTGCTGTGGTGACCCCGAAGGTCGCCGACTCGGGCACCCTAGCTAAATCATTAGAGCATGCCCTGAGCTACATCTGTGCAAAATTTTGCACTTTTAGACTGATTAGCACGAGAAAAAAAACCCTAAGGCCTCCGACTAACATGAATACTCACCCATACATGTATTGTTTTCTGAGGCCATTTCTAGCCCACAGAATGTTTTTTGTGCAAAACAAATGCCTGCAATGGATTCAGCATCATGACAAACCCCTAGTTAGACCCCTCAGATCCTCCTTAAATACCCAGGAAAAAAATATTTTTCTGGGTATTTTCCTCCTGTATAGAAAGTCGATGGGAGACCGACTCTAGCGGGTGATAACATCAATTAAGCTGGGTATCAGAAAGGGTTATCATACCAAAATGTAAACTAGAGACATGTAGGAAGTCAAAAATGTAAAAAATGTACGGTCACCTTGGGTGGTACCAATTTGTGAAGATATCAGAATTGGCCCCAGGCCTACTAGGGCCAGGCTATTTTTGAGAACGTTCACCTTTAATGATATGGCCATTGGCCAAAATAGGGACACCGTCCAGGGGTAGGGGTGGGCGATATGGAAAAATACAATATCACTATATTTTTCCAAGCTGTATCACGATACACAATCTTATCACAATTCTTTTTCATGTTGGTTTTTTAGGGTTATTTTTCAATTTAGACCAGAGGTCCTCAAAGTGGGATCCAGGGACTCTCTGGGTTACTTTTGGGAGGTCTAAATTGACCCTTTCAAGTATGTAACGCTGACAGTCTACAAATGAAACCAAATGGATCCGTAAGGGGTTAAGGGGAGACTTTTTAAACATTTTAAAACATTTTAACACGTTGCAAGCCGCGGCAGAACCCTCTGAACAGAGGTAGCGCCGAAGAAATAAGCCATTTATTTACAAACATGTTTTAAAAAAACAAAGCCCACATGATAACAACACGTAATGGAGTGCTCGACACAGCGTACATATTCATCCTGCAGAGGTCGGCGATCTTACTTTGGCGAGGCGGAGGGGAGATCAATTCCATTCGTTTACGTGCGGCGAAGCAGGGAAAGGAGCGATAGAGAAGCGGCGCCCGAACGTGATTGAAACCGCGATCCACGAACAGAGACAAAGACCAGCCATCTTGTTTGAGCTTCTTGTTGATTTTCAACACTGGGGAGAGGATGAGGCTCCTCCTGGCCAGCCATCCATCCAGAATGTGAGTCAACGGCGTGGCCTGCTGGATATTAGGAGTATCACACCCAGCACCAGAAAATGACTGTCAGAGCATATTAACCGTTTCAGATCGCTCCAAAAAGACACAGAGAAGAATTTCCGATGTTTTTTTTTTTTTTTATTATAATTTATATCAAAAGTCCGGGAATAGACGTGTGGCTGATGGGACCCAGTAGGAAGTCCGAGGGAGTACGGCCAGGCTTAGAAGGTGTTAAAGTTTGAGAACTACTGATTTAGACCAAAATGCAGGTTTAAATGTATTCTGCAATGACTCTCTGTATTAACAATTCAACAGGATATTTTGTTTAAGGCTCCCTCATTGTATCACGATATATACGATATCTCTGAAAAGGCATATCATGGAGACATGGTATCATCGCAACGATATTAATCACCATATCGCCCACTCCTAACCAGGGGTGGTTGTGGATGTGGTTAATGGGGTTAACCTGTGATTCTTCCAATCTTTCCATAGACTGAGCTGCCCTGAACTCGGAGAGGAGAGGGTCTCCCTACAGGAGGCAAGATGGCGTTCGACAACACTCTGCGAAGCTACTCCATCATCCCATGTTTCATCTTCGTCGAGGTGAGCAATTATGCGTATGTGTGTGTGTGTGCGTGAGTAGGGCTCACGCACTACTCACGCATATCGAAACCGACATTTACCAACTTATTCTGGCTTGAATAAGGTTAATTTAATAATCGAGAAGAAGCTTTTATCATTGAACCTTGCAAAAAGATTATGCAGGTGCTTTAGAGCAGTGGTTCTCAACCTGTGGGTCGGGACCCCCAGAGGGGTCCCCAAATTATTTTGGGGGCGTCCCCAGATGATTAGTTAAATGTTAACATTGTTTTCTCACTCAACAGTAAACAGACCAACATACAGTATAAGTGTATACATGGCATCTGCATTCTGCACATTTCTAAAGTTTAAGGACTTTAAAGACCAGTACCTCTGGTCAAACATTGGCCAAATTGTCAAATATTAACGGCAGAAATAGTGAAAATAGCAGATCTACATGCTTACAACGCCTCGCAACGCGAGGTGTTGTGAGCATGTAGATCGTCTATTTTCACAATGGAATGGATCGAGTCAAACTAAATGTAATGCCAACTCCTACCATTCCAAGTGCTTGTGCAGGGTGGGGGGTCCCCAGTTCAAATATGATTATTTGGGGGGTCGCGGCCTGAAAAGGTTGAGAACCACTGCTTTTGAGAGGGTGGGGTTGTGCATGCGTGCACCAGTGTGAATGAATTGCAGCAACTGACCACAACTGGTGAATTATACACCAACTGTCAAGAGCGTGTTCAAATGCGCAGAAAGCTGAACATATACTGTACGTGTGTGCGCCCATGTATGTGTGTGTGTGCGCACACGCATGCCTGTGCTTGTGTGTGATGCAAGGCACCCAGAGACATCTTTGTGATTAAAGACTTTCAGCTGAGATGGTAATTAAATATGGAGAAGCGCCACAGAGCATTACCTGTCTCTCTTTCTGCCTCTCTTTCTGTATGTCTCTCTCTCTCTCTATCTCTCTCTCTCTCTCTCACACACACACCACACACACACACACACCACATACACACCCAGGGGTGTCACACCGGGGGAGAAAAGTGGGACTGAGTTACTAGGGCCCAAGGTGGAGGGGGCCTTAATTATATTATCTCACGAAAAGTCGTGAGAATGTGTGCAAATCTTTGAATATATGTATTTTTAAGCGAACATTTGTAACTCAAATTTTGCTTCTGCGAGGTCCCTGCCTGGAACTAAATATTTTGAGATGGGAGTCTGTGTCAAATAAATGAACAAGCTCACAGAGTGCTGCGCTGTGAGCTTGCATATGTGCTATTTTTCAATAGTTAAAACAAAAAATAATGCGTCATAATGCGCTCCCAGTCTAAATGGGTTAAACCCCCTACTCCCCCTATGAAGAACATTCATGGGCGGCCCGCAGTGAATCCTTGTACCCAGGGCCCAGAATTTGGTGCGACACCCCTGGCCTGCACACACACCACATCACAGAGCAGTCTCACTGAGGACATGCCATGCATAATGAGGCTCTGGAGGTTTCTCTGCCACTCTCTCCTTCATTTCATATCTTCTTCTCTCTCCATCTCACCATTTGCCTCTTTCTATCTTTCCATGTTGTCTGTCCCCCTCTTGTCTCTACCCCCATCTCTCTCTATGTATATCTGGCCATCTCTCATCCCATGCCACCTGCTGTGGACAAACGTATGGACATGTCTCTTGCCACTAGGGATGGGACGATATGAACATTTCATATCACGATTATTGTGACAAAAGAAATCGCGATTTACGATATTATCGCGATAATCAAAATCCATTATCCTGGGGTGGAACATTTGCCAAAACATAGCAGATCTACAAGCTCACAACGCGAGCTTGTAGATCGGCTATTTCTTAGACATTTGATAGAGAGTGAAAAAAAGACTGTATCAAGTACGTATATTATAAGTACCTTTTACCAAAGGGTTTAAGTGGTACCGGATATGCAGCTTGGGCAAATAAAAGGTGAATTGATCCCAGTGCATGACGGAGGACGATATCACGATAAATTAAATCTCCAGAATACGATTATCGTGAGTGTTTTTTATCACGATAAACGATAATATCGCATATCGTCCCATCCCTACTTGCCACGCCCAAATATATTTCTGTCTGTCTCTCATTCTCTCTCATTCTCTCTCCCTCTGTCTCTCTCTCTCTCTCTGACAAGCATCTTTACGAGACGCTTGCCTCACACAGAGATATTTCCCATCTAATTAGCCAGCTTGTTCCTGACAACCTCACCTCATTAGATGAAAATGTTATTTACTTTGTCGGCTTGATTACCGTGTAGGGAGACGTACGTACATTTTTAAATATTTGTCATGTCTTTGGCACACAACGTCCTGCAACACTCCCACTTATTGATTGGTTGAAAAATCAATAATTCAAATCAAGCCTCGGGCTGTCAAGAAGGCAAAAAATAAATAAAACAGCATCGGCTAAATCTGAGATTAGTCTAGGCTTTTAATAATGATAATCTTATTTCAGCGGAATTGTACGTTTACAAAGCACTTTGCAGCGGAGGGCAGAAAACCCGCAACACTATATATTGTCGTTGTCGGGTGGAAACCTTGTATGTCCAAAACCGTTTGTTTTGTATTTATCATTTTTAAAATGATTTAATCTAGTGAAAACAGACGTTCTACAAGCACACAACACCTCGCACAGCGAGGTGTTGTTTGTTTGTAGATCTGCTGTTTTCAATACTTTTGTGCGATGGCCATATGATGAAGCAGTGCTTTACTGCTTCATCAAAAAAAAAAAGAGACTTGGAGATACAAGGTTTCTGCCCGACAGTGACGATATACTATATATGTGTGTGTGTGTGCCTCACGAGGGAGTTGGTGTAGGAGAGATGGACCGTTGGAAAGCTGAGATGGAGACGGTAGGACAGAGACAGTGTAGGGCACACACAGGATGAACCTTCTCATGGGATTTGATCCTGACCAGTGATGAGCTCTTTTCCCAGAGGGAAACCTATTTTGCATTTCTTTATTCCCTTTGCTGACATCAAGACTGTGTGTGTGTATAATATCACAATTTCCAGTGTTGAGTAACTGGAAACTATTATGTGTGCGTGCGTGCGCGCATGTGTGTGTGTGTGTGTGTGTGCGTGCGTGTGTGGTGTTGTACAGTATGTATGTTGTATTTTACACACATACATACTGTAAACTCCTACATTGTCTCCCTCAGCTTCCCTACACTGTCTCTCTCTGTCCTACTGTCTGTCTCTCCTACACTATGCTCTCTGCTTTCCTACGGTAGTCTCCTACACCACTACGGTTTTCTTTAACAGAAGGTTAGAAGAATATTATTCCCTGCCTGCACTTAGATTTCTTGTTGTTTATATTTATTTGCAATCTAGTATTAGGGTTATGTCTTTCTTCTGTATATTGTATGGCTGCTGTTAGCACAGTGCTGAGGAACGCGTGCCACACTAACATTTTACATGTATGAGTGATTGGCAGGTAAACCCTCTTGATTCTTGATTCCCTCTCCCTCTCAGCTTTCCTACTGTCTGTCTCTCCTTCACTCTTCCCTCTAAATAGGGGTTCCCAAACCTTTTTTTTTTTTCTTTTTTTCATCCGAGGCACCCTTATATGCATAATTTTCATTCCCACTTCCCAGGACCTTATATTTATAGCATATTTTAGTGATTATGTTGCGAGGAAAATGTTGAGATAATAGCCATTTTGGTTAGAACTGACTGAAAATAACCTTTTTAAGTGCCCAAATAAATCCCAAATATTATCCAATTATCTCATGGCATCCCTGGACTGCCGTCACGGCACCCCAGGGTGCCCCGTCACCCACTTTGAAAACCCCTGCTCTAAGCTTTCCTACTATCTGTGTCTCCTACACTCTCTCCTTCTCTGCTTTCTATCGTCTCTCAGTATTTTGTTAGAGAATCTACATTCCTTAACAATACAATCTTTTACACTCTCTGGGTGAAATCAACCCTCAAGATTGATCGTGAGCAATAGGCTATAATAAGATACCTAGAAATGACATCAAAGATGTCTGTCAAGTTTTCCCGGGCTGATTGTAGATTAGACAAGGTGTTTCTGTGAGAGGGAGGGCTTCATGCTGCAATACATAATTAGTTTATCCAGATTTATACTTAGTTGTGTGCTGAAAATGGCAGATCTACAAGCTCATGACGCATCGCAGTGCGTCACGTCGTGAGCTTGTAGATTGGCTATTTTCGGTGCGTGACGCCCATGCGTAACTAAGTATAACTCAGGCTTTAGCATACTGATGATGTGTTGCCACAATCACTACAGCTGGGATTTGCATAATGCCTTGAGCATTTTAGATGACTGCCAATATGCTGTATGCACAATTCTCGACATACAGCTGTGGAAGATGGTAAAAGCAAACAATTGCTTTAGTTAGATACACAGAATGATGCAGCTGCATAGGAATGATTTATAGAAGAGTATTTATAGTAAAGTATATCCGTACAGTCCCTGTATGCCATGTATGGCCATGATACAGAAAATACAAAATAAATACGGATTTCGTAACTCCATACAGAGATACACACTTTTTAAAAGTGTGACTTTGAAACGTGTTTCAATGTAAAGTACGGTATGTCAAGATAATACATTTAAAATTTACGGAACTATTGATCTCTCGCCAATATTTGGAATTTCTTCATGGAAAGGAAAGCTTACTCAACACCAAACCTTTACCAACGTGTTTAATTGTCCATTAAAGGTGATACACCATGCATTTAAAAAGTATTTGTCACATTGTTTGTCCCAAAAACGTTTTTCAAAAGGTTTGAGGCTAAATTACCACTCCTGATAGAGAGCCTCTCATGCGCCACCCCGCTCCCCCCCCAAAAAAAATCTTTTTGAAAAAAAAAATCTTTTTTGAAGAAAAGAAAATATTTTTGAAAAAAAAAAAAAAAACGATTTTTTTTTTCTTCAAAAACGGCCGTTTATGACGTCACAAACGGCAGCAAATCTGGACAGCCTGTTTTGAGAACCCGTGGGATGCTTTTAACCTCCACCTTCCCAAAACCAGAGAAAGACACAACGGTCTGAAATGGGACTTTGTGAGGATAGAAGGTGCTAGTGGGACCCCAAAAAAAGGTTTTAAAAAAGGAAAAGTGAATTTTCATGGTGTATCACCTTTAAGCATTGGTCAAACATCTCCACGAACTGTAATGCTGGTGTAATAACATGACTAACATACTTTAGGAGTTCAGGGCAAACTTTCATTAGATAAATAATTAAATCAAGTATGTACTGATTATTTTGATATCAAACTTTGAGAAACGACCCTGAGCCAAAAAAGGGCTTTGTTTCTCATACAATACATGATAAAATAAAATTGAAACCTATAAAGTTAAGAGAAAAGGAAAACATAAAAGCGTGGGGCTCATAAAAGCCTCGAACAAAAGATAAATGTGATAGACACACTTTGAATAAGACAAATTTACCTGAAAGGTAAAAGATAAATAGAATACTTGATGAAGAAGCTCAAATGACACAAACTCTTTCATCACACAACAGTGACTTTCTCAGCCACAGCGCTTTCAAATATCTCTGTTTGACACCAAAGCTGAAAATCTCCTGCCAGCTGGATGGATAATTTCCACTGTGCAACTTGTGAGCCAGGGAAGCAAGAAGTTAAAGGAGACAATAATCAATTTGATCTCAACAACGAAGCTAAAGACAGCAAGCCCCAACAAGTTCAGAACCATACTTCGGCTAGCCTGTTTATCAGTTAAGTTACTATGAAAACCTCCACCGGCTGTCTGTCAGTCCCTCTGTCTGTCCGTCACGTCACGTCACGTCACACTTTTGGCCCTATTCTTATCTCCGGCACCGTTGCCCCTATCCATGCCAACTCACAGCACACACACTCCTTGGCTGGCAAACCACAGCCTCCGCCCCTGATTTCTCACATGCCCCTCTTCTAGCACCACCATGAGGTTATGTATACATGCAACGGATTTGTTCCCCTGGCATCACAGGGATCTCCATATCTCCATATGTGGGCATAAAAGGGATTTGTTCCCCCTGGCATTACAGGGATCTCTCTAACAGGGCATCATTAATATTGATGACATCAGGGAACTCCATATATGGGCATAAAAGGGATTCTGTTAGTGTGACATCACAGTGAAGCCAGAGCGTGATGTCAGAGCGGCAAACCCATTCTGTTAAGAGTGGTTTCCCTGACATCACAGTGACATCAGAGCATGATGTCAGAGCAGCAAACCCATAGACCGTAAAAATGTGTACACGTCTACACGTCCAGACAGACGGACACGGACAAGCTGTGACGTTTCTCATAGTAAACTGCGACCTTCGGTCGCAATAATAACAATAATAATACTCTTTTTTTCACTCAAATCTCTTTGCAAAAAAAAAAGCAGATCTAGATCTGCTATTCTTTGGCAAATGTTCTGCCCCAGGATAATAGATGTTGGAGATATTTTTGATTACCGCAATGATATCGTAAATCACTATTTCTTTGGTCACAATAATCATGACGTGACATTTTCATATCGTCCCATCCCTAGTATGCATGCCATCTACTACCATCAGCTATTTGTTGTCAGTAACATGTTGTGAGCTTGTAGACTTTATTTTAGCTATTTATTTGCACAGCACTGTTGTACAAGGGCCAAAGTGGTTAATTCCTTCGCATGAAAAGCAAAAATAAAAACATTTTAATAAGGCTTTGTAACATAATCAGGTTCATGATTGACAAAGCTTTGCAACTACAGTACTTTGGCTGGATACCAACTACAGTATTGGTCTTGAAGGGATCGTTGGCTGCCATTGGCATTATGTCTTTGTAGATTAAATTATTAACAGACTATTATGAATTTCAGTTGATGTGATTTGTTGAGGATCATTTGTCAAATGGGTCGTTCAATGAAGTATAATTAGCCTTGCACACAATTTATAGCTGGGAGATAAACATATTATAAATGGTTGCACAGTTGTTACACTCAATATGGAATCTCCTTTTATCCCGTCTTTTGCGGTAGATAGCAAGCTCTTTATCAATATAATTTTCTCTCCCGTTCACTTTCTCTCACTCACTCACTCACTTTCTCTCTCTATCACAGGGGTCTTCAACAGGGGGTCCTCAAAGTTACTACTGGGGGTCCTTCAAATCTTTGTGTGATAGAAACTTTTTTTCTCCTTTTTTATATAACCACTTGAACCCTAACGTCCATATTCTGAGAACTTACTTTAGCCAAAAATAGCAGATCTACAAGCTCACAACGCCTCGTGCTGCGAGGCATTGTGAGCTTGTGGAACTGGGTGGAACTGGGTTACTAGGGCCCAAGGTGGTGGGGCCTTTTATACTTTAGCTATTGAAAAATAGCAGATTTCCAAGCTCACAGCAAGTACAGTACATTTTGAAAAGTTGTGAAAACGTGTGCAAATCTTTGAATAGGCCCTATTATGTATTTTTTTAAGCGAACGTTTGTAACTCAAATTTTGCTTCTGGGGGGTCCCTGGAACAAAATATTTTGAGATGGGGGTCCTTGGCCTCGCTCTTGCTGTCAGAAACAGAAGAGGGTTGAGGGACAGTGTTGTCAGGTGACTAAACCCAAGCATCCTAATTGGAGCAGCTGCATGCGTGCAGTAAAGCTGCAGTATAGGCCTTCATATACGATTGTGCTTTTCGTGTAATGCAGTGTCTGCTGCTTTCCTTTGATGTTTTCCACGGCCGATGCATCAGAATCAAATTCCTAAAGGCTTCACACACCCTCTTTGTGTGAAGTGATTGTGCACACTCAATATCCCATGATCCTTTGGGCGATGACGTCATCGGGAAGTGAAATTCTCAGTTGGCTTCAATGCAATCCTCAGCAGTAAAATGGCTTCATCTTGGAATTTATCTCCAGATTGAGTCGATTGTCGGGAAACGTCTCTTTTCTTTTTCTTTTCTTTTTTTCCCCACTGGGCCGTAACTAAGCGATAACCGTCGTGATAAGAAGTTTTCTTTTCCGCACGAAAGTTAAATCGATGTTTCAACAGCGTGAATTTTCACAACATGAACACGTCGTGGCTTCCGTGGGTCTTCAAAACAAAGTACCACCAATGGAAAAATCATGGTGCAAGCTATCTAAATAATTAATGATATACCTAGCACTAAATGTGTTAAAAACTGTCTGGGGTGTTCACAAAAGCCTGAGACATAATTAAAATTACCCTTTTTTAAAGTGAAATATCCCTTTAATTTAACACGCAGAGTGTAAACAGTGAGCGTAAACAATGGACTGGAGATAAAATGTTGAAGACACTCGTATGCTTTGAGAGCTTATTAAAGATATGTTTTGTTTTTCAACGTTTTTTTGCGGTGGTACGAAATAATTTAAATGGGTCGATAATTGTTGGGATCAGTTTGGTCCCCACTTTAAAAAAATGGGGTAACTCTATTACATTTCCATATTGATGGGAATGAGCAGGTAGACGGAGGCAAGCTGAATAGGTCTGCAAGGGGATACATCAGTATGTGAGCTGCAAGTTTGACATACTTGGCTCCAAGGCCATCCGGAACAGCACCACAGGTTTCTTTCAGCTCAGAAATGGCATGAAGACATCCATCCACGGGCAGGATTTTTTTTTTTTTTTTTTTTTTTAAGAAAAAGATCCATTGTGAATGTTGGTTGTTGGGGAACCAGCCATATTATTTGAGTTTGTATCATGAAAACCAGATAGAGGATAAATGATTGCTAAAGGCTTGAAAAATATGTAGATCAGGGATGATTTCATTGTCAACTTTGAGCTGTTTTATGACGTTTTTATTGTTTTTATTGAGAAAGTGATTTGATTTATTCCAGAACTGTCTGGGGTATTGGAAGTCATGTCTAAAGCTCACGCAAATCAGTACACAGTATGTCTACACTCATGTCATCAACATGGATCTGTCCCATATAGCGCCACCATCTGGCCGATTCTTTCAAACACATTTTTGGACACTGCTCCTACACATTTTGCGCTAAAATCACGCTGCGACCTGACGGTCGCTTATCTCCCGATTAGGGAGTCTTACTGGTTATAGTAGTTGGATGCATTCCTTGTTTTGGTCTTTTGCATAAATGACTTTAGTTTTCCCAGTTTCCCAGGGGTTTTCTTTGGATGTACGATATGTGAGGAGAGGAATGTAAGGAGAAGTGATGAAAGGGAGAGCAGGATGAAGGGCTAGAAGAAAGAGGCAGATTAGAGCAGTGGTTCTCAAACTTGTCAAGGACCCCTAAAGTAGCCTATTTGGCCGTGGACCCACATGTGAATATATCATAAGCCAACCACACAGGATTTTGGTGTTAAAAATGTCAAAAATATTCATTCAATTTTCAAAGATTGTCAACATTTAAAAAAAATTAAATAGCTATGTATATTTGGAGACCACGGACCAGTGGTCACTCTGAGAGTGTACAAATGGAACCAAATGGACCCATAAGGGTACATTTGGTTCCATTTGTCCTCTCAGAGTTACAGCCACATAAGTGTCCATTTGGTTCCTAACTATCCATCATTTATCTGGGGACCCCCTGGAACCCCCTCAAGGACCCCTGGGGGTCCCCTGACCCCACTTTGAGAACCATCGGATTAGAGTGAAGCAGGGGTGGACTGGGCAAAAAAAGTTAAGTTAAGAGTTACAGTAATTTTTGGGCTGGGCAAGGGCCAAGTGGAGAGGGCCAATCCTTCAGTAGCACAAAGCAGAGAGACATCACATGATTGGCCCACTGTCTTGTCTATCATCTGAATACTGGCCTAGTAGCCCAAACACAGGCTACAGTGGCCCAGGAATCCCACCCAAACATCGCAAGCTTGTCGATCTTCAATGTTCGGTTCGTGCCGGTTGTGGTGGGCTGGTCTGGGGCTCTGGGCCAAGATGCCAGGGCTGAATTTATGTCCTAGTCCGGCCCTGGAGTGAAGCATCGTGGTGGCTACATCTTTGTCCTCTACTCTGATCAGATTATTCAAGGTAATAATGTATTTATCATTAATCTAAGGTGCAGAGACGAAGGCTGTGGGCAAAACATCACTCACAAAATAAAAGGATATCACTTCCATGTAGAGAGTGTGCGGTTTCTCCTTTTGCGTCATTAAATTCCCCTCTACTAGCACCTCAGGAGACGTACCTACCCTGTGTGTCTTCTCCCATCTACTAAGTACCATTAATCCAACCTAAGAGGCTTTCTGCAATATGTGCATGAAAAAAGGGAAAGCCAGCCACACCGGCGCATATTGTGAACGTAGAGAGACCAGTTAAAGCTACCGCGTGCTGAGCTTCATTCAAAGAAGCTGTCACCTCTACGAGGCCCAGAGGAAGCAAACAAATCTTATGCCAATCATGAATGTGGGCAATTCCCACAGTCAGCCGCGGGGATTTATCTCCTCTCATCTTAACTTTCCTTTTTTTCTTGGAGCACTGCCGACTTGAGGCAGAGGAGCTTCGAGCATTTGTATTGTTGTCAGATTTCTTTATTTTTTTAAAGATGGTTCTTAAGCTATTTCTCATTTGTATTTGACAGTATTGCAGAGGGTGATGGGACAGAGAAGATGGGGATCGAGAAAATATCCCTGATCCCCCACCTATAGGTGACGCAGGCCATGGGCTAAATTTAAACCCAGAACATCAGACTGGTCGCAATACTGTACTGTAATTGCAACGGTCCTGATTCTATTCCCAGCTGGAGACCTGTGTTGCACGTCAATACTCCACCCACCCTCCCTTACCCTTCCACTCCTGTCTTGCCGTTTCTGAATACAATACCCTGGGTTAGGAAAAGGGCAAGAAAATACGGTTTATTATTTTTGTTGCAAGACCTGTGTTTGTGAGAATAAAACACAGCTGTGGCATTAACTTCCTGTCCACTAATTGTGTAATCTGCTAGGTATACTACAATTTAGGCATTTAGCAGACACTTTCAATCCAAAGCGACTTATAATAAGCAGGTAATACATCAATATAATAAGCAAGATAATGTCAGTACATCAACAACAATACATAGGAATGCATAGGAATATCAATCTAGAAAAACAATAACATAGGTAGACCACATCAAATCAGTACAAAAACGTTTCTAAAACCTAAAAATGCTATCTAGCTTCATGTGTGGTCATCCAGGGAAGGGGAGTCTTCAGTCCACGGCTGAACACATACTAGCACACAATACTACCAGGGGAACACCATGAACATTGCATATTGGTTCTGATTCTGATGCATTATTGGTTCTAAGCTTTTGTGTGTGTAGTGTACTGTAGGGTAATAGTGTAGTGTCAGCCAATTAAACCCTATATACTTAGCTGAACGGAGTCCCCAGGTGCTGTATACTTCTAGGCCCCTTGTTTTTACCCCTATAAACGCTGCGGTGAAAACAGCCGATCTACTAGCTCATGGTCTGTGAGCTGGTAGATCTGCTAGTTTCACCTAATGTTTGCCTATTTCCTTCCTGTTACGACATGCCCAAAATAGGGGTGCTAAAGGTTTCGTGTGGTTAACAGGCAATAGACCGGTCAGGGAGATGAACGGATCGCTTTTGGGGTTCTGGGGTTAGAGAAAAGATTACAGAAAACTCTAGTCAAGATTAAATAATAATAATAAAGTGGGACAACTACAGTATAGCGTGGTTACCCTGTAGGCAACCAGTAACCACACTAATTATCAATTTCACTCGATAAGGTGCCAGTACCTTCATGAGGGGACACATGTATGTGTCTAACATGAAACCAGTGGTTCTCAAGGTGTGCCGTGAGACAAGTCCAGTAGTGCCTTGGGATTTTGTGACAGAACCTTATTATCCCATTAAGACCTGGAACGCATCTGTGTCGCGTTAGACTTTAACCATTATTTTATGCTTTAGCTATTGAAAAATAGCAGATATACAAGCTCACAGCACGGTGCCACGCTGCATGCTTGTAGATCTATTTTTGAAAAATGTTGAAAAAGTCCTTATTTTGACCCTATTCTATGAATGTCTTCTTTTCTTAATCCTTCTTCCAAATCACTGGTTCTCAAACCTTTTCATGTCAAGGACCACCAAATACCGCGGACGCACCATCTCCAAATATGTTGTTCCAGGGACCCCCAGAAGCAGAGATTTGAATCACAAAGGTTTGCTTTGAAGCAAAGATTTTTTCAAAGATTTGCAAAAAATGTAATGATTTTTCAAAAATGACAGATATACAAGCTTACAGCGCGGCACCGAGTGCCACGCTGTGAGCTTGTATATCTGCTATTTTTCAATAGCTAAAGCATATAATAATTCCAGGTCTTTGCAATATACAACTACACCAAAAATTACAAGTTATTTTGTGCACACTCATTTCCCAATACTTGTGGGAGCTGGCTACTTCTTTCCTACCTTGTTGTTGGGTTGTTCGCCTGGGAGCCCCACAGGCAGTGGCTGATTGTTATGACAAGACGAAGATTTCCCACCGCCCCGTGCAACGCAATCATGTGGCATTCATTCTCAATCAACAATGGATTTGTGTGCCACACTAAAGAGGATAATGGATTTTTATCTCTCTTACTATAATGTCTTGTGGCTTTGAAAAGATTGTCATGAACAGTTTATTTATTGTCATATCCAATTATATTACAGTATTTCTTCCTGCTGGAGTATTATCATCTTTTAAAACATGATTTTTTTTCCCTCCCTATCTTACCAGGATAATTTGGAAGCTCTAAGCAGCTTTTAGACGGAGCTTGTTATCAGCGAAAGCCATGACATGTTTGGTCCTCTCTGTCGCCTGCTAAACGGCTGTCTGGTATTTTGTAATATGATAAAGAGGCAAGGTGGTTTACAGAGCCATTTGTTCCAAAGACGGCCAAAGTGGGAACTTAGCATTATGTATCTGTTTTAGCAAAGGCTTAAAAACCTCCTATTATTAAGGATGGGATGATGTGAAAATGTCATATCACGATTATTGTGACAAAAGAAAAAGCGATTTACGATATTAGCGCGATGATCAAAATGTCTCCAACATCCATTATCCTGGGGCGGAACATCTACCCAAAAAATTGTCGATCTACAAGCTCACAACGCGTCGCAAAAGCGACGCGTTGTGAGCTTGTAGATCGGCTATTTTTTGGCAAAGACATTTGATAGAGAGTGAAAAAAGACTGTATCAAGTACGTATGTTATAAGTACCTTTTACCAATTATAGAGGGTTTAAATGGTACCGGATAATGCAGCTCGGCAAATAAAAGATCCCAGTGCATGACGGAGGACGATTTCGCGATAACTTAAATCTCCACGATACGATTATCGTGAATGTTTTTTATCATGATAAACGATAATATCACGGATCGTCCCATCCCTACCTATTATCCTTTGTTATCTTATAGTCCTATGCTAGCCAGAAGCGGTCTCAGTAGACCTGTATGCTACCATACACACGCGCACACGCCACACGCAGGAGTGCGCGTACGGTACATACAGTACACGTATGCTCTCTTTCTCACCTGGACTTCTCTCAGCCATCTGTCAATGGCTTAGGGGTGCCAGCATTTCCTCCCCACACTCGTTAACTAGAGTCCTCCTGTCTTGTCTGTGTTCTCCTGACCGTGCTACCCTGTTCCCTGGGCAATCTAATTCACACAGTGTTTTAGACTGGGTTAACAGTCGTGACCTGCTCCCTGCAAATGAGTAATTAAAAACACATTTTAAGCAAAAATAACACGTTTGTAGAGGTTAATTGATTTATTGGCATTGATATGGTGGTAGCTGAGACATACGGAAAAGGGAAATCAATAATCAATCAATGTATTAATTACCATGACATAGATCCAAATATTGGCTAGATACCTTTAATAATTGCATTGATCAGAAATTGATATTCCAAAGCACATAAACAAACACAAACTAAGTGGATTTAGCCAAACATTACGAAAAATGACATCTTTCTGATGATTTTACTCTTTGAAAATCCCTATTTGGATCCACAGATCCAGTTCAGAGTGCATCTCCTCCATAATTCAAATAGTTCTTTGGGGCATAGAGTTCTTCAGTTCACTTTATTCTGGACACATTTGAAGTATGTGTTTGGGATGTGTTACCATATTCAGCTATTAAATTGTAGGTTCTGTTCACAAGCTCGCCTCTCCTTGGCTGCTGCTGTAGCCTGCTCTATGTGCAAGCCAGTAGCCATGCTGTGTACTTATTGTTAGTGTGACATGACTCCCCCCATGTGGTTGACATCAGCACTGCACGATTGCTGTGTTAGAGTCACAGATGGCCTGTGTGTGTGTTAATGGTATTGCAGCTTTCCAGGGGTCAGATCACACCAGAACCCTTCTGTTTCCCCACACCTGTGGTACTCTAACATTTTCATGTCGAGGACGAGGACCCCCAAATGAATAGATTTGTGTGGTTAAAATGTAAAATATTTGGAAATCTTCCAAATGTGTCCTGACTCCTGGGGCTCCCCGGACATCACTTTGTAATTGTAATCGACTGCTCTCTCCACTTTCTCCCTCTCAGCTCTCCTACAGTCTGTCTCTCCTACACTGTGGCTGTGAAGCTTTCCTGCCACGGCTTTCTTACCACCTGTCTCTCCTACAGTTTGTCTCCTTATCAGCTTTCCTACAGTCTGTCTTTGCTACACTTTATGCCGCTTAGCTTTCCTACTGCTTGTGTCTCCTACATTGTCTTCCCTCTTGGCTTTCCTAATGTATTTAAGGGAAACATGCCAGTTTGGAATGGGCTGCCCACTAAAGAAGAAACACCATCATATTACCTCTGTTGTTGCTTTTACAAATATAAACCCTTGTTTGCAACTTTGTTGCCATAAAAAAGTTAAATGTTTTGTGTCAAACAAATTGTAGCAAATTTTACACAAAGAACTGGAATGGATTTTTAATGATTCTTGAGAGAATAATTTAGGTTTTTTGGTTGTTGCCAGAACCTAATGATATCAAGGCAGTTGTGAGAACTGCTGCACTGTGCAAACTGCAACGTGTACAATGTACATATCTGTCAAGTGTGTTTGCATTGTCTCTTTGCTTTTCTCGATGTGCTTTGGCAGAAGCCTAGACTGTGTATTTTATTTATTGAGTAATAAAGCTGACAGGGAGACAGCATGGAAGGGGAGAGATGAAGCGCTTACAGTAGAAATATGGGGACATGTGGTTCTGCCCATGTACCAGGATTGTGACCGCTTTATGTTATAGGCAAACGTGTTCAGACATATTATTTCTTCTGAAATCAGCAATAGCTGCTCTACAATGTCACATTGTGTTGCAAGTATAGTGCTTAAGTGGTTAACCATGTATGGCATTTACTGTAGTTGTCACTCTTATCCAGATCAGCTTGCAAATGAGTAGCTGAAGGATCATCACATTCATCTTTGGAACAACACGCACACATTAGCATGGTTTCATTGTTGCAACAGGTCCCGCCGTTTCCATCCCTGGTGCACTGGGAAGTGGGGGTACTCTTACTGCTGGTTTAATAGTCTGAAGTTTAACTGCAATCACCGGCAGTCTGTAGTGTACCAGCTCAGTGGTCTTGTGGTTAGAGTGTCCGCCATGAGACTGGGAGGTTGGTGTTCGATCCTCTCGTATGGGTCATACCAAAGACTCTACAAATAGGACCCAGTGCCTCCCTGCTTGGCACTCAGCATCAAGGTTTGGAATGGGATAAGTCCCTGTGACATACTGTACTAGTGTCATGTTCAGAGGATGTAATGTACATCAAGCTGCCTCGCGCTAAGGAAACAGGAGATAGGCTCCTGCCCTATGGGCCTCAGGGCTTGGCAAAGGCTTGCTTGTACCGGCAGTCCGCAAGGCACTGACACACTGAAAGCATCAGATGCTTGCTTGCGTCATCAAAAAAATCCATTGTTTGGATGGAGGCCTCCAGTGCGGCTGTAGCCACACTGAAGGCATCAAGTGGGTGCATCAAAACGTGTTGACCCGTCTCCAGAGCTCCGTTCTATTTCAGAGCATCACAGACTATGCTAAATAAGTTGGAGTGTGTGTGTGTGTGTGTGTGTGTGTGTGTGTGTGTGTGTGTGTGTGTGTGTGTGTGTGTGTGTGTGTGTGTGTGTGTGTGTGTGTGTGTGTGTGTGTGTGTGTGTGTGTGTGTGTGTGTGTGTGTGTGTTTTCACTTCTTTGATCGTTCCTGGAACACACTTTGTAATTAAATAGACAATGGAGACCTAAAACACCAGATGAATGAAACCAGGCTTTCTTTTTTTTCTTTTTTAGATATGGCAATTATTCTCAATTGCAATGTCAACAGGCTACAAAGATGGTTCTTGTTGAGATCTATGAGTGAGGACTTGTGATTCATTCAATATTGCTTCTGATAGCTCAATATAACGATGCCCCCCCCCCCCATTTTTTTTTGTCCGTTTTCACTAATTGGTGTTAACCTGGGGACTGTAACCAGAGTGTGAGAGGAATTTGAAATCCCTTAACACCACCTGAGCTCTTATTAATTTCATCTAGTTGCACTTTATCCAAGAAAAGCATGGACCTCGTTCAAGCCCACAGGTGAATGCAATTAACTTTATAATAGAATACAGAAGACGTCTTATCAGTCAGCTTAGCTCTGTCTAAATAGATAACTAATTGTCTTCGCTATCATAATGCTCAGGGTAGTATATTCACCATAATCTCCATTTAATATGGTTTATACCAAATTACCATGGTAGAGTGCAGAACACCAAATTCTGTCTTCCAGTTTCTCTCTCCCCTCTTCTTTCCTAAGACATTAACACATAAGTATAAAAGCTTCTCTAGCCCCTATAGATCCCAGAAGTTTTGTCTTAAGGCAGTAGAGGAAAGGCCATGGGGTCAAAATCAGTAAGGTTCATCCTCTAATCTGCCTATTACATTATAACTAGGTAGGGCTAGGTGATATTATGGACAAAATATATTTGTGACTAAATTGATGTAATATTTTCTTCCAAAAATAGCAAAAATACACAACACGTGTGAGCTTGTTGATCTTGCAATTCTTTTACTGTATCTAAAGAAAAGAAAAGAAAATCAAGGGAACAAAATCCCAAATGGTCTCATATTGATATATTGATGATATAACTAGACGACCAGGTACCAAACTACTCTGCATCAATGCATGTCGGGAACAGTACAATTTGGTAACGCATGCATCACCCGGTTATGGAAAATCTGTTGTTAGAGTAGCTTTTGTACCCGTCTGTGTACCATTTTTGCCCATATATAGAGATCTCTGTATCTGTCTGTCTGCCTGTGCCCCTTTTATGCACATGTATGGAGAACCCTGATGTCGTCAGTATATGGCATGCCCATTGTAAGATATCATACCCAGACCTAAGTATATTCTTTTGATCCCTGGGGTCCATGAATGTGCACAGCAAATTACATGGCAATCCAGCGAGTAGGTTCTGAGAGATTTGTTTGGGACCAGCTTTGTTTGGAGTACAGACAGATGGTTGCCATCATTAGTGCCCAGACTCTATCTTGACAAAGAAGTAAATAAATAAAAAACGTTTCTGTTGCTTGAGAGTCTCTCTTCCAGTGTCTGTTCATTTCATTATCGGTTAACTACAGATACCATAGAAGAAGAAAAAGACTTCTTTGGCCTGCAGCTGATTCTGTAAAGCGAACAAAAAGGGGACGGAGACAAAAGGGGTGAGATGAGAGGGATGAGAGGGTGAGGGAGAGGAGAGGAGGAGTAATTAGGATGGGGGGGGGGGGGGGGGAACAGTAAAAAAAAAAAAAGCTTGACAGAAAGAATGAGGTTTTATATCGTCGTTGTCGGGTGAAAACCTTGTATGTCCAAAAACCGTTCGTTTTGCATTTTCCATTTTAAAAATGATTTAAACTAGTGAAAACAGCCGATCACAACGCCTCGCACTGCGAGGCGTTGTGTGCTTGTAGACCTGCTGTTTTCACTACTTTTGTGCGACGGCCTTGTACGATGAAGCAGGGCTTTACTTTGCCAAAGAACATACAAATTTGAAACTTGGAGATACGAAGTTTCCACCCGACAACGACGATAACATACATTTGACAAGGGTTGTGAGTGTAGAGATAGCGGAGGAGAGTGTTTCGGTTGCTTGGTTCAGGGCCAGTATGCTGTGTAGCTGATCATCATACTGTAGCTCACATACAAGAGAGACAAAAGGATGGTCCTCAGTGCACGGGACTAAACATCTAAACTATATCCTCTCCCTTTCTTTGGTCTTCCAAACATCCTTCTCCTATCTCTGTCTTCATCACTCTTTCCTTAAAATATCTCCCTCCCCCCATATGTCTCTCCTAATTTTCAATCCTTTTTGCTTCCAAACATTTCTTTCTCTCTGTCTCTCTCTTTTCTCTCTCTTTCCACACCTCCCTCACTCTGTCTATCCGCAATAGAAGCTACTGTCAGTGTCAATTATTTTGTTACTGATTATTCAATAGTTTTTTTTTATTAACTGAATAATCCAGAAGTGTATTTCTATTATAATTGTTATACTAAACTGCCTATCTATCAGTCAAATAAATCACCTAACCAAATGAACTCTAGCGTTGCTATTATGTGGCAAACATTTGGTGAAAATAGCCTACAAGCTCACAATGTGTTGTGCCGTATTGTGAGTTTGCAGATTGAGTATTTTCAGCACCGATATTTAGTGTGAAAACAGGAGGGATTCACTCTAGTATAGAGCACTTGGGGACTTTAACATTGATTATTCTATTATCTGTTATTTTTTTGTATTGTTGTTGTCGGGTGGAAACCTTGTATGTCCAACACCGTTCATTTAAAAAATGAATAAACTAGTGAAAACAGACGACCTACAAGCACACAACGCCTCGCATCGCGAGGCGTTGTGTGCTTGTAGATTGCCTATTTTCACTAGTCTTGTGCGACAGTCTTGTATGATGAAGCAGGGCTTTACTTTACGAAAAAACTTACATATTTGAAAGTTGGAGATACTAACCCAAAATGCTGTGTGTTTTTGCAGCTGGTCATCATGTCCGGCACGGTGCTTCTGGCCTACTACATGGAGTGCACGGATCTGTTCAGTGTGCACTTGCAGGGCTTCTTCTGCAACGACGCTGAGCTGATGAAGCCCTACCCGGGTCCAGAGGAGGCCAGCTTCATCCCTCCTCTCATCCTTTACTGTGTGATCGCAGCTGCACCCACTGCTGTGGTGAGTACACAAACACACTATAGAACTCCACGCCAGGTGTGTGGAATTCAGCCTTTTTTGGGGACAGAATTGAGTGTGTGTATATGTCACAGTGTTTTTGAGATTCAGTAAGATTGAGAACAGGAGCGCTCGTTTTTGGGCACAAGGTGGAGCAGGCGGAGCCTCCTTCAGGGAACTAGGAATAATTTGACTGAGGTTAGGATTAGGGTTAGGTTTAGGCATAGTTTTACTGAGGTTAGGGTTGGGGATTAGGATTAGGTTTAGGCATAGTTTTACTGAGGTTAGGGTAAGGGGTTAGGTTTAGGCATAGTTTTACTGAGGTTAGGGTTAGGTTTAGGCATAGTAGCTGTATGGCGACTATCGGAGCAAACTTATTTAGTCACCGAGAGGCTAAAGTCGGGGAAATGTTTACCTGCCAGACGCGCTGTTTGTTATGCTCATGAAATCACGGCTCCAGGGTACTGCGTTTTGTTCATTTATTAACGTTTTAAAACAGTTCATTTAATGGCGTCATACTTTAAAAGGAAATCAAGACATTACATTGTTTGTGCATAAGACGAGCGGTCAGCAAAGTGTGACTTCCCCGTTCACCCCCTCTCCATTCACTGAAACCTGCGGGCCCGTGAACAGCTGACTTTACTACTACGTGAGTGACGTAGCCACCAACACCACGTGACCGATCCGTGAATGGTGATAGCAGTGAAACCATAGCGACCCATTCAAATTCATATACCTGTCACCAACATTCCGGCCCCTAATTATTACACATAATTACACAGTAATAATTACCAATGCATCAATTCATAATGGGAAAACAATACATTACAATTTTCTTCGCCCTTTTTTTTCTCTTTTTCACATTTCTGGGCATTTTCTTTTGCGATTTTCTTTGCGCAAGACGATCATAGTTCGTTAGTCCATTGCAGGTCTTGGTTCACTCTTCTCGAATCGAACCCCACCCCCAAAATCATGTCAATTGAAAGTCACGCAAAAGTCAAGGAAGTCAAAGTACTCCAATGTCTTGCAAAAGTCAATTAATCCATGTCCATGGAAACGAAGCGAAGCCTTCATGCCTCCGTCGATTCCTGAAGAATGCAGATCTTTGACACAGGTCTGCAGAGAATGCTGGTCCGGGTCTTGATCCGGACCTGTCGCACAAGTCCATTCCTGTCTGGCATTGTCTCTGTAATCCTCCCAATGATCCAAGAATTCCGAGGTGCGGAATCGTCCATTATGAGCACTATGTCTCCAGGGATAAAGTTCCGCTTGATCTTTGTCCACTTCTGTCTTTCCTGCAATTGTGGCAGGTACTCCTTAATCCACCTTTTCCAGAATAGATCAGAGATGTATTGCACCTGCTTCCATTTCCGGCGTGCATAGCTGTCCTCCTTGTGAAACAGACCAGGTGGTAAACTGGGCTTGACTTTAAGAAGCAGAAGATGATTGGGTGTTAAAGCTTCCAAATCATTCGGATCTGTGGATTCTTTAGTGAGAGGTCTACTATTCAGAATTGATTCCACTTCGCAGAGTACTGTATGGAGTCCCTCCTCATCCAAACTTTGTGTCCTCAAAGTGGAATTAAGAATCTTCCTGATGGAACGAATTAACCTCTCCCAGGCTCCGCCGTGATGTGATCCGGTAGGAGGGTTAAATGTCCACTTGATTCCTTTCATCGAGAGCACGTCGTTGATCTGCTCCAAGTTCCATCCTTCAATAGCTCGTTTCAGCTCACGCTCTGCCCCGATGAAATTAGTGCCATTGTCAGAGCGCAGCTCTTTGATCTGTCCTCTTCTTGCAATGAAGCGCCGCAAGGCGTTGATGAACGAATCTGTGTCCAGAGATGAGGCAACTTCAATGTGTACGGCTCTTATTGTCAAACATGTGAAGATCACTCTGTATCTTTTCACAAGACTCCTGCCACGCTTGATGTCAAATGGGCCAAAATAGTCAACTCCGACATAAGTGAACGGAGGTTCTCCCGTTGAAACTCTGTCACCAGGTAAGTCTGCCATTTGTTGTTGACCTGCAGCTCCGTGTAGCCGACGACAAATGACACATCTAGAAATGATCTTCCTTATGGCAACACCTGCAGCGGGGATCCAATAGCGCTGGCGCAGCCTCGACAACATATGGTTCCTACCGCCGTGGCCAACTTCTTGGTGTATTTGACGTAGGATGAGGTCCGAGATGTGGAGATCTTTAGCAATTATGGCTGGATGTTTAGACTCTTCGGGCATGGCAGCCTTACTAAGTCGGCCTCCGACTCTCAACACACCATCTTCCAGTAATGGACTGAGTCTGTAAATGTGACTGTTCCCTTTCACACACTCTCCCTTTTGGAGGCAAGAGAACTCTTCAGGGAACCTTCTTCTTTGACTGTACTTGATTATCTCCAGTTCAGCCTCTTTGATTTCTTCCAATGAGAGACATTTCTCCTCGTCAAGAAAGTCTTTGTGTCCCGTAACCTTTAATGCTGGCTGAGAAGCACCTCCAGTGACTTCTCTCCTCTTCCTGTTATCACGAAGTAAGGTTCTGAGCCTCAGGATCCATGCCATCACTCTTGTGAGATGTCTCCAAGATGAGCTGCGGTTGATCAAAGTCATCACAGCATCATCCTCCTCTTGTTCCACAGAGACAGTGGCAGCTGACACCTCAACCTCTGGATCTTCAGGTGAAAGTTCTCCCAAGTGGTCTGGGTTAACATTCCATGTCTCCTCTGGCTGTATGAGAAATGGAGGTCCAGATATCCACGTGTCGTTCTTAAGGAACAGCTCCGCCTTCATGCCTCTGGAGGCAAGGTCTGCAGGGTTGTGTGCTGTATTCACATACCTCCACTGTGAAGCATTGGACATCTTGAGGATCTCTGTAACTCTGTTCGCTACAAAGATGCGAAATCTTGAGGATTCGTTCTTGATGTATTTCAGCACAGAAGTACTGTCTGACCAGAAAACACTGTCTTGCAGCTGCAGTCTTATCTCCTTCCTCCATAGCTTGTCCATGCGAGCTGCAACGACTGCTGCAGTCAACTCCATACGTGGGATTGTCACAGGCTTTAAGGGTGTCACCCTGGATTTTCCCATCACAAAGGCGATGTGAGTCTGAGACTGGTTGTTGCGCAACAGCAGGTACGTGACAGTACCGTATCCCTCCTCACTTGCGTCAGCAAAGTGATGCAACTGGGCGCTGGTTGCTTCTCCAAAGTTGGACGGTTTTAAACATCGTCTGATGCTGAAGCCCTCCAACAGGTGTAACTCCTTGAGCCAATCAGCCCACTCCTGTGCCACAGATGTTGGTATGACATCGTCCCATCCTAGCCCCTTCCGGCATAGGTCTTGAATGATCCTCTTGGCTGTGAAAACCACGGGGGACAGAATTCCAAGAGGGTCATAGAAAGAGCTGACAGTAGAAAGGATTCCTCTACGTGTCAGTGGTTTGTCCTGAAAGGTTATACTGAACTTAAAGGTGTCTGATTGGACACACCAACGCACTCCCAGTGCCCTCTCAACTGGTAGGATGTCGTTGTCCAAATCCAGGTCTTTGACCTCCTTTGCTCTTTCCTCCTCTGGTATCGCTGCCAGCACACGGCGACTGTTGCTCAGCCATTTTGTTAAACGAAAGCCTCCCATGGAGCAGAGGTTTACCAAGTCCTGGTAGAGGGATATGGCTTCATTCTCTGAGGCTATAGAAGCAAGGCAGTCGTCGACATAGAAACTGTGCATGATGGTCTCGAACGCCTGCTGGCTGAAGAGCTGTTTGTTGTCTTCAGCGCACTTTCGGAGAGCGAAATTAGCACAGCTTGGTGATGATGTTGCGCCAAACAAATGGACAACCATCCGGTATTGCACCATCTGTTGACTGAAGTCCCCATTGGGCCACCAGAGGAATCGAAGCAAGTCTGCATCTGCTTCTGGCACTCGAACTTGATGGAACATGGCCTCAATGTCAGACATCAGAACAATGGGCTCCATCCTAAACCTGGTCAAGACTCCAACCAACCCGCTTGTCAGGTCTGGTCCTTGCAAGAGATGTGCATTGAGCGATGCACCTTGAAATGATGCTGCACAATCAAAGACCACACGGATCTTTCCTTTCTTCGGATGGTATATCCCGTGATGAGGGATATACCAAACCTTTCCGTCACTTCGCTCCAGTCCTGTAGTTGGCACTCTCTCAGCGTATCCACTGGAAATCAGGTTTTCCATAAATGCAGTGTAGTCCTTATGGAAGGACGCATCCCTGCTAAGCCTCCTCTTCAGGTTGAGGGTGCGTTGCTCAGCAACTTTACGATTGTTGGGCAGGATTATAGTTTTATCCTTCAGCGGCAATCCAACAACGTAATGGCCGTCAACCAATTTCACAGTTTCATCAGCCATTTCCAGAAATCTACAATCTTCCCTTGACTGCCCTTGCAGTTCATCCTGGCTGTTTTCAGGGAAATCTGACTTGAATTGTTGGTTCCAGAGCTCGTCAAGGGTGACAGCAGAGATTCTGTTAACGGTGATAGCGGACTGAGTCACCGGATCGTCACTGCTGTCTTCTCCAAGTGGTCCATTTACGGTCCATCCGAGCATTGTCTTGACCGCATATGGTCCTCCATCAACGCTTCGGATGACCTCCAGCGGTTCCAAGGCTCTGGGAACATTCAGGCTTATCAACATCTCCACGTCTGCATCTATCTGTGGCAGATAGACATGCTTCAGATGAGGCCATTTTTTTAGATCTTGCTGTCGTGGGATGTTCCTTCTGTTAACAGGCATCTGATGTTGTGTGAAGACTTTGGGCAATTCACAGTACCAGTCACTGTCCAATCCAGCGACTTCCAGGTCAGATGCAATGCGACTGTCAACCACCTTTTCTTGGCCCATGGTACGTAAAAGGATCCTCGTTTTCCTCCCAGAGAGTCCCAGTTTATCCATCAGACCCGTCGTGCAGAAGGATGCTGAACTCCCTGGGTCCAGAAAGGCATAGGTCTCCACTGACCTTTGACCTTTACTTGATTTAACCTTAACTGGTACGATGGCAAGCTTACATTCTTGATCACCGGCCCCAGTAAGACCACCGGTTTGGATTTCAACTAGAGCTCGATCCACTGCTCTGTCTGAGTTTCTCCTGCCTTTCTCTGCATCACCATTCTCCTTAGAGTGGATGTGAAGTAGGCTAGGGTGTCGTGAGCCACATATCTTGCAAGACAGACGTTCCCTGCATTCTCTGCTGATGTGCCCAATGCACAGGCAGCCAAAGCAAACTCCATTCCTTTTCAGGAACTCCATCTTCTCACTGTGAGCTCTACTCTCCAATAGAGTGCACGACTCCAGTTTGTGTCCATCATTTTTGCAGAAAAAGCAAGTCTTCCCATGGTTTTCCTTAAGAGCTTCTCTTTCGACAGTTGCAAAGGTTGTGGCAAAGCTGCTCCCTCTAGCCTGAAGACGAGGTACAGGTTTAGCTCTGCCACTTTCTTGGAAAGCCCCCATCGTTGGAGTGTCTTGTATGTCTCCAAATACAGGGTCTGTAGCGATTCTCACTTCACGCTCAATAAAGTTCACAATATCAGCAAACATAGCTCTTTTGCGAAGTCTTTCTTGGATGTTACATGCTTCTGTTCGCCACTTGTCTCTTAACTTGTAGGGCAGCTTCTTGATCACAGCGAGCATGTTTGCCGATGTATTCAGGTCACATAAGTCGTAGACATCTTTCATGGCATTGCAGCATCCGCGTAAGAATAGGCTATACGCTTGCAAGGCTTTCCCATCCTCTGACTTGATTGCTGGCCATGCAAAGATTTTGTCCATATAGGCAGATGCTATGACGTGCTCATTTCCAAAGTGCTCATGGAGTAAAGCTTTTGCCGTAGCATATCCAGTGCCGTCAGTCATGTGTTGGCAGCTTCTGACTAACTGTTGAGGCTGCCCCCTGGTGTATTGCTCCAGGTAGTGCAGGAGATCAACAGTATTGTCAGTCCTCCCTTCTATGGTCTGCTCAAATGACTGCACAAAAGCATGGTACTGCAGAGGGTCACCGTCGAATAGTTGGACGTCTCTTTTAGGTAGCGAGGCAATGCATTGCTGGTGCACCAACATTGCAGTTATTTCGTTTTGCTTTTGCATTATAGACATAATGTTGTTCTGTTCAGTGCTGGCGTTCCTAGTAACAGATTGCTTGTCTCTGTACAGAGACAATGGGGGCCCTGTAGCCTTTGGGACCATGCTCTGTCTCTGTGTAAGTGCTGAGGGTTTCTGGAGGTATCTGGCTCTATCAGGCTGCCTTTGTTTTGGCCTTGTGCCTCCAACACCTGCAGGTTGTCCCCTTCCATCCTTATATGGTACAAATGTCTCTGCATTAATGTTGAGGCCCTTTTCAAAATAGGATTCCATTCCATCCAATTTATGAGAAACAGCACTCCTCACTCCTGACTGAGCGGTTCTCAAAACGTTCAGTTTTGCCGCCGATGCGGCTATGTCTGCGTCCAGTTCAAGTTGTTCCTTTTGTTTTCTTATTTGATCTGCGTCCAGTTCAAGTTGTTCCTTTTGTTTTCTTATTTGAGCTTCCTGTTCTTCAAGGGCATGTTTCTGTTGAAGCAACTTTTGTCGAGCCCTCAAAGCGGCCATATCAGCCTCTGCTTTGATGCGCGCAGACGCAGTCGAGGAAACTTTTGATCGTATAGATTTTGTGCCACGATTTTTGCTGCTCTGGTTTGATATGCTGTCAATTGGTCTAATATCCTCCTGGGCATCATGCACATGTTGTGGCTGAGGCACAATCACATCCACATCTTCCGCACCACCATATTCTACATTTTCCTCTGGAGAAATATCATAGACCTGGTGTGACTGAGACACATGCATTTCCACATTTCCTACAACATGTTCTCCTTTTTCCTCATCAGCAGCCCCATAGACAGGGTGTAACTGAAGCACAGGCATTTCCACCATTTCCAAACCATGTTCTCCATTTTTCTCCTCAGCAGCCCCATGCTGCTGGGGCCCTGCAGGAGGCCTGTTGTGAGCCTCTAGCTGAGGTCCTCTGGTTATTAAGAACCAGGCATCAACGTCCTTAATGAAACCATTTTTATATTTATTGACTTTGGAAAACCATTCATTTTGCTTTTCATATTCCTCATTTGGAATCAGAGGCGTTAAGGAATCATGCAGTGCATTGGAATCATCAGACAATCGCATCAACATATCAAGTTGTTCTTTAACCAGTGAAACATTTTTCTCATCTTTCATGAGTTCTTTGGTAGAGGTTATCAGAGCCTTTATTTCATCCACTTTCCTTTTGCGTTCCTTTTGAATTGATTCAATTTTATTTCCCAGGGCCTTTTCAGTGAGCATTATTTTCCTTTTTTCCATGTATTGTTTCCCAACATTTGAACCAACATTTGTTACACTCATTTTGAATGCACAGCCAAGTGATCAGATTGAGAAACAGCCAAAACACAGCAGCGCATGCACGTTAAGTTTGTCACCCACACAATACAAGCTTGGCCCGGCGGGCCGCGAAACATCCACAGCGTATTTGACAAAATGACAGTTTCCACTCAGCGGCAGAACCAGCACAAACTGTTCCAAACGAACGACTTTTAGTTCACTGCAGAATGCAACAAGTTTGGGTTACATTACCGCTGGTCCATTGATTGATGCGCTCCAGTCCTTTGTCGTTGCGTGCGTGCGTGCGTGCGTGCCGTGCATGCAATCATTCCATTGTGTGCAGCATAGCCACATTGATCGCTTGCTCCGCGTCCAATGCGTGACTTGTCGGGTCCTTCCGTGGCTCCAAATCCGATCCGTAGTGTCACGTTTTGCTGACAAATGTATGGCGACTATCGGAGCAAACTTATTTAGTCACCGAGAGGCTAAAGTCGGGGAAATGTTTACCTGCCAGACGCGCTGTTTGTTATGCTCATGAAATCACGGCTCCAGGGTACTGCGTTTTGTTCATTTATTAACGTTTTAAAACAGTTCATTTAATGGCGTCATACTTTAAAAGGAAATCAAGACATTACATTGTTTGTGCATAAGACGAGCGGTCAGCAAAGTGTGACTTCCCCGTTCACCCCCTCTCCATTCACTGAAACCTGCGGGCCCGTGAACAGCTGACTTTACTACTACGTGAGTGACGTAGCCACCAACACCACGTGACCGATCCGTGAATGGTGATAGCAGTGAAACCATAGCGACCCATTCAAATTCATATACCTGTCACCAACAGTAGCATTCACCAGGTTTGCATTCACCAGCGTGGGACTAATGGAAACCATGGAGGGTAACAATGAGACGTGGGACCAATGCAGTCAAATGCTCTACCACTGAGACATGGGCTTCTTCCAGGGACTGCCCATAAGGTGAACTATAACAAGCGCTCCTTTCCCAATCTTACTGGTTTTTCAAATATACTGTAACATATGGGGTGGCAGTGGCTCAGGGGTAGAGTTGCCATCTTAAAACACGGGAGGGTTCCCTAAGGGTTCCCAGTTTGATCCCTGCCTCCCCCAGAGTTAGTGTCGAAGAGTCCTTGAGCAAGACTCTGATCCCCTAGTTGCTCCCGGTGAGCAGGTTGGTGCCTTGCATGGTTTCCTCTGCCATCGGTGTTTGAATGTGTGTGTGAGTGGGTGAATGCAATGCACAATCTCTGTAAAGCGCATTGGATAAAGGTGCTATATAAATGCACCATAAATATATATAATTCAACTTGTAAGTTAATGCCCTACTTCATCTTCAACAGTGTCACACACTGTGCGATTTTATAAATATTAAAACAATGACGTATAAGAAGTATAAACAAGAGCTTGTGACTAAATAATTACTACATGTAAACCATTTCTTTCCTGAAAAGTTGTCGTATTGGATATACAATGTTTACTTTGTGCCCAACACTGACGACATGCTATTGCCGGAAACCATTACCAAACAAATTAGCAGAACTTATTTTATGTGTCTTAAATGTTTTATTTGTCTGTTGTTTACCAACAAAGAGGTGGTACTATATAATTTACCTTGTGCCTCAGGGTCACATCAACCTAAGAACTACTGTACTATTTCTTTCCCTTTGCTGTCAACAGGCTGCAGTTGCAGCTTGCAGCAGCCAGATGTCAGTAGTGCTCTTTACCTCTTGAACCACCATGTATTGACAGACCATTGCTACATCTATGCCATAACCTCACACAGACATGATACTGTCACCAATCATCCAGGTCAGCTCATTTTTTAAATCTTAGCCTGGCAGTCAGGTAGTCATGATGTAGCCTAGTGCTTGTTAGTTACTAGTTATGAATTGCACACACCCTTAGACAGACAGACTTGCGCACACACACACACACACACACACACACACACACACACACACACACACACACACACACACACACACACACAGTATATGTGGTACGTAAGCAGGTGGTCAATCAAATCAACAAGTCAACTACAGTAACTAACTATAGCTGAAAGGTTTACAGATCTATAGCTGTAAGAAAAAGCCTTGTACTGGCCTATTTAAATGGCATTCGACAAGCCTCGCATTGAGCAAAAACCTTGACAATGTCCTTAATGTTCACTGTTACTGCTTTCCTAAAGTTACCTCTTGCATAGTTGTTGCCACCCCTCTGATGGCAGTGATGCTGCTGATGCCAGCCGAACTGCTGCATTGCTGCTAGGAGTGGGTAGTGGTGGCTGTTTATATATTTATGCCATTTTCCACATTTGCTACAATTAAAGCAATATATAATATACATTTGTAAGTTTGGCATGAGAGCTTCTCTTGTTGGCCGCAAGCGTACATTGACTACATTCCTGGTGCTTTCAATCAGCTTTAAATCCATTTCCAATGATATCTCCTTCCTCTGTTGCAACAGTTTGAGCAACCAAAATCAATAAGGCTCCATCCAGTGAACACAGCAAGACTTCTTAAGTGATACTATACGCTGTCATTGTCTCCACCAGCCGAAGGCTGAGGGAGAGTATGTTTTCCCCTCCGTCCGTCCGTCCGTCCGTCCGTCCGTGCGTCCGTGCGTGCGTCCGTGCGTCCTCGCAGTTTGTGAACAGCTAATCTCAGTCACCGTTGGCCCGATCGCTGCCAAACTGAGCACACACACTCCCTGGATGCCAATCTAGAACCTCTGCCCCACATTTTTCAAATCAGCCTCATGGTGGCGCTATAACAGGCCGATTTGTGTGGCCTGGTTGTTACCAGCTAATCTCCGGCGCCGTTGGCCCGATCGCTGCCAAACTGAGCACACACACTCCCTGGATGCTAATTCAGAACCTCTGCCCCACATTTTTTAAATCAGCCTCATGGTGGCGCTATAACAGGCCGATTTGTGTGGCCTGGTGGAGACCTGTGCTCGGAAGAGCACTGCTTCTAGTTGAATTGTGAAGACTGCACAGTGGTGGAAAAAAGTACTCACATTTTGTACTTAAGTAAAAGTTTCAATACTGCAATCTAGATGTACTCCGTTACAAGTAAAAGTCCGGAATTCAAAATGTACTTGAGTAAAAGTATGAAAGTGTTGGCATCAAAATGTACTTAAAGTACCAAAGGTAAAAGTACAAAATGGTTGAAAATAGCAGATCTACAAGCTCACAACACATCGCATCGCATCGCAACGTGTTGTGAGCTTGTAGATCAGCTATTTTCAAATAGCCTAGGTATGAAATAGGGCTAAAGTGGTTCATCTATGTTTTATAATATTATAATTTATATCTGAAAAGTAACAAGTAACTAAAGTTTTCAAATTGGAAATACTCAAGTAAAGTACAAATTCTTCAAAAGTGTACTTAAGTACAGTACTTAAGTAAATGTACTTAGTTACTTTACACCACTGAGACTGCATGGATTCTTTTCTACCCGGAGGCAAATCAGGCGGCTCTTTGAATTCACACTCCTTCGGGTCATAATTGCTAGACCCCCAAACACCCAACCATGGCACTAAACTAAACTAAACTGTAAACATTTCCAATGTTAAGCTAAACATTAGAGTTTCTTGGTGTGGTATACAACCTATAGGAGCAAGTGTTGCCTGGAAGGCTGAATTCAAGACAAGAAAGTTAACCAAAAAGGCTTGTTGCACCATAAAATGTATAGATCAGGGGTCTTCAGCAGAGGGTCCGGGACCCCTAGGGGGTCCTCAGAGTTAATACAGGGGGGGCCTCCAAATCTTTGTGATAGAAACCTTTTTTCTCTTTTTTTATATTAACCACTTGAACACTAGTGTCCATATTCTGAGAACTCTAGCCAAAAATAGCAGATCTACAAGCTCACAACGCCTTGCACTGCGAGACGTTGTGCGCTCGTAGATCGGCTATTTTTAGCAAAGAGCTTTGGTGTACAGGGGAAAAAGACCAGACTAAGTACAGAGTGAAAGGTAATTTTGATTAAATATTGACGGTTCAAGTGGTTAACTATCTGAAAACACAAATTGACATGAATCCCAAAATACACTGATGATTGTGCTGTCAAACAATGAACCTATGTGGAATCTGATAAGGTTGTGGGGGGTCCCTGCTTCATCTCTCTCTCAACTAAGGGGTCCTTGGCCTGAAAATGTTGAAGACCCCCGGTATAGATTGTTTGCAGCTGCCAGAGATGGGTATCAGTGCCTGTGAGCTCTCCTGCCGGGCGTACCTTCTGACTCGAGCCGCCCGGGGCAGCAGAGGTCTTACTGGACCACAACCTGTGTATAGCGAGGGCGTCATTCATATGGGAATCCAGCACTGCTAAAGTTTGCTGGTGCGAATTCACTGTTAGGCTTACTTAAAATGCCTCTGACACGCCCTGCTACGGGGGGCGGCACGGAAAAAGGCGGCAAGCCCCCCGCTTTTGAAGAACAGTCCCTTTGGGAATCAATCATGAATATAGTTGGTCAATGACATACAATGGCCTATTATCAGCATAAGGATATGAAACTCACCAACATGTGCAAACACAAATCTAGGTTATATTAGTAGAGCATTCCAGAAACCCAAATCAATTCACAATGGGAACAATAGAACAATAATTTCCTCAATTCAATTCAAAAGGAGCTCTATTGGCATGAGAAAACATACGTTTACATTGCCAAAGCAAGTGTCAAAATAATAAAAACTGTTGAAAATGGGGAACATAAATACCATTGGAGGGGCTACAATATTGTCTTACCTTTCAGAAGGGCTTTCATTTGGTCTTCTTCTTTGTGGAAAGGATCCTGGTTATGTCTTCAAAATCCAACGCAGTAAGAATGTCATGCCCAGTGGACATCAGTGTGAGGTTATGTTTTTGGATATGTATCACTGTCAGGCTGAAGGCCATAGATTGTGTGTGTGTGTGTGTGTGTGTGTGTGTGTGTGTGTGTGTGTGTGTGTGTGTGTGTGTGTGTGTGTGTGTGTGTGTGTGTGTGTGTGTGTGTGTGTGTGTGTGTGTGTGTGTGTGTGTGTGTGTGTGTGTGTGTGTGTGTGTGTGCGCGCGCGTCTGTGCGCGCATGTGTTTGTGTCTGGGTTTTCGCGGCTAATCTAGCAAAATACTTGACATTCCATGGGAAACTCTTTGTGCACGCTGCCTGTTACTGTTAGGGTAGCCCATGGAAGACAATCCGCCAACAGCAACTGCTGTACTGTATGTTACTTAATATCTTTTGTGAATGTGCATACGTCAGACTTGCTGTCCCTCCAAGCGATAGGATATATGGGGTGAGTGGAACTAGCCCCCCCCCCCCCCCACACACACACACACACAGCAACCAACAGAACGCACAGACACACACACAGAGACCGCAGTTAACTTTGACGTGCATATGCGTTCTCACAAACATGGCAGATGTGTGCACGCTGACCACAACACATTCAGTCACTTTTGCATGGCTAAATCACCTGACACGTCGATGACATAACAGGAACAAAAAAAGCTTTTCCTTTTTTAAAAAAAAACAAACACATAATGGTTGTGTATGTGGCAACGAGCTGGACGCAAGGTTAGACGCGTAAGTCTCCATCTTTCACAAGGATGGTTGTGTCTTTGGACAAGGATTATTACACAGTACAGATTCGAGTTGTTGCAATGCTGCCGAAAAACATGCAATAATATTACCCACACAGTGTTTTCTATATACAAGTGCAGTGCGCACACAGCATTCCTGCCAATGTCACATTCGGAGTCTAACTTTGGACTAATGCAAAAGCCAAAAGGAGGGTAGTTCCATGCTTTGGAAAAAGCAACATTACACAGTCCTGCAAAGGCCACCAGGCCTGGCGAGATCTGCACTCCTCAGAGCGACACTTTCTAGTTGATAGCCTATTTTTTTTACTTTTCCTTTAATTCAGACTAATGTCACTGAAATGTGTGGGAGGCTTGCTGAAGATCATTTCAACCACTCTGGTGTAAACAAGGGTTTTATTTATCTCAATAACTCCGCTCACCTCCTCGTTCTGCACATTCAGTGCTGAGGTTAATGACGGTTCCTTCTCGTTCACAGTTTTGAAGAACCCTGTTGGCTTTGGGATGTTTAATTTTTTTATATAGTCTTTAATCCTTCCTTATCACAGATGTCTTTTTCTCATAACACTTTTCTTTCATCTGCACCACTCAAACTTTTCTCCTTATCTGATGCTTTGACGGCACACCGAGCGCTACCTCCGCCTCACTTGTCGCGCGTGAGTATGGGTGTACTGTACAGTAGGTCACAGCCTTGCTTTGCTTCCTTTGCGTCATCACCCACAAACATGAATTTCAATTGATGGACAGAACATTTGTGAGCTTTGTAGATTGTCTATTTTCGACAAAGGGACTTTATGTAGAGGGGGGGGAAGACCCCAGTATATTAAGATAAGATGTTCTGCTTTATATCAAAGCAGACTTAACATAGTTCTGTTTTGTCCTTGATCTATGTGAACTTTTATTGAATGAATGAGATTTTCTTATTTTTTTATAGCCTAGATTTTTCTATAATTCTTTATTATCAGTCATAGTTAGTCGGACGGACGGACGGACGGACAGCCAGCCAGCCAGCCAGCCAGCCAGCCAGCCAGCCAGCCAGCTAGCTTGATTCTGTTCATAAGAAATGAATGAGCTAAAGGTGGTGTGTTAGTGTTTAAGATTTGTACTGTTTCTTACTCCTTTAACACTTGACACAGAAAAAAAACATCAACTCATCTTTCTAGTGTAATAATTGTTGTACTCTGCTAATTCAGTATGTTCACTGTATCTTCATTCCTCTTGTTTGCCAGTTAGAGATTTGACAGCCACAATTAAGGGGTTTACAAATTGGAATGTTGGGTATTGAATAGAGTGTCAGATAATTTTAGGTTAATTGTTTATAAGCCATGGCTTGTGGGTACCCTGGCACACATTATCCCCGCTCTCACTTCTGTCCTCTCTGTCATTCTATACTGTATGCTAGTGAATAAATCGGAAGTGCCATTAAAATGATCTTTAAAAAAAGAAGAATTGGCTTGGCAAGTGACAGGTTGGGGTTGTTGTTATTTGGCACAAAGTGCCATCTCGTATCGCAGGTTTTAAATCCTCTCCATATGAACGTACACCCTGCTCCCCTCCTGGGAGGTAAAACATAACATTTTGCAACCGTTGCAATTTCAGAATTGCTAGGGAGTTCTTCCAGAGGTTCTGCAGAGGTTGCCCCTGGTCTATAAGAGTACTAATCATTATTATAATTAATAATGAAACAATATATGACTGTGTCAAAAGGTGTTAGTATGTCGGAGATTGATGTATGGTTTATTTTAGTCAAGTATCAATGCTCATTAGCATCACAAGTTAAAGAACAACTAAAAATAACGGGGTTCTCAGTTTATTTCTAAAAGGAGATGATGAGACTATACACCACTCTCCCTTCTTCCCTCAGTCCTTGACTCTGTCCCTCCCTTCTCTCTCTTTCTGTCTGTTTCTCCATCCCTCCTCCTTGTGCCTCACTGTCTCTTGCCCTCCTTGATTGCGCCGTCTCTGATTTGCATCTACGTGTTCTCTCATGGTATCCATCGCGCGCCATCCCAACGTTTTTAATCTTGGCCTTTTGAGAGTGCTGTGTCAGGCACTGTAGTCTGGTGCGTGACACTGTAGGTCGCACTCTCTTGCTTCTCCACATGCGTCATAAACCCGGGAACAGCAGCCAATCAGAGTGGATGATGACAGGGCCGGGACGGTGGCCAATTAGTGGAGACGAAGTGATTCATGCAGGATGTTTCACATGACCACGCCGGCAGAAGGTGAAACCGGTATGTTGGCGCTCAAAGCCAGTTATTTATGACTTAAACAAAAAAAGTGTCAGAAAAGTCTCTTGACAAACGTTGACAAACAGTGCGCCAAACCCTTTCTCTGTTGAAAATACATCATTTTGGACACTTTTTTCCACCGGCAGCATAAATTACCTTAAAGCCATTTCAGCCAGACACCTGAACCCCAGCTCATTCACCGCCGAAGTAATAAAATCCACTACTGCTCTTGAAGTCTTTCATAGCCATTGTGAAAAGAGCTTCTCATGCATACATAATGCAACCTTAAAGGTGCTACTAGTAAGTGATATTTCTTGGATACGTCTATATTTTGATAGTAATTCTTTCTATAGACTCTGTAAAGTGTTTGTTCTGCACTTCTCTCAAGCTCTTTGATCAGCACCAATGTCATTCAATCAGGAAAGGGAACCCATTTATCAGCTTTCATTTGATCTTGCTCCAATTCCTATTTTGTCTGCTCATTTTTTGTTGTTTCATCATTTCCTATTTCACTTGTTTATCCTGTGTGATGTCTCTATCCTGATTGGATGAAATTGCAACCCAATTATATGGCAGCAATATATGGTGCATTTACTGTATATACTGTATATATATCGTCGTTGTCAGGCGGAAACCTTGTATCTCCAAGTTTCAAATGTGTATGTTCGTTCGCAATGTAAAGCCCTGCTTCATCATACAAGGCCATCGCGCAAAAGTAGTGAAAACAGCAGATCTACAAGCACACAACGCCTCGCAGTGCGAGGCTTTGTGCGCTTGTACTGTAGATCGCGAGGCTTTGTGCGCTTGTAGATCGGCAAAACAAACAGTTTTGGACATACAAGGTTTCCACCCGACAACGACGATATAGAGCCTTCATCCAACATTCACACACTGATATGCGGAGGAAACCATGCAAGGCACCAACCTGCTCATCGGGAGTAATTAGGGGTTCAGAGTCTTTCTCAAGGACACTTCGACACTAACTCTGGAGGACCCGGGATCGAACAGGTAACCTTCCGGTTGCCAAGCAGCCACTCTACCCCTGAGCCACTGCTGCTGCAATGATTACCATGGGAATATAGGGCTATCTTATACTGTACTTATATTAACAAAACGTGGAACTGCATTTGGTGAATATTTTACATGAGAATCTCCTTAGGATGTTGGAGACCACTATTTCTCCCTCGGCCAGCTAGTTACCAGACATTTCTTTACAGCTTTATGCCTGGGTAACTTATTTTTTTCGGAGAAGCTGCCAAACTACTGCCAGCAGCATGTGGTTTCTAGTTTCTAGGATGTCTGCAAATCTGTCAGTTTGGACCTGCCCGAAATATACCAGTGAATTACTTTGTGGTCTGCATTTATATAGTGCCTTTTTCAAAGGTGCTATACACGCATTTGCTATATGTGTTACGTTCACATATCCACACACCATTGGGCGTGGGGGGCAGCCATGCAAGACACCAACCTGCAACAACCTGAAGTTAGCGGTTCATTGATTGCCTTTAGGGCTGTCACGATTATGACATTTTACATGACGATTAATTGTCACTCAAATAATTGCGATTAACGATTTAATTGTGTTTTTGTCGTCAACAATTACATTTCTGTTTGGCTTTTAGGCTTTGAAGTTGCACGTGGCAGATATGACACATAACCTAAATATACAAAGAAATTACTGACATATTTGACAACTTAAAAAAGAACATTGATAGTGGAAATAGCCGATCTACAAGCTCACAACGTGTCGCGATGCGACGCGTTGTGAGCCTGTAGATCTGCTATTTCCACTATTGTTTACTATAAAAAGAATATATGAACATTTTTCAACATGGAAACGATTATGACGATTATGAAAAATAATCACGAGTATGTCAAATAATTGCGATTAGACGATCATTATGTAATAATTGTGACAGCCCTAATTGCCTTACTCAAAGACACTTCCACCTGATGCCAGGAGGAGTTGGGATCAAACCAGGAACCTTCCGTTTCCCAGACAACTGCTCTACCGTCTGAAACAAAGCCGCACAATCTAGCGTTTCATATCACAGATTAAAGATAACATAAGATTAGATAAAGCGTTATTGATCCCCCGGAGGGAAATTCAGGTGTCATAGCACTTTTTAGAACAAGGCTGATGCACACCTCAAAGGTTGCTGACGGGTGCGTAGGACCAAAACGTGCATATATTCAGAGGGGGATCTCTGACAGTGATATTAACCCATTACGACCTGAAATTATTTTATACTTTAGCTATTGAAAAATAGCACAGGGATTTGTTCCCCCTGGCAACACAGGGATCTCCATATCTCCATATATGGGCATAAAAGGGATTTGTTCCCCCTGGCATCACAGGGATCTCTCTAACAGGGCATCATTAATATTGAAGACATTAGGGAACTCCATATATGGGCATAAAAGAGATTCTGTTAGTGTGACATCACAGTGAAGCCAGAGCGGCAAACCCATTCTGTTAGTGGTTCCCCTGACATCACAGTGACATCAGAGCATGATGTCAGACCGTAAAAATGTGTCCACGTCTACACAGACAAGCTGTGAGTTTCTCATAGTAAACTGTGACATTATGACTAGGCCTCTTCCTTTTTCCCTCTAAACCAAATCTCTTGGCTGAAAATGGCTAAATCTACAAGCTTTTGAGATTGTGAATTGGCTATTTTGGCTGAATTTTCGTCCCAGGATACAGGCGCTTGGGATCATGCAGTTAATCCTCCCACCTTGAACACAGGACTATGTCAGCAAAACGTGTAGATTGGTTTATATAGTCTTGTCACATGAAGACAATCAATAGACGGTAAATTCTGACCGTGTGTTTATCTCTGGGAGAGTGAATTGATCCTGGAGTGAGTGTAGACGCCAATGAGAAGGAAATGGAATGTTAAACCTGACCGTTGTGGGCAGATTTATGGGTCCAAATCATGCTCGTTATTCAGTGGTGTAAAGTAACTAATAAGTACATTTACTTAAGTAATGTTATTATACATCACACTTTGAGGCTGTCTTTTCTCAAAACGGTTTGTGACTATAAATGACACGTGTAATGTTCCCTTTCTTCTGTTCTGTTTGCCGTATGGAAATAATACTGACATGGTTAAAAGTCTATTATTGATGGACCTTCATTTAGGCTATAAAGGGTAATTTGCTGAATGTGCATGCTCTTTTACGGCACTGTTTTACGATCGCACAGCTACCCAACACACAACACCACCATCACATTAAAATCAACTCTAGTGTGGTTAAAAACATAGACAATTTCGTTAATGTGCGATAGAATTTTCCCTGCTCTTGACAATGGACTTAAATTCTCCCGAAGAAATCAGGTTATTCTGACATGTGTGGGCATATCTTGACCAGTAACAGCCAGCTGATTTTCTTTGGTGTGCAGCTGATATAAAAGTATGTATCACGGATTTATGCGTAGTTGAGTGCACAGATACGTTTGTGTAGGAATATCACATATCATTGTCCACATTTACTGACAAGTCCTGAGACATATTTTGGAGGATTACACCCACAGCGATCGATGTTTAGGTTTTTAAACATTTATTTTATATGTATTTTTCAAAGCCGTTTCTTTGCTGTCTTCACTGTATCTTCTTAGACAATACATAGCAGGTTGTCATGGATCAACGCCGGAAGTTCTTTTGCTGTTTTTCAGGAGGCATGGTAGTGTATTATGTGAGGACAGGTGTTTGTTCAACAATCCGTCACTTGTGGAGTGCTTTCTGCAGAATAAGGGATAGCTTGGTATAGACATTATGAATCAATGGCTTCTAACCGTTGTTTTAATGCTACAGCTCATTCTACTGAGACATAAATTGTAATGCAGACCTAATTATGACTTATTTGGAAATGGTGAATAAACTCTAATGTGCTAATCCTGGAGGAGGACAGAGATCGAAACACCTGCTGGCTAGGAACGTTGAATTTCAAAGTGACCAAAGGCTGAGTAGATTTTAATGACCTTAATTCGATACTTTAGTTTCCCAAGCACTGTGTTGATGTTGGAGAAAATGTGAAGATTCTCGGAAGTGGAGAGCCACTGGCCTGTGGCGACAAGGGCCCAGGAGGTACAGCAGCAGTTTGGTAATCCTTTCAACACCCTGCTCCACTTGGCATTGTGTTGAAGTGTCTATGCGATATGCGCCTGGACCGCAAGGCCAGCAGGCGCCCCATGTTGAAGTGTCCTTGAGCAAGACACTGAACCCCAAACTGCTCCCGATGAGCAGGTTGGTGGTCCCTTGCATGGCTACCTCTGCCATTGGTGGTGAATGTAACCAAGTAGATGCCAAGAGGATCGACATATCTCTACATAACGCTAATAAAGACGCATTGATATGGAGCATTAAAAAGTGAGTGGAGGCCCGGGCGGCTGGCGTGGCGGTCCGGGGGCCTCGGCTGCTGATGCAGTCTGGCAGCGTGTCGCAGGTTCGATCCCGGCTGCCTTTACTGCGTGTCACTCCCAATCTCTCTCCCCGTTTCTTGTGGGTCTGCTTTTGCTGTCGATGAAGGCATAGAAAGCTAGAAACAAATCTTTAAAAAAAAGTGAGTGGCAAGCCATGCCTTCTCAAATTCATTCAATGTGCTCTACAGCTTGGCTCAGCACCAAGATAGGATGTTGTGCGATAAATTGATCTTGACTACCGCGGTATATAAATGGAGGGACTAGAGTGGTGAAATACTTGCATAATTCTAATATTTTTTGAGCGGTGCTAACCGCTCCTACATCTGGATTTGTCTGTTTATATGTAGCCTACATTGGCCAAGCTTCACTTAATGAGTCATTAAGTCATACATTTTTAAACCTACTGTTCAGAAGTATGGACCCTTAATTGATGTATTTTTCGGAAGGGAACCTCACATAGAGAACTGTCTGCAGTCTACCTTTTGGGTTATTAACTGATTGAGTGATGACACCCTGGCCTTTAACCTGCACGGGAAAAACGTTGTTCACAATTTTTGGTCAAATAAATAAAAAAGACAGGAGAGCAGTTTATCGGGTGCAGACGTTCCCTTTTCCGTCACTTGATTATTTTTGGTTTAAAGAACTGTGAGGACGTGCACGTCTTACCTTTTTCTCTTTTTTCCATGGATTATATTTGACCCAGTTAAGTTGCAAGTTCATTTCTCTTTAGGTTTATTGTCAATCTGCCATAATGAGTGCTTTGAAAGGCACTCCAGAGATTAGATTACTTAAGCGTTCCTAATATCTGCAGGGTAAAAATGAGATAATTGGCAGTTGGCACCCATACAGTACGTGTATACAGTACAAAGTAAAAGCAATCAGGGCTTTAATAAAGTGGTGTTACAGTACGATCAACTTGTAGATGCTTTTACTGACGTCAAACCAAAGCAGATGGTCTCAGATGGTCTGCCATTTTGACCCGGCTGTCGTCATTCATTCATCTATCTATCCCCCTATGAAGCTTTGTGTTGCTATTAGGTCGAGGCTAATAAATACTTAATGGCACAGCCCTTTTCGACATGTGTAGCATGACAAAAGGACTGTATTTTCTACTGGCTAATGGTGTCGGTCGTGGCTTTTTCCAGGTGAAAATCAATTCAGTAATGATAGATGTCATAGCACTGAATGTCGGTGTGCCTGTCAGTCAGTTTCAGTTCCAGGAAAAAGTTTGAGCAACTTGATGGGTTATTCTTTGCCAGTTGACAACAGCATCAGAGCATCAGAACCAGCAGCGCATTTAAACATTTATATGTGTGTTTATCTCGCACACAGACGCACGCAAGCACGCGTGCGTGCACCCCCGGTTTATTTATATATTATATTTTTGAATTGAAGTGACTCCTGCTGCTCCAGGCCACATGGAGAGATGAATTTGAGTTGTGTTCACCAGAACATGCTGATGATGAAGCACCGCCATTCAAGGGAAGCATTGTCAAGGAAGAGACAGAGTTCTGTTGCCTGCCCTGAGGCCCACAGCAACGCTCTGTCATGCAAACACAAGCGACACACACACACACACACACACACACACACACACACACACACACACACACACACACACACACACACACACACACACACACACACACACAGCACGTCTTCAGCTGTCCCGCTTCTCCTCAGGCAACTTTGGGGAGAACTTTATATCATGTGCCCAGAAGCGTCCTTCCCATTAGGTCTAATGTAATGTCCACATTAATGGACCCGCAGAAAGACCCGTCTACAAAACACAATGGCTTGTCGTACACGGTTCGTACAGGGTCAAAATGTTTCTGTGCCTTTTTAATAATGTCATCTCAAAAACCTTGTGGGAAAAGGTTTGTTTCCTGTATATGTGTTTGTTCTTTTGCTGCTACTGATGTGGTTCCCAAGCTTTTCTGGATCAGGGCCAGAAATGTATTTGCAAACCTACATAAAGCAGCTGCATGATAAATGTTGGGAATATTTATATTTGTATAAGAGTAAATAGTGTCCCCCACTTATTTATTATACATTTACATTTATACATACATTTGACCGTGTGTGTTTATCTGTCCATATGTATATCCATACTGTATGTACGCTGTTGCCTTATATAATTTTTTTATTTGAATGTAATGTTGAATGCAAATACTGCCAGACAGTCTGAAAAATAAAAGAAAATCATTTCTAATAAATAATTGTTTCCTGCCCGCGGGCATGTTATTGATCAATTAATCAATTGTATTCCACCTGGATCAACGGAACTGACATTTATTATTTTCAGTATAATTGTTTTGTATATTACCGTTTTGGTAGCACTTTACAATAATGACCTGTTATAAAGCATTTATAAACATTTATAACACATTAATAAGCAACTTGTAGATGAGTAATAATGAATGAACAAGCGGTTAATTAAGCGGTCATAGACAAGCTATTTATATACTAATTCATTATTTACAACTGTCTATTTATGTGGCCTCCATTTTTGTTCATGTTTAACAAATGCTTTGTAAAGCATTCCTAAATTATCTATAAATCATTGCTAGATGTTATCAAGAGCCCTAATGTAAAGTGAAGACACTTCATAATCTACAACTGTCTGTTAATAATGTGGCCTCCATTTTTGTTCATGTTTAACAAATGCTTTGTAAAACATTCCTAAAATATCTATAAATCATTGGTAGTGTAAAGTGAAGACCACGTTAACAGACAGTTCATGTTTAACAAATGCTTTGTAAAACATTCCTAAAATATCTATAAATCATTGGTAGTGTAAAGTGAAGACCACGTTAACAGACAGTTGTAGATTATGAAGTGTCTTCACTTTACATTAGGGCTCTTGATAACATCTAGCAATGATTTATAGATAATTTAGGAATGCTTTACAAAGCATTTGTTAAACATGAACAAAAATGGAGGCCACATAAATAGACAGTTGTAAATAATGAATTAGTATATAAATAGCTTGTCTATGATTAGTTTCTTATCTACAAATAACTTATAACTGTGTTATTAATGTTTTAATAATCATTTACAAAGGCATAAAAAGGGTTATAATTGTTTTACTAAACATTTACCAATGTATATGAATAGCTTGTAAATGATTAGTTATTTATCTCTAAATAGCTTATAAATACTAAATAACTTTGGTTACAAATGATTTAAAATATATTTATAATTGTTTATAAATGGCTTATTCATGAATAGTTCACTAGTTACTAACAATTTATAAATGATTATTAAATATAGTTATAAATGTTTAAATAAACATGTATTAACCGCTTGTTCATTCATTATTACTCATCTACAAGTTGCTTATTAATGTGTTATAAATGTTTATAAATGCTTTATAACAGGTCATTATTGTAAAGTGCTACCAATGTGGTATTGTCAATCAAATCTTAGTGTTTCGCTAATTACTTGGGAGACCTACGGGCACACGCCTCAGCGATTCCCTGTCTACATGTTTGTTTAAGAGTCTCATGCTCAATTATCTCTCTCTCTATTTCTCCATCCGCGTTTCTGCGTAGATCTTCATCGGAGAGGTGTCCATGTATGTGATGAAGTCAACGAGGGAAGCTCTCTTGGCCCAGGAGAAGACCATACTGACCGGAGACTGTTGTTACCTCAACCCCCTCATCCGTCGCATCGTACGATTCATAGGTAATAACAGAACTTAAAACACAAAACCTCCCACAAATAACTGTATAGCAGAGCTGTCTTTTTTTTAACCTAAAAATCTCACCCAGTGTGAAGTGAGCGGTGCCTTTTATGAGTTCATTTCATTACGCGTCCCGCAAAGCTTGGCCAATGAGCCAATTGTGGTACATACATACGTACATACATACAGTGTTTTTTTTTTTTACAGCAAATTTTGATTTAGTTTTAGTCATAGTCTTTTGAATAAAATGTAATTTAGTTGTAGTCATAATCTAGTCTCCTGAAAAGTTTTTGTTTTAGTCTAGTTTTAGTTGACTGAATATCATAAGATTTTAGGCGACTAAATCTACAGTTGATTTAGTCAACTAAAATGTATTATGGCAGGCCTTGATGGCATCGTAATGACTAATTTTACACTTGGTTGCGTGCTGAAAATAGCCGATTTACAAGCTCACAGCGTGTTGCGCTGCAACGCGTTGTGAGCTTGTAGATCTGCTATTTTCAGCACACAACACTGGAGAGCAACCAAACATAAAATTACTCTCTTCTCTACTTGTCCCTCCCCAACATTTTGGTCTAGTTTTTATTTTGTTGACAACATTGTCAATATATTTAGTCTTAGTTTTAGTCATCACAGCTTAGCTTTTATTTAGTTTTTATTTAGTTTTCGTCAGATAAAAAAAACGCAAAAAAAACATTTTTTGTCATGGTTTTAGTCGACAAAATCAACACTGCATACATACGGGAGAGTGTTTTCTGCTGGTTTTTCAGTCTGAGTGTATCAAAGGGTGCGTTCGGAAATGCGCACCAGGTGTGTGCTCAATGTAGTGCCTAAACTCAACCCTAATCCTAACCCTAACCTCAGTAAAACTATGCCTAAACCCAACCCTAACCCTAACCTCAGTAAAACTATGCCTAAAACTAACCCTAACCAGACCCAGTGCGCATTTCCGAACGCACCCTTTGATACACTCGGACTGAAACACCAGCAGAAAACACCGCTAAAAAACTAGGGGAAGATGCAATTCTAGTGAAATTGCAAGTGTGGTTGCCTATTTATATTATATATTGTGATGTCACGTGAAGCTTGAACAATCCTCAAATCCATTATATTGTCCAGTCAGAAAAGGGAATAGAACAGAGCACCACTTCTCCATTGAACTCAATGGACTAATGATCTCCCTGCAAGTATCTGTCATAGGTGACAGGGAGAGTAGCCGTGGCACTGACTCATGCATACTGCCCTTACAAAGTGCAGTAACTACCTGTCAAACTGATGAAAATGTCTTTAACTCATACCCTGCCAAAAAAGATGTTTCTATGATAAAAACGTCTTTAAAACGTCTTTTTCACTATGGACCTCCCTGCCAGACGTCTTCTGAACGTCTTTTTTTTTTAAATAATAAAAAAAAAAGTTTTTTTTTTTTTGAAAAAATCTTTTTTGAAAAAAAATTTTTTGGACCTCCAACAGTGTACTAGGCATGATCGCGATCGCGAAATTGCATGTTTAACCCCCATACCAACCCCATCTTTCAAACATGGCAGCCATGTTTGTTTACACTAGCTCTTACCCGTTCAAAGATATGAGCTCCAAAATGATGTGCAGTGTGTGGGTTATGGGATGTGCACTGTGCACACAGTATATGAGGGATGGAAAGTAACTTTAACTGGTGCTTGCATGATGTAGGAGCATCAATGTAAGAAACCTGTTTCTTTTAATGGCTACAGAGATACTGTCCCCCCCCCCCCCCCCCCCCCAGCCCGCCCGCCCACCCGCCTGCACACACACCCGCCTGCCTGCACACACACACACACACACACACACACACACACACACACACACACACACACACACACACACACACACACACAGAGCTGGTTAAACATTTTGCCTCAAGCTAGATGCAGAATAGATGTGCCTCATGCTAGATGCAGAATAGATAGTAGATACACCATAAAAATGCTAATATACAGCATACGATTTGTGAAAGTGACAAACGGGCTTCACAGTTATGTCAGGTGTGTTCATATGCTTATGGTGATGCGATTTCAGATCAATTGCTCCAGCCACCGAGGAGAAACGCTGGGACAGACAGACAGACAGACATTCGCAAAATTATAGTATAGATTTGAAGAAAACATAAGGGCTCCTTTCTCCTGAATGCCTGAACGGATTTCCAAGCGGATTTTTTTGTTTGAAAGCTGTGAAAAGCATGCACATGCATAGTGCATGATCTGTGCACGAATGTGTGCACCAGCGTGCACACTATTCTTTTAACCCTTTGTTGGCGAACCGGCAATATAAGAGGTCATCCCACTTTAAATATGGCACCGACTGAGTTAAAGTGTTTCAACTGACAGAAAGGCGTGAAAAGAATTAATATATAAATTGTTGCACTGCACGATCAGCCTCAAAATGAACCTTGTACTGTGTAGTGACAAAGGGAAGTCCTTGGGCTTAACTTCAGGCACACTCGCATCGACAGTTAAAATATCTTTATTGGGGCATAATGTTACAATTTAAAAAGCAATAAAAAAGCCATTTAAGGACAACGCTGACCTGTTTCGACCCACATGGGTCTTCCTCAGGGAGTGCTTCCAAGTGTTTTTAATGATATCCTTGGCTTGAGGTGAGTAAGCGTGAAGTTAGGCCCAAGGGGTTCCACCTTTTTCTCTATAGAATCTACATTTTGACGTGTAAGCACCCTGCATACACCTGGAACTGTGAGCACCCCAGCATCTTCTGTTCGTTGAAACGTGCACTGTATTGGTTCCTTCCAAATCCCTGCATATTCCAGTATAAGCACACGGCATCACCAATATGGATAGAGCCATTCCTTCCATTCTAACACTTTGATTAGGTTGGGTTCCTAAATGTTCCTGGCTCGTCCGTCCGTCCGTCTGTCCGTCCGTCCGTCCGTCCGTCCGTCCGTCCGTCCGTCCGTCCATCCATCCATCCATCTTCAACTGCTTAAAAGACAACTTTGGGTTTTTACAACAAGGGTTCATATTTTAGATTGTAATTAGAGAAAAGAAAATAATTTCATTTACTGCTTTCTATCGTTTTAGCTATTTCTTTTTAGCTATTTTGATTTCAGTGGGTGGGGGCTAAATATGTCTTTTTAGACACAATAAGTGGATGATTTCTTCACGCGTTCTCTCCTTTTCCCTCTCTTGCCTTCCTCTCACCATACTTAATTTATATTATAATGTATTCTACTATTTACGGTGCAACGTCGTACGGCGGAGTTTAACTCGGGCTTATTCCTCACCTTATCTGTCTCACTTTGCTCTCACCCTCCCCCCTTTCTCTCTGTCTCCATCTCTCTCTCTCTCTCTCTCTCTCTCTTTCTCTCTCTCTCTCTCTCTCTCTCTCTGTGTCTCTCATTGCCCTTCACACCGTCTCCTACCTAACACCACCACTACCCTCCAGGCCCAGTGAATGAGCAGACAATGCAGAGTAATTTCATGGCTAAGCAGCCCAGATAATCAGCAGACATATTTCACAACCTGAAGAAAGCACACTCACACAGTCAGACCACTACAAACCCTCACTGGCACCCAGGGGTGTCACACCAAATTCTGGGCCCTGGGTACAAGGATTCACTGTGGGGCCCCCATTGGGAACGCATTATTACACAGTATTTTGTGCTTTAACTATTGAAAAATAGCAGATCTACAAGCTCACAACGCGGCACGAGTGTAGATCTGCAATTCTTTTTAAATCGTGAAAATGTCTTTGAAAATGTCTTTGAATATATAGGTTTTTTGAAAAACCTATGTTTCTATATCAGTAGTGCTCAAACCTTTTCATGTGAAGGACCCCCAAAATGATATGTATTTGGCCACGGACCCCCATCTCAAAATATTTAGTTCCAGGGACCCCCAGAAGCAAAATTTGAGTTACAAAAACTTTTCAGAAATAGCAAATCTACAAGCTCACAGCGCGGCACTCGGTGCCGGGCTGTGAGCTTGTATACCCCCCCCCCCCCCCTTTTGACACCCCTGCTGGCGCCAGTGAGGCCCAGGGGGCTGCCAGTGCAGGGGCAATCACTAATGTTAGCCTTGCCTTTCCTTTCCTTATCATCTCATGTTTCTCACCGGGAGTGGTACCGCCCCCCCAGGGGGAAGGAAGTGAGAGAAGGTTGAAGTGTGTGCAAGAGGCAATATTTGCGCTCTTGTGTTTCTAATGATTTGTTACTCTACATGAGTGGGTGTTTTCATTATTTGATCGTTAAACTTCCTCTCAGCATCTAAAACTGCAGTCAAGTGAGGCACGGTTTGTAAATCCATGACCGCTGGTGTTTATTTGCGCTCATAATGGTGTAATTATGGTAGATACATAGCCTGGAGTCCGTTAAAGCTAGCCAGTTTCAGTCTTGATTAATTCCCAACTTTGGCCGTTCATAAAAACTAGGAGACTATCTGGCATTAGCTTGTTGACAAACGCAATTCCTTTTCAAGACATTTTTACTGTCCAGTTTGAAAATGTCTTAGCAATGCTGGGCGAAAAGCGCTGTAGCAACATTTTGCAAGAAAATACTTTAATGGGAGTATAACTAAGGCAATATAATAACCAGTAAGACGCCTAAGGGTGAAAAGCGAGGTCGCGCCATCTGTCTTGGCCATCTGTCTTGGCCATCTGTCTTGGCCATATATGGATTCTGCTAGTGTGGTTTTCCTAACAGGGCATCATCAGTGATACAATCCATTCTATGCCCACATATGGAGAATCCCTGCTCTGAGTATCTGACATCACTGTGATGTCACCTGTTTATGCCCATATACAGAGATCCCTGCTCTTGAGTATCTGTACCAGCCACACAGATATGGGCTGTCTTCCTCCATATATGGGCATTCCATATGAAGTCCTGTTAGATATGGGCTTAATATTGATGACATCAGGGATCTCCATATATGAGCATAGAGTGGTTCCCATGACATCACAACATACAATCCCTTTTATGCCAATACATGGGCTGCGTCCGAAATCCACCCTATTCTCTAATGTAGTGTACTAAAAGTGGGCTCCGCCATTTGAACTAGTGTCCGAATGTATAGTGAGCATTTTTGTACCCTAATATAGTGTACTGAAGTATCCCACAATGCATTTTGATTTGTAGTGAGCATTCGATGGTCACTATTCAAGCCGAATCAAGTCCTACCGGCCCACAATGCACTGCGCTGCGGCCGCTGTCTCGCGCTTTGAGCACGGACATGTGGTGTGCACGCGCACACGCACACTGCAGGCTCGCAGCTAGCCGTTAGCCACCTGTTGCTGAGCAAACGCAACAGAGCCGCCCGTACCAGAACCACCGGATAAAGAAAACAACTCGTACAAATGTCCACAGCCTTGTCATCAGAGAACAAATGATGAAAAAAGCTCTAAAGTCTTTTATGAAGAGAATATACGAGAATAGACGCTGGAGGCTTTTGTTTTTCGATCTCTCTCTTTCTTCCCAACCTTCCACAACTGATGATGATAATAATCATGATAAATAATGTTATTTAAAGCTGTACTGTGGAAGCTGCTCAACTAATGGTCAGTAGCGGTATTGCTTTTTTTTGGCCGGAGTCGCCGCGGACCACCGGAACGGGGGTCCGCGGACCACCGCGGCCGTCACGAGCACCTCCGCCTCGCCGATACGCATCCGTAGAGCCGTCTCCCGTCATTTTTAGACCAGGATTGAGGGAGTAGCAAGCAAGATTCCTTCACCAATGTAAACACAGTTGCTGAGGGAAGCTACTTCCTTTAGAGACAGCAAGACTCGCTGTGATTGGCCGGTGGTGTATGATCTGCGCTGTGATTGGCCGGTAGTGTATCATGTGGGAGATGACATCATTTTGCCGGAAATTCTCCCCCCCTCACAACTCATAGAAAACATATAAAGAGAAGGCTTCAGAAGCTGAAAATAACAGAGTGGGTGTTCTAAAACTTTAGCGATTTAACAGTTAGGACAATTTTAAGATTTGTTTTATAAAAAAGTTACATGGTATAACTTTAAATTAGTAAGAATAACCTATTTTTATCACAAACATGGGTGTATGTCTGCATGTGAGACGAATGTGGCACAAAACATTATTCATTCATTTACCAATGAATGAATGAATACAATTTTAAAAATAGGCCTATATCTATATTTTTTATAACATATTTTAATGAATTGTGATAATAAAACATAATTATAAAGGCCTATTTCTCATAATAACACCGCAACATGTTGGTATGTATGTTATTTACATTCACAAGCATTGGGGAGTTGATGTACAAGCTCACAACGCGTCGCTTCACCCCCTGTTGAGAGCTTGTAGATCGGCTATTATTTATAATTGCTCCAAAAGCCTCAAAGTAGAGCGTTTTAACTGTGCGACAGCGATGACGCAACCAGATGGCGACGGAGTAGTGTCCGAAATGCGCTGATTTGTTCACTACTGTAGTACACTACATCTGGATCCCTCATTTAGGGTTAGGGAGTAGGGAACGGTTCTGCATTTCGGACACAGCCATGGAGATCCCTGTCTGAACCAGCCACACCACTGTGATGTCACCTGTTTATGCCCATATATGGAGATCCCTGCTCTGAGTATCTGATATCACTGTGATGTCACCTGTGATGTCACAGTGATGTGTCAGGGGAAACCACAGTGTCAGGCGTTACCCATATGAACACAGACGAGCTGTTCCGGTTCTGACAGTAAACTTCGACCTATGGTCGCAATAAGTTATATTCCCATTAAAGTATTTTCTTGCATTTGACGACAGTGTGCTGGAGTATTTTTTGGTAACTTGAACTTTATATAAAATAGTACAATATTTATCTTAAGTGAAAAACGTATACAGTAGAAAAATAATACATTGTAGGTGGCTAGACACAGACTCAGAAACCGCAGCTCACTTGAGCGCAGTCATCTGTATTTTACAAGATTGATTCTTGTTTCCTATCGGCATCAATTAGCGCCCCTTGATTGCTGTTTGTGATCAATTAGACCTAATTAGAGTTTGAATTACCTATACATAATTATACCAGTTGTTTAACACTAAATAGTAATACAATAGTATTCCCAGGCCTATTTTAAGGCTATACAATTATACTTCTATTTCTGTTTTGCCCTGTGGAACTGGGAAGTAGGCTAATAATCTTAGTTTATCATAATAATATCACAGCTTAATAAACTATGTTTAATAAAGCATGTTAATTGGCATTCAGTCAGTGAGATGTTTTTCTATATTATATTATAAGTGACAAAGAATGCTAAACCAACCTACATTTTCAGAGCAGAAGCTTAAACCTACATCTGTACTGGCTGTGTAGGGTGGCACCGTATACTATAAGGTACAGTGGCCCAAGGAAGGCAGCTCTAGACAAAAATCTGCACGAGGGATGTACGCATGCAGTGAAATCACTCATGTGAAAAAGACAAGTGGTCTACACATTTATCAGGGATATTGTGTATGTGTGTGTGCATATTTTTCTCTAGGTGAATTTCTTTGCTACTTCATTCATTGCTTGTGTTTGTGTGTGTGCCCCCAGGTGTGTTTGCGTTCGGCCTGTTTGCGACAGACATCTTTGTCAACGCCGGCCAGGTGGTCACGGGAGGTCTCTCGCCGTACTTCCTGACCGTTGCAAGCCCAACTACACGGGCACGGAGTGCCGCTTCAACCACCAGTTCATCATCAACGGCAACATCTGCACCGGCAACCCAGTGGTGGTGGAGAGCGCCCGCCGCTCCTTCCCCTCCAAGGACGCTTCGCTGAGCGTCTACTCTGCAGTGTACCTGACGGTGAGCACCACACACACACGCGCTCGCACACGCACACGCACACACACACACACACACACACACACACACACACACACACACACACACACACACACGTAGGTACAAACACACTTACTTGCTTTACGGTTATTCATCGTGTCAGATCTAGTGTTGATTTGTCTTTTGAATACAATTTCATTTAGGTTTTGTCACATGTTAGTCATCTGAAATGTTTTAGTTTTAGTCTAGTTTTAGTCGACTGAATATCATTAGATTTTAGTTGACTAAATCTACCGTTGATTTTGTCCATAAAAAAAAAGAATATTTTGGCGGGCCTTGAAGGTGTCGTAATGCCTGATTGTAAACTTGTTTGCATGCTGAAAATGGAGGAACAACAATTTCACCATGGGGTGCGACATCGCTGCAACGCGCTGCGACGTGCTGCAACGTGCTGCAACACGCAGAAACGCGCTGTGAGCTTGTAGATCAGCTATTTTCAGAGCGCAGCACCCGATCGCAACCAAACATAAAATGACTTGTCTTATAGTTCTACAGGATCTCTTCACCACTAGTCCCTCCCTAACATTTTAGTCTAGTTTTTATGTTGACGAAATTGTCAATATATTCATCTCTCTTAGTTTTTGTCATCATAGCTTAGTTTCTATTTAGTTAATTTCATTTAGTTTTCATCAGTGAAAAAATGGTGTCGGCAAACATTTTTCGTCTATAGTTTTAGTCGATGAAATCAACGCTGGTCCGATGAGGGCGATTCTATCTCTGCTACTTGTGAGTCTTCTTGAGTATAGAGCTCAATCCGTGATCCAAACAGTCTGCCACACACGCACGCAGACACACATGCACTCGTTCACAGAAACGCACACACAGCCCAAACACACCCACGTGAACACTAATCTGTGTTAGATCAAGGAGACGGGTTGAAATCTGAAGGAACAGCTGGCTTCTTCCAGGTCCATAAAGCAGCTCAGAGGTTATGTTAGATTTAATGAAATTTCCAGAAATTACATTAGATCCAGGATCTGTTGGGGCCACCAGGTCGATGGTCTGGTCACGCACCAGAAGAGGGCAAGATGAGAATGTTTCGGAGCAGTCGATACAAGTTCTCCACTGCTTTTGGTGTGACTTCTGGGAATGTCTGGCAGCCTGTGAGGCAATGCAAGCAGGGGTGTCACACCACATCTGGGCCCTGGGTACAAGGATTCACTGCGGGCCCCCCATGAATGTTCTTCATAGGGGGAGGGGGGTTTAACCCCTTTAGACTGGGAACGCATTATTGCGCATTATTTTGTGCTTTAACTATTGAAAAATAGCAGATATACAAGCTCACTGTGAGCTTGTATATCTGCTATCTTTCAATAGCTAAATAATTAAGGCCCCTCCACCTTGGGCCCTAGTAACTCAGTCCCACTTTTTCCCCCCTTGTGATGCCCCTGAATGTAAGGACATCTATTCGGACAGTGGTTCCCAAACTTTTCCTTTGCCAATAGACATGGCTTCTGGCTGTGCCCCTTATTGAGAAAATGCTTTTTTAAAACCCTGACAATAGTAAAAAAAGAAAGAAAAGTTGATCTACATGCTCACAATATGTTGCAGCATGAAGAAGCCAAAGGATTAGCAATGGTGAGATCCCATGTTAAACTAAAGGGACAGTTCACGCCCAAAGTTACTTTTTTCTATCGATTATTCACCCCATGGACTTGAATTAATGGATATTATTTTGTTTTTGTCACATTCCTAAACCAATAATTTGAGGAGACTCTTTATGTCTCCATAGGGAACAGAGCAGGCTCTTTGTGTCTCGAACAAAGCAGGCTCTTTGTGTCTCCATAGGGAACAAAGCAGGCTCTTTGTGTCTCGAACAAAACAGGCTCTTTGTGTCTCCGTAGGGAACAAAGCAGGCTCTTTGTGTCTCCATAGGGAACAAAACAGGCTCTTTGTGTCTCCATGGGGAACAAAACAGGCTCTTTGTGTCTCCATGGGGAACAAAACAGGCTCTTTGTGTCTCCATAGGGAACAAAGCAGGCTCTTTGTGTCTCCATAGGGAACAAAACAGGCTCTTTGTGTCTCCATAGGGAACAAAGCAGGCTCTTTGTGTCTCCATAGGGAACAGGCTCTTTGTGTCTCCATAGGGAACAAAGCAGGCTATTTGTGTCTCCATAGGGAACAAAGCAGGCTCTTTGTGTCTCGAACAAAGCAGGCTCTTTGTGTCTCCATGGGGATCAAAGCAGGCTCTTTGTGTCTCCATAGGGAACAAAACAGGCTCTTTGTGTCTCCATGGGGATCAAAGCAGGCTCTTTGTGTCTCCATAGGGAACAAAGCAGGCTCTTTGTGTCTCCATGGGGAACAAAGCAGGCTCTTTGTGTCTCCATAGGGAACAAAGCAGGCTCTTTGTGTCTCCATAGGGAACAAAGCAGGCTCTTTGTGTCTCCATGGGGAACCACTGCAGGTCATCAAATTATTGGCTTAGGAATGTATAAAAATATATCCATGAATTGAGGTTCCATGGGGTGAGTAATCGATAGAATTATTGGGAGAACCTTTAAGGTAGAGTAAGTCTCATTTAAATTCCTCTGTGGGAGAAATCCCTTGAATTACGCAGACCGGTTACCCTCCATTGTTCCTGCTCAGCATTTCTCTTTCAAAGCGTTACTTACATACATTTTCATGGGGTTAAATTCCTGTGCCTCAAACCCTTCAATTCAATTACAATTTTAAGAGTGTCTTTGCAACATCAGTAAATCATCCATTTGTTGATTAGGTTTTTCTATAGGCCGTGACACATATCAGTTTTTGTATCAATATAAACAAGCAACATACATTTTAAGTACTGTTAAAAAATGGCATTGTGGGAATTCTTGAAAAAAAAACGTTCCATTTGAGTCGTAGCTTTTTCCTTGTCTCATCATGTTGCTCGTTTATGTTGTATTTTGATGAAAAGGTTGATGGTCGTATCAGGGCCTTGTGGGAGGGAAAGCATTGGGTTTGATCTGTCTCAATTCATCTCCAATTAATGTGAATGAAGGTCGATGCTGTGCTGTTCTATTCTGTTCTTTTGTTTTGTGCGAAACACGGTGAGAGTGTTTTCCTTAAAAACCCCATGAGACGCATCACAGTGAATCAAGCTGAATCATCTGGCTTTTCTTTTCATTTAAAAGTCTCTTGATCTATTAAACTCTCTCTCCCTCCCATTTCAGATGTACATCACCAGCACCATCAAGACCAAGTCCAGCCGTCTTGCCAAGCCTGTGCTATGTCTGGGCACACTCTGTTCAGCATTCCTCGCAGGCCTCAACAGAGTCTCGGAGTACCGCAGCCATTGTACAGACGTGGTGGCCGGATTCATTCTGGGATCAGCTGTTGCACTGTTTCTGGTAAGCATAGGAGTCGAGAGGAAGGGAGGCATGAAAGGACAGGAGGGGAGAGAAGCAGACATGGAGAGGAGAGGAGAGGAGGTAAAGCAGGGTGGGTAAAGCAGAGAGCGGGAGATCAAAGAAAGATGGCGGAAGGAAAGACAGACAGAGAAAAAAATTGCTTTGGAGGAGCACTCTATTCAGGTATGAAATGTTTGGGTGTTCCACAAAGTGCAGATCTGATCACCCTACTACACTAATGGTGAAAGGGAGCTTTATGCGTCCAGTTGCGTCGGAGCATTTGTCAGCCACAAACACAAAAATACACTGTCACTAACTGCATTATGCTTGTCAGACACCCGCAATTCACCAAGTCCAAGGACAGGACGGGACAGGACAGACTAAGTATATTGTCATTCCTCTTGGGGTACAGATGTGCCATTTCAAAACTTCACATGTCCTGCCATTGGCAAGACAGTCGATTTTTGGCAAGACAGTAGAAACCTGTGGAAAAAATGCATTTGCAGGACATCTTCAGGAAAAGAGCAGTAAATACTGAAGAGTTGAAACGACACATCTGTATATGAATCTATCATTTCCCCTCCTGCTCAGTTGCCCCCCCCCCCGGCAGGGCAGGCAATCTGTTGAGTGCCATTACAGACTCATAGGACATCTGCTGCATCTTGTTAAACACTGCAGGTCTTGAGCCTCTTCAGAAAGGACAGGCCTGCTCCGGCCTTTGCCATAGAGCAGGGGTTGTCAATGTTTTCAGGCCAAGGACCCCTTAGTTGAGAGAGAGATGAAGCAGGAACCCCCCACAACCTGTTCATAGATTGGTACAAGTCTACATGTATATTTCAACACACCGCGTTGAAAGCAATGGTGAATCTGATTAAATTTAGGTCAGAGACGATCGTTAAGGTTAGAGAAGATAGAAAAATAAGTGTTGAAAGTTGGACTGGAGCCTCTACACTGCACATATAAGCCGCCCAATGCTAGTGGACGGAAAAGCCTTGTTTATACACCATAGTACGGCAGTGTCCTTGCCTAAAAGAACACATCTACAAGCCAAAAATGCATCATATTCTGACCCGTTTTTAGCTTGTATATCTGGTGGACCACAATGAGGTAAAATACATAATCATTAATTGATGATAAAAACAACCATCCTTATTATTACAACAGAATAAATGCGTCACAAGTTGTCTGTCTTCATTCTTTAAGAAAATATCTGTTATTCAGTTTAAAAATAAAATAATCAATAATAGCCTACTGAGCTCATATTGAGATCTTGTTTAGTTAAGCTTATTTTTCCACCATTTGATCATTAGACAGATAGACAGACACACGTTATGCAAATGAATTGATGTAAATAATTAATGAGACAATTTAAAACAGTTTGCCTTTTTGAGTAGCCTGAGGATGAAAGCTTTAGGACCACACAGCCAGAGGACCCCCGCTGAGAGCGAGGCAGACACTGAACCGAGGGGGTCCACAGAGACAGACGGAAACCAGGAGGTCCACAGAGAAAGAGACACTGAACTTAAAGTTGTACCATGTAACTTTTTTTATAAAACAAATCTTAAAATTGTCCTAACTGTTAAATCGCTAAAGTTTTAGAACACCCACTCCGTTATTTTCAGCTTCTGAAGCCTTCTCTTTATATGTTTTCTATGATCCTGGCCGTGGACCGGATTTCGCGCCATAAAGACGTAATCTGCATCATCTGTATACGTTGTGTATACGTTGCCCAATCACATCGCCGATCATGCACACATGGTACACTACCGGCCAATCACAGCGCATCTTGAAGTGGGGTCGCCATATTTGTAGTCACCCGTGTGTCTCTTTACTCAAAAGGTAATCTCGCCTACCAGGCAGGGTGAAGTAGTCCGTTTCTCCGGAATGCCTGAACGCACAGGAACCAGGGACCCCTCTAAAGATAGCTCTCGGCGTTGTGGAGGCAGACGCGGGGTGTGAAGGTACGAAAAACGGGCGAAAGACGCGAACGCGACCGCGGTTTGCTATATGGCTACTGACCACTAGTTGAGAATCTTACACAGTATAGCTTTAATTATCACATCATCAAATCAATAGGAGCTTTTCATCTGTGGGAATATAAATGTCAAGAATAGAGCCTTACGATGCATGATAGGCCATTTTACTGCGCACCCCCCCCCCCCCCACACACACACACGCGCGCGTGCGGAACACCCTGTACGTTCACCCAGGCCAACTACAATCCACTATATCTCTGCCCTAGCCGAGGAGGTTTTATAATTCCCTGATCACTTTAAATTTCTAATCACGGCACGCATTTCTTTTTCTTTGCAATATTTTCAAAGTGAAGGCTAATTTAGGATGTCAGCAATTAAAGTGAGAAAGTTAGATATATTATTCTAGCGGGTCCCAGCGGAGGAGAGAGTAAAATGTTGAACTCTTGCTTTTGTGAAAAAAAAAAAGGATTTGAAAGGAAAGAGAGACAAGAGAAGGAAAGAGAAAGGAGAGAAGGGAAGCCCGTTCTTTTGAGGTTCCAGCGGTACATCAGATTAGCCTGGGCTCAGAAGTGCTTCAAATACAAGCGGAGGGGGATCATGTTGGACAAACATTGGAGGAATAAGATGTGATGGAGAAACGGAAAGTGATAAGCCCAGAACCACTGCGCTGACGCTGGCCATGTTTACACCGAAGTCAGCCGTCACTCTGTTGTTGAGAGAGGAGAGGAGGAGAAGGAGGTATAGAGATGGGACAATATGACATTCTCATATCACGATGATTGGGAGAAGAGAAATCGCGATTTACGATATTATCGCGATAATCAAAATCCATTATCCTGGGGTGGAACATTTGCCAAAAAATAGCAGATCTACAAGCTCACAACGCGTCGCGACGCGTTGTGAGCTTGTAGATCGGCTATTTCTTGGCAAAGACATTTGACAGAGAGTGAAAAAAAGACTGTATCAAGTACGTATATTATAAGTACCTTTTACCAATTATAGAGGGTTTAAGTGGTACCGGATATGCAGCTCGGCAAATAAAAGGTGAATTGATCCCAGTGCATGACGGAGGACGATATCACGATACAATTAAATCTCCACGATACGATTATCGTGAGTGTTTTTTTTTTTATCACGATAAACGATAACATCGCTTATCGTCCCATCCCTAGAAGGAGGTGAATCAAGGACAGAAGGAAGGAGGGAGCAGAGAGAGTGAGAGAGCGCGAGAGAAAGAGACGGCTTTGATTGAGTAAAAGGGTGTGGGAACTAGGGGGTCTTACTGGTCCCCGAGCTCAGCTGTGGATTTGATCTGTGGATCTTAACCCATTTGTAGCCGATCCCGAGAATACTCGTGAAAAATACTCGAGTACTCGGAGTGCCGATCCCGAGTATACTCACGTAAAATACTGTATATAGAGTAACGCTGGCAATCTTACCCTACGGTCCGTTGGAAAGTCCTGGCACGATTGGACTCGCCGATTCATCATCATCGCGGATCCACGTGCACAAAATAGTAATCCCTTAACACCATGACGTCCGAAATAGAATGGTGGTTGGTAGATTAGCCGTGAAATTTCTATTATTGTATTGTGATCTGAGACATAATATTATGTTTATAAACATGACCCCGCAGCCCCTCCATCTTGAACAGCGCCGCTGTTTTTTCTTTTTTTTTTTTTCCCAGGCCAGTAACTCACCATGATTTTCTCGATTTCCATTGGGATAGAATGGGGGTTTTGGCCGATCGTCGATGTCCCCGTGCGTTTCGCGTGCGCGATCCTTTCACGTAAATGTCCCCGCAAATAGTCCATGTGTGACTGAAGAACAGAACTGAAAAGTTTCGCTAGCATAGCCCCAAGCATGGCTGCTGTAGGAGCTCGAGTGTGCAGACAGCAAACGGATGGCTGGGAGTAGCCTTGGAGAAGGAGAGGCGCTGACGTCACCTCTGCTTCATGCACGGTCTGCATGAGCTATCAGTGCACGAGTGGTGACTAGGGAAGGTTAGACGATCGCCGATTTTCGGATCAAAAGTTTTTATTCCGGTTTTAAAGACAAAGTCCGGGAATGTACGACGTGGCTGAGAGTCCCTGGGGGGATGTGCGATATAGTACGGTTTTAACATTAAGGGGCTCCCCTTGGCTTAGAAGGTGTTAACATGGAGGCCGACGGTCGATCTCATCTTTAATGTACATTTTCTCCAAGCCAAGGATGGCATAAGATGAAGCCAAGGATGGCATAAGATTCTCGCTAAAAAAACACAAGCTGAAAGGCAACGATCGGCCATTACAGCAACCGTATGGGATGACGATCGCTTCCGGTGAATGACGTCATGACGTCAAACAGGAAATGTTTACGCAATCGACTTCTGGCCTTCAAAATAAGAGAATGGCCGCGGACGGAGCCTGCGAGAGGCACGCTGGACATTTTAACCCGTTCATGTCTGGAGCACAAAATGAGTTAACAAGGACTGATTCTGGGAATGTGATGAGGGATGGTTACCGATAGTTATGCCACCATGTTAGAGGAAGGACAAATACGAAAATATTGCCTACAATCACCTCAACACAAATAAATGAATACATAAATCCAGCAGGTTATGATATGATTCCATACAGGACAAGTACTGGCTGGCAGTTATTATTTTAATATGGAATAAGACTAAAAGATTTCCTGACATAATTAGTGTTATAATAGCCCACATGCAGTTGAATGCAGGCCACCTAAGACCTTTAAAGTCGAGCTGAATGGCGTTTTGGGGAATTTTATTTTGACGTATCGTGTGTTTCTGAACCAATCAGAAGGAACCAGCCCTTCAGGCACTGGGATGGTAACATCTGACTGATGTGCTGTCTAATGTTTCATGGACTTTTGATACACCAAAATGTTTTTTTTCCCCATTTGTTTTGGCATCTAGTGTTAGGAATGCCCATATGACCAGTAAGACTCCCTAATCGGGAGATAAGCGACCGTAGGTCACTTATCTCCACAAATAGAGCAAAAATGTGTTTTTCCAAAATCTTCCTGATCCATGTTGATGACATGAGTGTAGACATACTGTGTAGTGATTTTCGTGATTTTAGGGCAAGATCTGAATCGGCCTCATGGTGGCGCTAGAGGGCCATGTGAGAAATGAGGGGTGGGGTCTCCGCGCCGCCAAGGCGGACGAATAGGTACCGGCCCCGGCTCTCCCGGTCGCTCCTAGCCCGAGTTACGGCATTTTATGTGAGCTGCAGTGGCAGGGGGTCCTCCACTGGGGGCGCCACCACTTTTGCATCCGTTCTGGAGCACCAGGAGTGGGTGGTCCCCGGGAATGCCCCGTGAGCAGCCCCGTTGGGGTGGTCATTTGGTAATTTTTGCACATGTGCTCATTTTTTACACTTGGGGGTCCCCGAGGGAGCTGGGGGTCCCTGGAGCTCCGGGGGTCCTTGGAGGTTGTAGTTTGGCAGGTAAGGAGTGTGTGTGCAAAATCTGGCATGGATCGGGGCAACGGTTGCGGAGATATGAGCAGGGCAAAAGTGTGACGTGTGACGTGTGTGACGGACGGACGGACGGACGGACGGACACCTCGAGCAGCTTTCTGTAGTAAGTGCGACCTACGGTCGCAATTACCACGGAGTGTGAAAAACGCTGAAATATTTTGGAGCAAAATCTGCACCTGGATCATCCCTGTTTGTGGGTGGTCAAATTATGACAGCTATAGTATTACAGTATCCTATAGCTTGAGTTTGTTGTTGCTGAGTTCAGTTTTTATGTGTGCATTCGGCAGGGAGCCACAAAAACATTCTTGCTTAGGGCCACCAGAATCCCAGCGCAGGCCAGGCCCTGCTGGTAATTTCACACAATGTATCTCAGAATCAAATTGTAATTGCTGAGTGCATTCATGCTTCTCAGAGGATGGAACCTACTGATTTTTGCGACCCTGTGGGTCACAAAAATCTCCCCTTGCCTTGATATCTCAAAATTGATTGGGCAGATTGGTGTGAAACTTTGCTTAGCAGACAGATGCTCCCTGGAGGACGAACTTTTCAGTGACTTCATTATCTGTCTTCTGGCCCCACCTCCAGGCCACAATTTCAACTGAGCACACAGGATAATATCTCTTAGTCCAAACTTGTGGGATTTTTATTTTGTGGAGTCTTCTTAGCAGGAAGGATGAAATGTAAGGGGAGAGAGAGAGACAGAGAGAGAGAGAGAGAGAGAGAGAGAGAGAGAGATAGAGAATTGAGAAAGAAGGAGCAGGGAAAATGAAAGGAGAGTGGACTGGAGATATTAAGGATTGAGACAAATGGATATTCTTGAGAGTAAGAGAGTGGGAGATATCGAGTATGAGAGAGAGAGGGAGAGAGAGAGAATGTGTGTGTGTTCTCCATCATCCATAAATCGAAAAGGATTTATGTAACCATCTCAAAGGCCCCATTCCATTGAGTCATCAGTGGGTTCTGTGCAGTGGAGCAGGGTGCAGTGAGTGGGTGTAATTGGGGGTAGAAGTGGCTCATCTCCAACGTATTGATTTGAAATAAAATTCTAAATAAATTATTTTAGCTTGAATTGAAGTTTGAGCTGACATCATAACAGACCACACAGTTCACTGTAGTGTACAGTATGCAAGTGTCTCATTATTGATAGCAGGGAAAGGGCTAAGATGACTACGGCACGTCTCCCCTTTGGTTTAGGACAGCTTACTGTATAGCCAAGTCCTGGTTTGGTTCAGTGGACCATGGAGAAGTTCTCGATTTCTGACATAATATTTTCAGTGTAGAAATGTTATAGGCTACATGAAACAGTGATAAGGTTGTGCGTAACCATTTTACAAGTGCATTATTGTTTGGAATTGGCAAGAATTATGAGCATAGCAACAATAATTGGCAGAAGGGTGTCAGAAAAAATCTTATAGATACAGCAATCCATAGTCTGTGGAAGTTTATAGGGGTTTGACAAAAGCCCAGGTAAAAAAAGAAAAACAGGTAAAAAAGAAAAACAACCTCTGGGCATGTTAAGGTTTTGACCCACGCCTTTACGCCTTTACCAACATTTATCCTGACGGGCAAAGGTAGCTACAGTATGCAGTGCCCCTGACACTACAGTATGTCAAGTGTGCCAGCAGAGCGAGCACTCTTGCTCCAAAACTGGATAAAAAACACACTCAAACGCGGCCTGAAGGAGGAGACGGTCACAGGGCTCAAGAGTATCTGAAGTTGCTGTAAAACGTATTCGTATACATAAAACATTCGGTTTCTGTTCAGCAGCTGCTGCTCGCTGCCATGCAATGGAAGCATAGTTGCAAATCAAAGGAGCCTATAGTTTGCTTTTGTATGCATATTACTGTACACATGCCCTCACGCCCACCAATTATGCTATTTTAATGTCATTCATACACTTGTGCAACGCAAACTTAATTTTGATGGTGTTGTTCTGCAGGAGGCTAGGAGGCTCTGGAGATAATCTCGCAAACCGCTAGAGCGGCTAGACAGACCAGCGCCAAACTTTGTACACTGCCAGTGGACCAAAGAAAGTTCCTCCATCCTATTTGGCCATGTTTTGTCATTTTTTAAATATTTAATTTAAAATTTGCAAAGGAAGAAATGGTCTCTGAAAGAAATCTAGCCCAAATTTCGAGTCTTGCATCATAGACTGACGTCCTAGATAAGTGAGGTCATATGAAGTCCAAGATCCACACATTCCCCTGTGGATCCCGAAACCTCATGATTACATTTTTCACACAATTTATTTATTTTCAAATCGTTCTCAGTGTAAAATTATGCTGCTGTTGGTCTGTCATTAAATGCACTTGTCATTCATGTATTGAAAATGGAAATGGCAGTTTTCTTTTATCATGTGCCCAGGAGAACTGTAATCATGGCAGACATTCTGGCCTAGCAGTCTAAAACCCTTGTGCAACCTCAGTGTGAGTAATTGACGGCTTGGTTTGGTGGAATCGTAGCTTTTGGGGAACGGCTCTTGAGTGGATTGAGGAGGTGGATTTGGTCTTAATGGACTCAAGTCATCCTGTAAAGAGTGTTCTTATTACTGGTGGATGTTTGACAGTTGGCAGTATTAGTGTTAATCATGCCTTCCTGTACTTCTTTCCCTCTGCCTTGGTGTCATGCAGTTCCCCAGATGAAGCACAGCTGATAGCCAATCACCCGCTTAGCAGTGCACATAATACTTTGAAATTTTCCCTCAAATCTGGAGGCGATGGAGCAGTACAAGACTGCAGGGCATGAGGGACATTTGTACTACAGTATAAGGCTTGCATTAATTTGGAGATGTTGGGAACTTCCTCGCTGCTTCAGAAAGGGCCCTCTGCTGATTAGAACAAAAATAGGAAAATGCTGCGATTAGATCAACTAGGAAAAAGCAGGCCATGTTCTTTTCCCATTTCCCGTTTGAGATTTATGGACGCCTGAATGGGGGTTCGAATGTTAACGTCCATTTTACCTCCACTGTATTTGGGTGAAGGTGTGGAGGTTCCGTATGTGGAAGTGATTCCAGCCAGAAAATCTGTATCTGCAACAGTGAAATTGTGTGTGGTCAAGGAGGGGCTTTCCTATACAGTCTGCTTATAGTCAAATAGCCTATAAATCAGGGGTCTTTAACTTTTTCAGCCCAAGGACCTCTTAGCTGAGACAGATGAAGCAGGGACCCCCCTCCTCCCCCTATATGTTAGGCTATTTAAGCTTTGTACGGCTACGGCAGATGACGACGGTAACCGGAAATGATCAGCGCTCGATAAAAAACTAAAGTGTGACTTATACCCGGTACACGGCATTGCTGCACACCCAAAATAGCAGATCTATAAGCTCACAGTGTGTCACGCTGCTGAGATGCATTGTGAGCTAAAAAGGTCTATTTAGAAAATAGCAGATCTACAAGCTATCAACGCCTTGTGTTGCGAGGCATGTTCCACCCAGAATAGGGATGCTAGGGTTCAAGTGAAAATGTCCCATCACACAATGAATTGGAGGACCCCCTGCAGTAACTCTGAGGGGTCTCGGACCCCCTGTTGAAGACCCCTGCTATAAATATCGATTTCTTTCAACATTCCTCCTGTTAATAAAAACAGCTTCACAACAATGCCGGTTTAGCTAAGACATTAGCTGCAACAAATGGTGATGGATTACAGTGATTACAAAGGTCTGCGTTCTCTCAACTATGCATTTCCTGATCGTTGAGTTGCATTCTTACAGAGCCCCTAAACATGGTGCAGAATTCTCTTTGAGCGTGACACATATATTATTTTGAGAGACGCGTTAATGTGCCTCTCAAGTCTAGTCTGAAAATACACAACACGACATCCTCGCACATGTCACCAGATGGTCTAGAGCAGTGGTTCTCAACCTTTTCAGGCCGCGACCCCCAAAATAATAATATTTGAACTGGGGACCCCCCACCCTGCACAAGCACGTAGAGTTGTAGGAGTGAAAACAATGTTAACATTTAGCCCTGGGGGTCCCGACCCACATGTTGAGAACCACTGGTCTAGAGCAAAGGTCTTCAACAGGGGTTCCGGGACCACTAGGGGGTCCTCAGAGTTACCACAAGGGGGTGCGCCAAATTGCAGATTACTGTGTGTGTGTGCGTGGCGTGCGTGCTGATGGGCCACCCCTGTGATGTACCTATAAGAGACAAGTTGGACAGTTAGATTGTCAGGCACAGCATTTCAATATTTGCTTTCCATCTATCAAGAAGTCTCTGATCCACCAGCCGTTTGACAGAGCCATGTTTACTGTCTGACACTTTGGCAGTTCCACGATAATGATGGCAAATGTGGAGCCAAGTCAACCAACAAGTTCCTGGACTTGGACCCAGCGGTGCCTCTGGCTTCTTGCAGAGCCGTCTGACCAATTCACCCTTTGTCAAGTCCCGCCCATTGTCCCGTCCCTCTTCACACCCATTGGTTGCTGTGTCTTGGTGGGACATTTGGTGGGACACTCCATCCACTGGCATTTTAATTCAGTTGCTTCATATTGTTATTCTGTGTTCAATTCTAATTTCTAACTTGGTTTCAGTAAAATGGAGCTGCTCAGTGGCAGTATAGTGACTCATCATGTTTTCAACATAAAATAGGCGGAACCAAGGCGGGACAAGGCAGAAAGAGCCTGCTGGTTGGTCAGTCAGGGACCAACCAGAAGGCTAACAAAGGGTGAATTGTGTTTGTAATGTTCTCAGCTCCATTGAGATTGGAGTTGATAACTTCCGTAGGTGTGGTTAATCCTGGTCAATTGAAAGCAGCAATCTGTTTTATCGCAAAAAAAAAGATTTCCCTCTGGGCTTTGAAGACCTTTACAATTGTAATCTTAGTTACTGTAAGCATATGGGGGCTTGCCTTTAAGGCTGGTTTATACTTGGCTGTGTGCAGGAGTCGTTCACCAAAAATAGCCGAGGGCTATACTGAAAATAGCGGCTCCACAAGCAGAAAAATAGTAGCTGTACAAGCTCACAATGCATCTCAGCAGCGTGACACACTGTGAGCTTATAGATCTGCTATTTTGGGTGTGCAGCAATGCCGTGTACCGGGTATAAGTCACACTTTAGTTGCAACAACCATAAGAATGCTGATGAAATATATTGTCGTTGTCGGGTGGAAACCTTGTATGTCCAAAACCGTTTGTTTTGTATAATCATCTAAAACTAGTGAAAACAGCCGATCTACAAGCACACAACGCCTCGCAATGCGAGGCGTTGTGTGCTTGTAGATCGGCTGTTTTCACTAGTTTTGTGCGACGGTCTTGTATGATGAAGCAGGGCTTTGCTTTACCAAAAGACGTACACATTTGAAACTTGGAGATACAAGGTTTCTGCCCGACAGTGACAAAATAATGTATCTACTGCAACTCCTCCGGTTCAATCCCTGTTGCATGGCATCCCCTCCTCTCCCGCTGTCCTCACTCTCCTCGGTCAAACTGCTGTCCTATCCAAATGATTCGATACAAATGCCATAAAATGTTTTATTGAATTTTCAAAATCAGCACTCCGCGTGTTCCCGATAATGAAAAGTACATTCTGACTGGACAGAAACAATAATGCAATTCCCAATTAATAACAAACTTGTGTTGTGGAATTATAAATAATAAAAAGCATCGGTGCAGCAGTTCACTGAGGAAGTGGTGGAAAAAGTACTCAAATGTTGTACTTATGTAAAAGTATCAATACTGCAATGTAGAAGTACTCCGCTTACAAGTAAAAGTTCGGAATTAAAAATGTACTTGAGTAAAAGTACAAAGGTATTGGCATCAAAATGTACTTAAAGTACCCAAAGTAAAAGTACAAAATGTTTGAAAATAGCAGATCTACAAGCTCACAACGCGTCGACGCATTGTGAGCTTGTAGATATTTTTCAAATAACCTACCGGTAGGTATAAAACGGGGCTAAAGTGGTTAATGTATTTTTTCATAATATTATAATTTATATCTGCAAAGTAACTAGTAACTAAAGTATCCAAATAAATGTAGTGGAGTAAAAGTACGACAGGTCTACTTGGATCCAAGATGTAGTGGAGTAGAAGTAAAAGTATTGGAATGACTCAAGTAAAGCGCAAATAACTCAGTTAGTACAGTACTTAAGTAAACGTACTTAGCTACTTTCCACCACTGCTGCCAGGTACAGTGTCATCAAGATGTAGCACCGCAGAGCTGCTCCATTGACTGTTAATTAGACTGACTTTGGGGGGGATTTATGCAATGTTTGATTGAGGTTTCACACCCAGTTGCACTTTATAGAGAGGTAATAAATGACCTGAACCCAGAGAATCTAACCGTATTCTCCCCCAAAATAACCCCGGGTAAGGAGGGAGGCGTGGGGCCTCTCATACTCACTGGAACTGTATATATCTCTGTGACATTGCGGATTGGCAGGTCTACTTATTTCTTGACTCTCTCATTATAAGGGAATAGTGAATATAAAATAAGCCCAAGACCCATTCTGTGCAAACAAATCATCAGCCGATTATTCGTCAGTCAGTCGTGATGCTGGCCCGGGCATCACATACACATAACCTTATTTATCCATGAAGATGAGAAAATTGCCTTTGATCAAAACGTTAATTGAATCTGTAAAGGCTGTACCTGTGTAGACTATACAGCGAGGGGCAAATGGGTTGACTTTTGATATTGACGCGTGCTTGATTAATTCAATGACCAGAGGATGATGTGTCTCTTTGGCTGTGTCAATCCATTTATTGAACATAAAGCCATAAACGTTGACGCACTTGATATAAATTAGCGCTGAACGCCGCCAGCCACACACGGCTTGACATGGAAAGCTGCGTGGCCTTCCCTTATTGCAGGGGTCTTCAACAGGGGGTCCGGGACCCCTAGGGGGTCCTCAGAGTTACTACAGGGGGTCCTCCAAGTCTTTGTGTGATAGAAACTTTTTTTCCTCCTTTTTTATATTAACCACTTGAACCCTAGCATCCATATTCGGAGAACTTTAGCCAAAAATAGCAGATCTACAAGCTCACAACGCCTCGCGCTGCGAGGCGTTGTGAGCTTGTAGATCGGCTATTTTCGGCAAAGAGGTTTGGTGTAGAGGGGAAAAAGAGCAGACTAAGTACAGAGTGAAAGTCTAGTCAAGTTTATTAATTTTTGATGGTTCAAGTGGTTAAATATCTGAAAACTCAAATTGACATGAATCCAAAATAAACGGATGATTGTGCTGTCAAATGATGAAACTATCTGGAATCTATGAAAAGGTTGTGGGGGTCCTTGCTTAATCTCTCGCTCAACTAAGGGGTCCTTGGTCTGAAAACGTTGAAGACCCCTGCCTTATTGCACACCTGCACACAATCACCCCACTGCCAGGTATGAAATGGTAACCGTAGTAACCATTCACTGGCTCATTGATGTGGCGTCATTGTCGCTACCAAGGCCACACCATTCATTTCAATTAAAATGAAGCAAAATAAACGGAAAGGGTGTTTTGGCTCCAACAGAATCGATAAATCCACATCACTGTCAATCTGTGGTGTAAAGTACTGTAACTAACTACATTTACTCAAGTACAACTTACATTAACCACTTCAGCTCTATATACATTTCAGCCATTTGAAAATAGCAGATCTATGCGTCGTGATGAGACACATTGTGAGCTTGCATATCTAGTTTTAGTCTAGTTTTAGACGACTAAATAACGACTAAATATCATACGATTTTAGTCGACTAAATCTACACTTGATTTTGTTGACAAAAATGTATTTTGGCAAGCCTTGGTGTAGTGGCTGATTGTACACTTGGTTGCATGCTGATGATAGCAGATCTACAAGCTCACAGGGTGCCGTGCTGCGTCGCGCTGCGACACGCTGTGAGCTTGTAGATCTGTTATTTTCAGAACGCAGCACCCGAGCGCATACCAAACATAAAATGACTTGTCTTTTAGTTCTACTGGATCTCTCCTCCCATTTTAGTCTAGTTTTTGTTTGTTGACTGTTGACAGTTGACTATTTAGTTTTCATCAGTGAAAAAAGGTAGTCGACAAACATTCTTCGTCATAGTTTTAGTCAACGAAATCAACACTGGTACACAGCCATTCTGTGAACCATCAAAGGTTTTGATTCCTTTGCACCTGGATAATCTCCAGTGTCTCCTGAGCCACGATTTCTACAAAACCATCCGCAGTATACATGTTTATCCCAGGTGTTGTTGTTGTTACGTTTGACGTGGTGAGTTTCTTCGGCATAAAAGGCCGCAGTCATGGTGACAGTTCAGCACACACACTTTAGCTTGCATTGATTGGTCAAATGTCACAGCAGCCCTGGGGCTAAAAGTTATCAGACCTTTAACTTGTGCCGATTAGTCGGCTGCCATAACCCAAAGGCAAGATTTGGCAGCTGACAAATCAGAATATAAAACATGGATGAAACTCGGCCGCCAGACACTGGAGTTTATCCGAGTGCAACGAACCGAAACCGAACAGAAAATATAAACCTTCGACAGTTCACAGAATCCCAGTGGGACTACCGTTGCAATCACTGATGCAATTCAAAGGGATGATCACACACATATACAGTACACTGTTTTCTTGTTGTCTTTGTGAACAAATAAGGCTATGGGTGTGTGATAAATGATTGCCAAGGCATTCGTCGTTGCTCGAGTTTATCCAACCAAGGACAGGTGTATCCGCCTGAGCCAGTGGTTGGACCCCAAGTGAAAATCGATTCAGTGCGTGGAGGTGAAGGATGCACTGGGGCTGAAGGAGGCATTGGCACCTCCATTGTCATCTTTCATTGCACATTTCCTGCCCTGTTAACCTCTCCAGGTTTCTGTTTCACTTTCCATTGATATTCTAGGCATTTCACGGTGCTCTGTCAAATTTCCAACAATGTTTTATTGATGTTCTATTAGGGTTCCGTTCATGTTACAGGCTGGTATTAGCCGTCCCTTAATGTTGGAGTTTAACATTAACGTTCTCTTAGCAGTGGCATTTTCTATTCACGGTCATCCTTCATGTCCTGGGCATACATCATACTTTTATATTCCCCTATTATTTTGCTCAAAGTGTTTCTTATCTTTTCCTATCTTCCTCTCCAGGGCATATGTGTGGTGAACAACTTTAAAGGTGTCCACAGTACGGCGGCTAAACAGAAGACTGAGGAGTACCGCGGTCTGCCCCTGATGACGTTCCCTCGCGTAGAGAGCCCTCTGGAGACCCTCAGTGCACAGGTAAACCCCCAAACTGTTGCCCATAACTTTGAACCCTGCTATCTGAACCTAAACCCAAATCGCTCATACTGTACCTGTCCATTACCTGCATTGACATAGAAAGGTAGACACCTCTACTGGCTCTGGGGCGTCTGTAAAGAAGTATTGGCAATTTCTAAGGCCAATCAGAGGCGGTACATCCCTCTTTCCCAGAGGCACTTGCTTTGGCAATGTAAACGTTGGTTTCCTCATGCCAATAAAGCTCTTTTGAATTGAATTGAAGTCATCATTACCTTTATTTATACTCGAAGTACAGTTGAGTGCAAGCCCTCATGTTCAATGTAGCCGAGGTTACAATACAAAACAATAAAAACACAACATTAAAACATTATGAATTAAACAGAGTAATTTACAAAAGAACAGAGCTAATAAATCAAGTGAAACATGTGCAATCATGATTGAAAGTGGTAAGGATCAGTCCTTTGAACTTGCCAAGAGATGGCAGGGAGGACAGTTTTAAAGATTTTGCAAGTAAGTTCCAGGATGTTGGTCCACTGATGGAAAAAGCTGCCTCGCCCAGTACTGTGTGTGCTAGAGATCACTGGAACGGTTGTGTGATAAGTGCTTTCACTTGGTTCTAGCATGGAACAGATATATGTGGGGAGCATACCTGAAATACCTTTAAGTAAAAACAAGTACCAGTGTTTGTCCAGCCTCTCGGTCAGAGAGTATAAGCCTGCATTCTCATAGAGTGCACAGTGGTGGGTACCAAAAGAATCACCAGTAATCCACCTTAAGGCAGAGTGGTAGACAGTGTCTAGGCTCTTTAAGAGTGATGGAGCAGCAAATCTATAAATAGTGTCACCATAATCCAGAACTTCTGTGATCGGCCAGTATTCACTTTGAGTGGCAGCGTGCTTTCCACACTTCCGCACTTCCGCCAATACTTTTTTACAGGTCGTGCCAATGAACTGCAGCGGCGGATGAGCTATCTAGCTTTTTATATCTATTATTACCTGACCCTCCATAGAGAGAGATTGGATACAAAGTACTATCCAATGTAATTTACAGGTCACAGAGGGGTCTTTATCAAATATATATATTTTCAAATGGAAATATAAGTCTTTATCAAGACAGTACTCCATCTACAGGGCAACACTGTTTAAAAAGAACAATATTGGTCTCCCTCAGATTCACTGCATAAATTATGAACTACAAACCAACTTGATTTCATCGTTTGGTATTTCCTGATTATGCTGTGCTCGTTTATGCACAGAGGTGGATTGGTTTCCTGATGTCATGCATGTGATTGGTCTACTCTTGAGGGGACATGCACATACTGTGCAAGCATGCAGACAAACCCTGATATTTGAAAGATTCTCGTTTTTTAAACCATTGTACAATATGATGTCTGATGATTAAAAGATCAAATGTCCATCCCTTGGTTCCCAATTTGTTCTCTCTCTCTCTCTCTCTCTCTTTCTCTCTCTCTCTATTCTCTATTTCTTTCTCCTTTCTTTCTTTCTTTCTTTCTTACTTTCTTTGCTTGCTTTCTTACTTTCTTTCTGCCTTTAACTCCTTTCCACACACAGAAATAATTATATTTAAAAAACATACAGACAGGCAAGCGACTATACTGTTACTTCTAACCTTCTTTACTTTCTGTCTCTCTAAATTAGTCTGTTTCATACAATTGCATATTCGAAAAGACAGACAGGCAAGCAACAGTTTATGCTCACACAAGCGCACACACACACACACACACACACACACACACACACACACACACACACACACACACACACACACACACACACACACTCGACACACATTCGCACAGACATATCATGATAAAGCATTAGATGACAAAGGTCTACCTTTTCGTCCTATTTTCATTCCTTTTTTTCCTCCCTACGATCCCCTTCATTTTTCTCTCTTTCTCGTTCTCCCTCTACTTTTTCTCCCTCTCTTTTCCATTGCTCCGCCCCCTTCCTCATCCAGAACCACTCAGCGTCCATGACGGAGGTCACATGACTAAGGGGGCAGCACCGGGTCACGTTCGCGTCTCCTCAGCACTTCCAGACACAATGACGAGGAACGTGTCCCGCGTGGTTCCACAAGACACCCAACAAAAACACACTCTCCCGATGTATCTACTGTATCTTACGGACCTTGGGAATAAAATACTACCCGTGTCTAATCATTTCAAAGTAGTCATGGTATGCTTGATTTAACTTGCCCAACACACATGGACTGAAAACAAAAGAGAGAAAACGGAGGGGAAGAGAAATGTACCGATGCATGGGTAACTTGAGCACAATATTTTTTTCTTTTTTTTTGATAATTCCAATTAGCGTTGGATTGAAGATATTTTTCCTCCTGAGGTACGCTGTAGTTGGAGGATGGTGTTTTGTACATTTTGTATGAGCGAGTGCCGTAGCTTATCCCGACGGTGTTACATCTACACACTTCCTGTCAGCTGACACACACTGTTTTACATCACATCCGGTCAGGTGACTTTGCCTGTTCGATCACCACCATCTTGCCCCTGAACCCAGTCTGAAAAATAATTAATAATATAGAAACAATATCGATGTTGTTGTTCTGTGATGTTTGTCATTTGTACAGAAGAAAAGGGGAAGAAAAAAAATAACTTCTTTGTATTATTATTTCCTGTACATAAACTGACCGCGTCAGGTCGTATTTTGTAAAGATGTTTTTGTTATATCTGTAGGATTATTATGATCCGTTCGGACCTGTTTGCCTGCTGTAAAACCTGGATATGTTTTGGTATCAGTTTAAGTGTTTCGGGGGGAAGACCCCCGCTATCCCCTTCCCGTTCCCCCTTCAGAGGAAAAAACTACAGGGAGAGTCGCTGACTTCAGCGGAGGTGGAATCGGCTTTGTTGTGACTGCACTGTGCCATTCTCATGTTCACTTCATGTGGAAATGTGATGATAAATGTGAAAAACCCACTCGCTGAGTGTGTAATGTGTCCGTCCCTGCTTCCCTGTCATGTTAATGGCCACTTCTCTGTGGCATGGTCAACCGTATGTACAGTATAGTCTCTGTATACAGAATAAATACATCTTATTTGGGAATTCAGTGTGACATACTGTACATACTGGTTAGCCCCGTAGTAAAAAGCAGACTTATGACTCAGAGTCCTGTGCGTGCTGCGTGCATGTGCATACAAACACGCGTGCACACACGTGCACACACACGACACACGCACACACACACACACACACACCTCTGCTCCTCAACCCACCCGTGAATTGTGACGCTATGTTGTGATTCCATGTCTTTCTTCGTCCCTATTGGACGATAAATCCCCCCCCAGCATGAACTTCGAGAGAACTCCATAATGTTTTATATAGCCATGATTTGTATTATATTATTGTTATTGTCATTGTGATTAATTATGATTGTCCTTTGGTTTACAAAGCAAACAAAAAAGAAGGAATTGCGTTTCATTTGAAATGCGGGATTTATTTTTTATGTTTGTCTCAGTTTGTCCACAAAATAAATAGTAGAAAAACTTAATGACACATGGTTTCATTCTTGTAACAGTTATTGTAATACACCAGTAAGACGCCCTAAGGGAGAGAAGCGCCTCTGAAACAACAGAGACTGACACAATATGTCCATATATTGGCATTCCCAGATACAGGCTTAATATTGATGACATCAGGGATCTCCATATATGGGCATAAAAGGGACAAGGATGGAATTCATTCGCAACTGTGGTTGCTGTGACGCAAGTCACACTTGCAATCAAATGTATTCTGTCTTGGCCATATGGAGCGTGACATGAGGCGTGACTGACTGACGCACTGGAGCTGCAGGTTTTCATAGTAAATGTTGGTTCAGTCATATAACCCACGATAAGGATTGAAACAATGTTTATTATTATTATGAATGAGTAATGCAAGTGTGTATATGTCACATTTATTTTGGCGTCAGGCTCTGCTCTCCCTGCTCAGCGCAGCACAGAATAACCATTAGTAGCAGGGAGATATAAATATATATAAACACCCCCCATGTGGAACAGAATTAACAGCAGAGCCTACTGGTGGTGCTGGGGAGGCGGTGGGGGCAAGCAAGTGCCAGCTGCCAATCAGCAAGGCAGGAGGAAGAGACAACTGAACAGGCTTTAAGTAGGTTGGCAATGATCAGCTGACTGCCACGTCACCTGTGACGCAAGACTGGCGTAGTAGTGTTGTAACAGAACTGAATGCAACCGCATTGACCCCTCGGGTATATGCTGACTGAACCTATGATCGCAGGCTCTATCCATTTCAGTCAGATAACCCACGATAAGGATTGAAACAATGTTTATTATTATTATGAATGAGTAATGCAAGTGTGTATATGTCACATTTATTTTGGCGTCAGGCTCTGCTCTCCCTGCTCAGCGCAGCACAGAAGAACATCAATAACCATTAGTAGCAGGGAGATATAAATATATATAAACACCCCCAACACGCAGAACCAAGAACGCCCTACGGGAAATTACTCTACCGATTCATCCTAGCAGATGTCCCACTGCTCCTTGACGGAGACACAGTGACGAAGTGCAGCTAGCATTTCTGGATCCTGCTAGGATATACTAACATTATGTAAAATCTATGTGAGCCAGGCACACCACGCCGTTTGGCACCCTAGCTGATATCCCACTGCTCCGCATGGAGACAGTGCCGAAATGCAGCTAGCATTTCTAGATCCTGCTAGGATATACTAACATTATGTGGGAGAACTATGTGAGATGGCGCAACCAGCCGTGTGACATCTCCGCGGATATCCCACTGCTCCTCCTTGGAGGTGCAGTGACGAATGCAGCTAGCATCCTGGATCCAGCTAAGACATACTAACATTATGTGGAAAAATCTATGTGAACTGGCGCAACCAGCCATGCACGTCTTAGCAGATATCCCACTGCTCCTAATGGAGACACAGAGACGAATGCAAGCTAGCATCCTGGATCCTGATAAGACATACTAACATTATGTGGAAAAATCTATGTGAGCTGGCGCAACAAGCCGTGTGTCATCCTAGCAGATATCCCCCTGCTCCTTAGGAGACACAGTGACGAAATGCAGCTAGCATTTCTGGATCCTGCTAGGATATACTAACATTATGTGGAAATCTATGTAAGCCAGGCACTGCTCCTAAGAAGACACAGTGACGTCCCACTGCTCCTTGGAGACACAGTGACGAATGCAAGCTTATGAGTCTTCAATGTGGGGTGAAGCTCCCCTCTAATACTAAGCCGATCCCAACTTCTCCCCCAACACAGCGACGCCATCTGGGATCGCTAAGACATAACTTTGGTTGCCCACACCAACAGCCGTTCCTCTAATGCCAGAATAGAGGAGCATAAAGACTTAAGTGAACGTAAACTCTGATGCACACAGATTTCCCCCAGCTACCACCATATATTTAAGTAATAATGCTTGTACCACTCAAGCTAAATAACAACACTTGAACTCATAAATTCTGATAAGTTGAGATAACATATCAGTTCCGCTGACAGTTTGGATAAAAGAATACATTTAAGATTGATTAGAAGTGAATAGATCTGAGATTGGAACCAACGAGTACTAACCATGCTTTAACTGAACAGTGATTAATGAAAATAAATATAACTATCATCCTATCACCACCAGATAACTCCTTCCTAATACGCTCTACGCATAATCATCTATCGATGATCTGTCAGCCGACCCATTTAGACAGCAACATCCCCAGCCAACAAGACAGACTTTTATATCTTGACTATTAATGGAGCACCTCTCTGTATGTAACATGCAATGGAGTTTACTTCTGTAGCTTGACGCACATACCGGTACATGACATCCACTGTCACCGGCTTTTCATGTTAAGCATAACAGTAACTGAACATACTCATCCTGACAACTCCTGACCAAGACGGAGTGATATCCATGATTAGCACTAAATGATGGCAACCAAGCGAACCCGTTCTCAGTCGATGTTGTTTCCCATTGCTGCTCTCATTACTCCCATTACTCAGATTTTAAATCCCATCGCCTGAAGGGCTGGTCTCCTCGGATTGGTTCAGAAACACACAGGCTTCCTTTTCAAATGCAACTTCAAAATAAAATACCCAAAATAATCATTTCATTGGGTATTAAGCTTATGCACATTAGCATACCTGATGCACCCTGGCATCTTAACGTTTAACCTTATGCACCATTGGCATCTTAGATACCATTTAACCTTATGCCCATTGGCATACCTGATGCACCATTGGCATCTTAACATGCACCGTTGGTATCTTAAGACCAACATTTAACCTCATGCACCATGCATACCTGATGCACCATGATATCATAACCTACCACTTAAAAACATTAGCAGTATGGCATACCTGATGAACAATTGCATCTAAACCTACCATTTAAACTTTTTTTTTTTTTATTAAAAGTATCCAATATCTATTAAAATTACTTTGAGAATCATTTATTTTAGTAATTCGTTATTTATACATTGTGAATATAGAAATAATTCACCCAAGAACTGAGGCGCCGGGCAGAGTTTGATACCAGCTCACTTGAGAGGATTATTAACTTGATTATCCCAAGACAAACATACTGTAGGCTACTAGCCAACACCGGAGAAGCTATCACATCAAGCACCGAAATGGAAGCTATCTGGCATGAACCAAGCCAGCTTTGCCTTTACCAACAACAATCTGACTGCTAGCATTAGCTCCCCACAAAGTGCCCCAAGCCGCGGGCTACCGAGTGCATTTAGAGCAGAGACTACGTTTCCCAGAAAGCACCAGCAAGTTCAACTGATGACGTCATAGGTCAGACAGCTTGCGATTGCGGAAGAAAACAATGATCGCACATAAACCACTATGAGCTTGCAGCGTTCCTTTATCCCAGAAGCCAACACAGACAGACATCCTTTATAAGACTTCTCAATGGGAAGTGATTAATGTGCTTTAGTAAATCATTTCACGGGAGCTTCTACAGTAACCGGCAGACGCACTACTATGATCTATGAAGCCACAGGACACTTTAGCTGAAGCTACGACGTAGCTACGACTGTCTATTAGCAACTTGAGAACATCGGCCACTCATGGACATAAGCGCTGATCTGACAGCCAGACAGTGCCTGACTGCATTTGGGCTTCACAATACATTAAACATGTAACCCCAAGGTGAGACATAAGCAGCCCACAGAGACGAAATCATTTAAAACAAGCTGCAAAACGAATATCTCCCGTAGACCCGTTGCCAGATCCTGTGAGTGAAACAAGTGACCAGTCTATGAAAACAAGCCCAAAGATTCGCCACTTGAGCTCTATAACATAAGCTATTTCCTAATAAATATAAATAAAACAAATGTTGAAGCAAGCCAAATAAGCTACAACCCTCCAGAACCACGCCCAAACAAGAAACCCACAGCTAGAGACCTCAAAGGAATACAATACCAAGTCGCTTATAATGAGCAGACATGGCAACACTGACGTCGGCCGCCGTATGAATGCAATCAATGTTTGTCGCCTGGCTTTATTTAATGCCAAGTTTGCCGACTAATGCCAGCATACTACAACAGGATGGCAGTTTAGAGCTGTTGGAAGTAGGCCATTTCGTGAAGACACCTTAACACACCATAGACTGAAAAACAACAACGCAGAGCTTGAAAGATAGCGAACTACATTACCCATAGAGCTCAGTATGCGCAGAGGGGTGCGCAACATGTCTCGCAGCATGACGTTACTAGGAGGCGAACTCACGCTAGCTGGATGCTAACAACCCACGTTAAACATTACACAAGTTATAAGCTGACACTCTCTACGTCAGCAGCAGAGAGCTCCTGGCTGACACTGACTGAATGGGATGAGCGATGCTCATGGCTGCGGAGACGACAAGCAAACAGGCCACTGATCCTGATGAATTCTATGGTTTCTGAGCTAACTTTAGCAAATGGCCTGACTTGCTAACGGCTAAACAGTTCAATAAAATATGGAACAACTTGAGGTGAGAAATAAACAACAACCCACAATATACACACGTTCCCCCTCTTTTTCTGCTGGAACAGCTAATCAATGATGTGGTTAAGTTCCCAAAGCCCAGAGGGAATGAGATCCTCATTATTATGAGACTTGAACCTGTCAAGAATAACAACCACAATCAACCACTGTTCCTGAGCTTAACTTTAGCAACGTTAGCAAAGCCCACAGCACATTTAAATTAGCTTTAGCAACAAACGACTGCCACATTAGACTGTAGCACTGCAGAATGGGCAACTGGGCACCAGCAACATTAGCAATGACAACATGAACCTTGAAGCAATAATTAGAATTCAGCAGCGATTACCAGAATCAAACAATCCCAACATTTTTTCCATACAACCTGGCCAAGTCACGGCTTCTTAGCTTAGCAGCCAAGAACATGATTTAAGCAACAATAAGCAGCAGAACAACCAGTAACACCCAGCCAGCTAGGCACAGCAAACAGCCTCACACCATGAGGCATGGCAACTTGGCAAGCAAGTGCCAGCTGCCAATCAGCAAGGCAGGAGGAAGAGACAACTGAACAGGCTTTAAGTAGGTTGGCAATGATCAGCTGACTGCCACGTCACCTGTGACGCAAGACTGGCGTAGTAGTGTTGTAACAGAACTGAATGCAACCGCATTGACCCCTCGGGTATATGCTGACTGAACCTATGATCGCAGGCTCTATCCATTTTATAATACAGAAATACATGTACGCTGCTGTATATGTAGTGCTCGTGCTCGGGTGGCGCAGTGGTACCAGCCTAGCGGTTTGAATCCACCGTGTGTTTGAACACAATTGGCCAGTGTTTGGGGCAGGGAAGCCAGGTACAACAGCAGTGACTACACACAGAAATGAGTGTGGGGAGGAATCAATTGGCATAACTACATTGGAGAGAAGAAAAATAGAAAGAAATACATGTACATTATGCCTCTAAGGTAAAATCCTGAGTGCTAAAATGTATTGTTGCACTGTACTAATTGCAACAGAACACACCTACCCAATAGAATATTTTGAGTAAAAAGTAAAAATCTCAGTCAATTTATCCATTTGTAACTCGGAGAATGTTTTACAGTACAAATGTACTGTAATCAAATGAACCCGTTTGGGTACATTTGTTATACATTTTGTTGCTTGTTTTACAGTCTTTTACACATCACACAAATGCACAAGCATCACTTTTCATCGCTTTTGACCACATTTTCTACGCATATTTACTCATATCCCATAATTTGAAACACTGGCCTGACTGAAGCTCCTGCCATCAGTGTCCCAAAGATGCACCCTCTTTCATAGTAACTTGGATCTTTTAATCTTGCCATCTTGATCCAAACATTGATGACAACTAAGCCTGTTCAGCATCAGCATAGTTATTCATGCCACTGAGCATGATAGGATATTAATAGCTTAATTATCTATCCCAGGCCGGAATTGCTGGAGATGGAGGTTACAGTATGTTTTCGCCCCTTTGTGTATCCGTGGATCTTGAGCTAATCTCTTACAAATAAGTACAATACTCCAATGGCCATTTCCACCAAATGTGGGAAAAGTTGAACTGTATATGTCGTAGTCATAAAAGTGCTATATCCCCCCATTGGAGCACAGCACAATAAGTGCTCCACTGAGTGCATCTTTCTAGTTTCACGCAGTCCACCTGAATTGGAAAATGAACCATGAAATGAGCTTATAGGTCATATCCCTCTAAGTAATTCCTGTACACAAGTGGTTCCTAAACAGTGGGACCCATTTGTCGCAGACACATTTTTATGGGTCCCTACATTTTTGGTGTCTACATTCAGTTTTTAATTATTATTTCAAATATCATTAATAAAAGTGACGTGTTGTAAGCTTGTAGATCTGCGAATTTTACTAGTTTGTGTCCATGCAGGCAAACGTCTAATTTCTCTTTTGGGTGTTTAAAAATCTCATATTTAATGAAACATGCACGCATTCTGTCGCAAATACTTGAGTAGATTTGGCTGAATCAGTTCAGTTCATTTGTTTTTGTTTTTGTCTATTGCATGACTCTCTCAATAAAACTGTAGGCTTTAACGTCTGAATCAATAGGGTGTGCACTGTAAGGAACTGAAGGTTTTCTCAGTGACATTTTAGATGAAAGAACGGCTGTGCACAGAATGCATTCAGATGCAGAGGTTCGCCGCAGCATGAGCTGCACTCTCGATCGACGGCTGCTTGCCCTTATAATCCGTGATTTCTCTTAAACCTTGCCACACACCTTATGCTGTTGGATAGTCTTTGGAATGTCCTTACTTTACTTAACCCATTAGACCTGGAACGAATCTACAAATATCTTAAAAGTTTAACAGTTTAACAAAAAAACATATGTATCTCAGTGGTGCTCAAACCTTTTCATGTCACGGACCCGCAACATATGTATTTGGCCACGGGCCCCCATGTCAAAATATGTTGTCCCAGAGGTAAAGATTTGAGTGAAATAGAGAGGGAAACAATAAAGAAATAAAGAAAACGTAAGTCATGCTTTATGTGCTTATAACTAGATTCATGCAGTTTAATAAGCAGATTATAGGGCATAGCAGGCTATTTTCTTTTTCTGTTGTTCCAGACCCCATTCATTCTTCCTATAGAGATTTCCAAAAATTATATATCAATTGTTTTAAGCCTAGAATCAAGCCATCCAGAGCCTGGTGAATTATAACCATTAAACCTTTGATTCTGTGTTAATTAAAATACATTTATTATTAAATATATAGTATATCATAAAAATTTATATTATAATTTGTATTCACAGAATCAAATGTTTTATGGTCATGATTCACCAGGATCCTGGATGGCTTAAAAGCGAGTTATGTCAGACAACAGATTCCACTGAGCAGAGAGCACTTGTTATTTATTCACGCTGTTCTTCAGTGTCACTGTCCATTCATCCTCTTAAAACCACAATCGGCTTCGGCAGTGTTTGCTGTATGTCACCCACTAGGACACCACACACATACGCACACACACACACACACACACACACACACACACACACACCGAGAGACAGAGAGAAAGCTGACTACACAGTGTACTTGCTCCATTGCTCTGTCAGGTATTCATTTCAGCTGTGACAGTCGGTGCTTACCCTGCAGACAGACACTATGGAAATGGAGTGCGCGTGTGTGTGTGTGTGTGTGTGTGTGTGTGTGTGTGTGTGTGTGCGTGTGCGTGTGCGTGTGTGTGTGTGTCGTGTTTGTGAACATGTATCTATCTACAACTGTTACATGTGTGCTTGGGAGTGTGTCATGAAATGTGTTCATGAAATGTGCTCCTTGTCTGACATGTGGTGAGTATGCCTGCCAAGTGCCGACACTCACACAGTAAGACACCTGGTTCTCTCTGTCTGGTCCGGGGACCACCAGGGGTCCAAATGGACCCTGAAAGGTCTGCAACTCTGACAATGTCCAAATGGAACCAATTGGACCCTCGTTGAGAACCAGTTCCCGAAAGCCAGAGTTTTCTCGACCCGCGGCCCACTGGTGGGCTGTGAGTGCGTGGCACGTGGGCCCCCAAATAATTGGCAAAACAAAATAACAAAATAATTTGCAGATGTGCAAGTGACACGCTGTGGGCTTGTACATCTATTCTTGAACAGCGAATGCAAAATGCTAAAATACCACAGCTTTCCTCCCCAGTTATAATGGGTTAAAAATATAAAAGATGCTCTGAAGATGCATGCGGCCGCCGGGCCCACCCATCTGACCACTTTAACACGGCGAGCCGATGGGCTGTGAACCGTTTTCGTGATTTTCAAGCGGGCCCTGATCCAGTAAAGGTTGACAGCACTGCCCTGAGCAATAAGAGTAAAGGATGCTGCATGGACCAAATATTGATTAATGTTGAGGAGCACAACGGTCCCTGTGAGTGTTGGGATGTTTCAGACTAATGGATGTAGGCTACTTTAGATCAGTGGTTCTCAACCTTTTCAGGCAGTGACCCCCAAAATAATCATATTTTAACTGGGGACCCTCCCAACCTGACGAGCACTAATAAGAGTTGAAGCATTACATTTTGTATAACACGGTTCTATTGTGAAAATAGCAGATCTACATGCTCACAACGCCTCGCAACGCGAGGCGTTGTGAGCATGTAGATCGGCTATTTTCACAATTCCTGCCTCTAATATTTGAGAATTTGGCCAATGTTTTAATTTGTCATTTTAGAGGTACTAAAAGTCCTCAAATTGTCACTTTAGAAATGTGCAGATACCCTTTATACACTTAAACTTTATGTTGGTTTGTTTACTGTTGAGTGAGAAAACATGTTTCACATTAAGCTAATCAGCTGGGGACCCCCCAAAATAATTTGGGGACCCCCTGGGGGGGACCCTGGGGAACCACAGGTTGAGAACCACTGCTTTAGATCAGCGGTGGGCTCAACCAACTCTTTTGTATCTTCCGGGTGATCCTGTTCGGCCATTGAGGTGATCAATTGAGAGATGATCAAAAACAACCATTATTAACCATTATTATTTGATGTGCATACATATTTTCTCCCCAGCTACAGTAGACAGAATCGATCTTACCTTTATTTATTAACTACATGAACCCTAGTATTTTGGCCATAGGCAACCGTTTTCAAAAATATTCAATCTACAAGATTGCAGATCGGCAATTTTTGAATAGGGCTTAAGTGGTTGAATTATTGACTCATTTGTTAGATTTTATTATTATTAAATGATTTACTTACTTAATTATATTATTCTGGTATCACTGTCTGGACATCGGTAATCATACGGCAGCCTTACAAAACATCGACAGTAAATGATCAAAAAAAGGTTGCTCGAAAAGGTTGCTCACTCCTGCTTTAGGGCAATCACAGGTGAAGCCTCATAATCACCTTCTGGAAACGTTCCAACAAAGTACACAAAGATTTACAGTAGCTGCTGATCTGTCTATCGATTGCCTTTCTCTGGTATCAGAAACACAGCATCAGCACTTGATCACAAAAGGGTTGGAAACTTGTTACAGTATCAGTCAGGGAGCAAATCCTTCACATCCTTGAGCTTGTCCAAAGATGTTATGGTAATCCATGAGAGTGAGTAAGGGGTTTTGAATGTAGCATAGCATGCAACATACAGTACAACGATAGAGATGTGATGGTGCAACAGCTATGGTATCAAAAAAATGTGTATGTACTCCAGAAATAACATAGGGCTTTAATAAGTAATTCACTCAAATGGTTTTAGCAGTGGTTGTAGCAGTTTTTCCCCCCAAATGTGTACTAGGACCCCTGGCAGAGCTTGGTTTCAAATCCTACGAGGAACTTAATTACATTCACTGCAGGTGGATGGAATTAACAGGCTTGCTAGGGGGAAAACCCAGTGGTACCAGGGGTTCCTGAGAACCAAAGGCTGGGAAACCAACCACTGCCTTGGAGAAAATACACAGATGGAATAGAATTACCCAAAATGTAGAGGTTTAACCACCCTATTTTGGGTGGACATTTTTACTTACAAATTAAAATAAATAAATAACATGAATAATATGATGATAATAATACATTTTTATTTGTATTATTCAAAAATTGCAGATGTACAACCTCGCAATGGATCACATCGCAACGCATTGTGAGCTTGTAGATCGGCTATTTTGGAAATAAATTGAATAGGGCTTAAAGGTAATGACTTCTAGGCAGATTTTTTAGTTTGTTTTTTCGGGTTCTGGATTTTACAGAAGGATTAAAAAATATGGCAGGCTGCATAAGATCTTATACACAGTACACCACGATGTGAGCAGAACAGCTGGTCAAATTAATAAGGTGTGTAAGATTTAGGCCCCTATGTGCATGCTGACTGCTGTCTGCACATATTGGCACCTAAATCTACTCACCCGTTTACTTTTTTCTTCGTCTATAGTTTTTAACCTAAACTGTAAAACAAACTAAATCAGACTAGGGTTCATAGCCTTTACTGTAAGTTGTTAACCATTAGTATTAGTCTGTGCCAGAGATGGGGACTCGAGTTGAAGACTCGTAACTCGATTCAACTCGAGTGACCTTTTTGGAGACTCGTCACTCGACTCGGACTCGCCCCTCAAATACTCGAGACTTGACTCGACTCGAGCTCATAAGACTCGTGAAGTTCACGAGTCTTATGAGCTCGAGTGAGCACGACGTGAACAATCTTTATTTTAAGCACTATAATGCATGACAAGCCCGACAAATATTGGCCTTTCCTTCTCCTTTCTTCTTTCTTTCTCTGGTGCGCGGCTGAGCGGCGACCGTGTTGTTTTTCTCAACGTACTACGGTACAATGGTGGGGGCCAGGAGCGCTTTGCTGTGTTCACTTGGACCGCGCAGAGCGGCCCCACCTCAGGGCCGTTGGGAAAACCGCAGTCTGTCTCGCAAAGCGTGGCAGACACAGCCGTCTGCATGGACCTTTCATCGTAAGATTTAAATATTAAAACGGCGAAATAAAACACATATGTTTAGCTCATCATCAGCTATTTTACTTCAGCTAACTTGGCATTTGTTTAATAATTTGATAAAATGATAGGATTATCTATGAGAACCTGCTTATCTAATGTCGGGTTTCTCTCCAGCGAGCGCATTCTCCTCTCTTAATAATGTTCCACCAGCTGCAGCTATTATAGCTGAGCTCATTAACCCCTCGTAACCTATTGTTTAAAGCATTAACGTGAGGTTACCATGCCCAGCCCTACTGTTACACTGCTAGATGATTATTAAATTGTTTTTTTTTATCTGTTGCGCTCGCGCGTATATGTGCGTCTTTCCAATCTATAGATAGATACCTTTATTATCCCAAGGGGGAAATTATATCTAGACGCCGACGCGCCATGAGTGGATTAATAGCTTGCAACTCTGATTTTTTGGGAGCCTATAGGCTAAACAATATAAGCCATCTAGTTGATTTTGAGAAGCTTATAGGCTGAACAATAAACCTGCAGTAGGCTATTAGTTCATATAGGTTGTCACTGAATTGCTATTGAAAATTATGCTGTATCAATGACTAAGTAATTTTCAATCCTGACATACTGTCTGTTTATATTAATACAGTAAAAGAGTGATCATGAATGAAACAGTCAGTACATAATTTAATTAATATACGCCGGTCGCCAGTAACAAACGTGTAATGCTGCGTTCAGATGGCAAGCGGTAGACGGCAAACCGGAAGTCATTTTAGTGGACGGGAGTAGAACGGCAAACGGTACAGTAGTCCGGCAGTCGAAACCGGTGACGGTAAACGGCAGACGTGCCGTTCAAAGTTAAATTAATTTATCTTTTTACCGTGGTACAGGACGGAATCTGGAACCGGATGTTACGTAGCTCCATCTCACGGGACAAATTCGAGCAGAGCGCCAACACACACAAAACACACAGCCAGCAGTAGCAGAGAGAGCAGCATGCATGGAGCCACCTCAACCACCGCAGCGCGCGTTTTCATTTTGCGCGAGCGCTTTAAATAATTAATTAATGTTGCCGTACCGTTCCGTCGGGCATATTTTGTTCTACCTTGCCGTACCGTCCAGCAGGTGGTGCCGTTTGCCGTCTACCGCTTGCCTGAGCCCATCTGAACGCAGCATAACAGTGATGTAAAATGTAGCCTATTCCCACACGTCGCTATGGTAACCCCTAACCCGTAGCGATAAGTTTTACAGTAACTGCCGTAAAGTGTTATGTTGCTTCGGCAGGCGGCTGCTTCAAATAGATTAATTATGATTGCTTCGCAATTCATATTAAAAACAACATTTGAATACTTCCATAGCTCAAGCTCTCTTAGGAAAAGGTTAGTACAGAAAGCTACAAAGGTCTACTAAAAGGATTTAAACACAAGAAAGCACAATGGCTTGTTTACATTGTCATTGAGGTCCTTTCGTACTGCATTCAAAAAAGTGTCAAGCAACTGAAGCAAGTGTGGCTGGCTTTGGGATTATTTTATTAACAAAGAAAGTCGTCGGATGATGATCGGGACGGCCGGGGACCCTGCTACTATTGGACATAACTGCGTTGCTTCCAAGGAACTTTCAACCGAGGATGGAGACTGTAGAGGCAGGAGAGCTACTTCAGAGATGTTTCCTGGGGGAAATGGATCCATTATTATTAATCGTGGAACTTTTAACAGCCTCCGTAGCGTGACTGTGAGTACATACATTCATGTGTCTTAATTTAGCCTGCCATGGCTCCTGCTGTATCTGTGTGACAGTGCGAGTAGTTGTACCGGGTGATTCGTGATGCGCCATATAACTGTGTTTGAACCGGAGGCTACATTATTAAAAAAAATATATATATATATATGTGACTCGTGACTCGACTCGACTCGACTCGTGACTCGTAGTTAAAGACTCGACGACCCGAGTCTCTACCCCCCAAACACTCCAGACTCGACTCGACTCGTGATCTAAGACTCGTGACTTGTACTCGACTCGTGACCTAAGACTCGTTTACATCTCTGGTCTGTGCACGCTACTATTTTGAAAACCATTAAACATCTTTATGTTCTGAAACTGACTTGCACTTTTATTCAGCCTTGTATACGAGACTGTTTTTCCTAATATTACATAATTTGCTTAACACCAGTTTTGGTCCCGCCTAATTCACTCCCTTTGGGACCAAATTATTGCTTTATGTGGATCCCCATTAGCTGATGCCTTAGTGACTGCCAAGTTATGGTACTTCTCCCTATTTGTAATAATTACGCATAAAGTACTCTGTACTCCAATTTATTTTTTGCCACCCTCTTGGCTGACTTAACCCTGCATTAATATGCTTTGATCCATCTGGACTAGTGTTCAATTATGACTAAAATGCATTTGTTGCCTTTTCATGGTTCCAATGTTTCAGTGAAGTCAATCATTCTGAACACTGTGTACTGTACATTTATACATGGACTGTGAGGTGGTGTATTTTAATTTGAACAGTGCCAGCTGCTCCACCATTTGACTGAGTGTGTCTGTCCGTATGAATATGGTATTCGTATGACTGTGGACGGCATCGACTGCTGCAATACCGCCGGGTGCGCTGTTGATCAGCCTTGACATTAGACAGTAGTTCACCTCAAAAATGACTCTTCTTCTATTGATTACTCACACCAATTTGATTATAAAGTAAATGTACCCCCAATGCATTTGGGTCCCCATCCGGAATCAATGAGGGGTAAATGTGACAATGTGTATGTATGTGGGTGGGTGACGTGACGTAACGTTTTCGCTGTCCTCGGTGTCAAACATGTATAAATAAAAAATATATTTGTCAAAAACGTTCTGAATATTGTGCAGGACATTAAGCTTTATGTGAACTTACTCAAGATTAAAACATTTCATTCCTCACATGGCAAACCTCATATGGTGTGACTGTCCTGACCTTGTTTCTCAAAGTGGGAACTTGAATAAAACTAAGAAAAAGAATTGCTAAAAATCATTTGAAAATGAATTTAGGCTAAAAAAAATGTCTATTTGTGAGCCTATATCTTTTCAAAGTCAAAGCATAATGTTTTCAGTCATTTATGAACAAAAACATTTTGTCCCCCAAACCAAAATCATTTGGTGTGACACTAGTTTGGACAAATTAAACTGTCAATTATTTGGACACCTATTGTCTAGAGAGGTCCTTCTTCTGTAAGGCTATTCAGCACTCCCAGCACAACTGCAAGACAGGTGTCTGAGGTGAGTTATGATTTTAACATTTTCATGAAATGCCATCTTGTTGAAACTTTGACAAACTCACCACTTTGGATGTCTGTTGGTGTGACACCTTTTCATTAAAAAAAGCTTAAGTTATTTGAAGTTTTGGTCATATTTCCATGTAGATCTAGGTTGCTTTGTTATAGCTAGCATGCTGTTAGCATGCTAATGTGTACATAGTAGCCTCAAGGTAAACCTAAATGCAGAAAACGTAATATGGTGTGACACTTAATCATAATGGTGTGACATGTCTGCTTGTCACGCCATATGACTTGATTGTCACACCATATTATTTATACTGTATTTAACTACATATATAACAATAAATAACAAAGTTCCATGTTTCTTTTGTACATTTAAACATTTGTTTTAAACATTTTTACATAAAATGTAATTTAGCTTCATTCAGTGATACTTCAAATTCATCAGACAGAGCAGAAACCCCTTCACAGAAACCTTAACATATTGTTTCAATCTAAACAATATTTTCTCTTTGTCTTAAACTATACATTCCATTTTCTTTTGTCAGCTGGAAAATGACAAGTGCTGAGAGAACGAGAAAGTACAGGGAGAAACTAAACAATGACCCAGCAAGGAGAAAGGAGCCAAAGGGGCGAGACTGCATTTTCTACGAAGAGCAGGAGGTTGTCTGTGGCATAGCAGAACCGCAACAAGGCAGCCGGTTTGCTACCCTCACCAAATACGACTGGCTGATGTACAATACAGTCTAAATGTATAATCTAATCTGATCTAATACTTTTGTACTTTCACTCACTGGACTGGACAGTGGACAGTGTTAAGGTAGGACCCGAGACAAAACTAGCGAAAATAGCTGATCTACAAGCTCTCAACACGTTGTGCTGCGAGAGCTTGTAGATCAGCTATTTTCGGAGTTGCGCAACCCAGCACTCTTTAGCTAGTGGAGATGTCGTGTAATGTCATGATTCCTAATTACATTTGTTCAACACAAAATGCTGTGTTCAAGTTCAGGAGACTTCGGAAAAAAGCAATTTACCTGAATGCTGAGTTCTGTTTCCACTAATTGGTGTTAATAAAATGTTGCCTTGGCTCCAAGTGTGGCTATGCGCCTTATTGTCTCTTTAGGATCCTTCTGCCGTGGGCCGGCAGAAGACTTAGGTGTGCGTAGCATTCCTGTGCACATCCTCATCATCCATCTACTACTACAATTCTTTCTTATCCCATGTTAAAGCCCTACAATAATATCCTGTTCAGAAATATTAAGGCCATGTTATCCTGGGTAATTGTTTAATCAATCAGTAAAGTTCAGTACTCACTAATAGGTAGGTTAAAACACAGTTTGCTTTGACACATGAAGATATGATCATACGGTGTGACACTAAATCATTTGGTGTGACATTCCAAATAGTGAAAAATCATACCTTTATTAATGATTAAACCAAAAGGATGTTTATGGATTACATAGAGAATATTATCAGGAAGAGTCACAAATATTTGTGTAATTTTAGAGAAAGTTTTGACAGAATACATTTAAAATATGTTGTAAGATCATGAACATGGGCCTCACACAGAGTGTCGATTATGAAAAAAATATACAGATATAATTAATTTTCAAAAGACTATAGTGGATCACTGGTTAGTTATGATAAAGGACTTTGATAAAGTGAGTAACTTAAGAAAGATGTACTCCATTTTCATTTTATGAACAATTATTTTCATGTCACACCATATGACGATTTTAGGCACAAGTACAACAAACTGCTGAATAAAGTCTGATTCCAATAAAATATCTAAAAACAAAATGTATTTCCATAAGGTTGAGAGTGAGTAGAACAAAAGTAAATAACTTTTATGCCTGCAATTTAAAGTTTTTTTAAAAACACATTTTTTGGGGCGTCACGTCACTGACCCATGTACACAAAAAAGGTAGCAAACTAGACCCTGGAAACTATCGTCCCGTTTCCATTCTTAGCTCCATATCCAAAGTCATGGAGAAAATAGTCTACGAACAGATAGCAAGATATCTCGATGAGAATGATTTACGAGTTCCAATCTGGATTCAGAAAATCTCATTCCACTGACACATGCCTTCTCTATTTGACTGACCAAATCAAACGCGAAGCGGATGACGGCAAATATAGCGGCATGGTCATGATGGACCTCCAGAAGGCATTTGACACCGTAAATCATTCTATTCTGATTGAGAAACTAAAAGCCATCGGTCTTGACAGCACAGCAGTGAGTTGGATGCAGTCTTACCTGGTGGGGAAGGAACAGGTGGTGGAGATTAACGGTACCCTGTCCCCCCCCCCCTCCCAGTAAGCTGTGGTGTTCCTCAAGGTAGCATACTGGGACCTCTGTTGTTCCTAATATACGTGAACGACATGGCATCTGCTTGTGACTGCAACCTGTTCCTGTTCGCGGATGACTCGGCTCTCCTAGTCTCGGGCAAGGACCACTTGCAGGTTGAAAAGACATGAACTAAGTAAGATCTGCACATGGCTTAATGACAACAAATTATCAATTCACCTGGGAAAAACTGAGTCCATCCTCTTTGGATCAAATCATAACCTCAAAAAAGTCGATAACTTCACAATCAAAGTGGGTGACAAGGTCATAACACGAAAAGACGAAATCTCTTACTTAGGATGCATCCTTGAAGCTAATCTTTCCAGTGAAAAGATGACTTCTAAAGTAATAAATAAAATCAACCAACGAACTCGTTTCCTACAGAGGATCGCCCCAATGGTCAATTTCAACACACTGAAGACCATAGCTGGTGCAATAATCCAGCCCCTCTTTGACTACGGAGTCCACGTATGGTATCGTGACGCCCCACAAGCCCTGAAAACAAAACTCCAAACAGCCCAAAACAAACTAATTAGGGTCCTGCTTAACCTTCCCTATCAGACTCACCTCACCGCTACTCACCAGTTAAGAGTGGGGTGGCTCAGAGTAGATGACAGAGTACAGCAACTTGCAATGGGCCTGGTGTACAAGATACACTACACCACTATGATACCCAAGTACCTGTCAAAATACTTTATAAACATTAAGGATGTCCATAATTATAACACCAGAGGCAGCGCCACAGATCACTTCCAACCCAGAGTAAAAACCAACAAAGGGTCAAACTCGTTTTTCTGCTATACCACCAAAATGTGGAAAGCCTTACCGAAGGCCATAAAGGAGTGTGGATCACTAGCATCCTTTAAAATTGCCCTGAAAAACCACTTACAGGCAGCAGCCGTTCGCAACTGGTAAAAAAATGAACCTAGCCCAACCCTACCCTCCCCTGCCCCTTCTTTGTATATACTGTTTGTTTAGACTTACTGTTTTCTTTTTCTTTACATATCTACTGCATAGTACTGTGTTCTATTTGTCTGTCATTCAATGTTATATGAGATACTTCAATGGTTTCCAGTGGAAATAAGCTTAGTCTTTTCATGGATCTCCTTTTAGTAGACCTTGTACCAGTGAACTGTACCGTCATGAAACTGTACCTTTTCCTATGCAAACTTCTAATAAAGTCTTCAATCAATCAATCAATCACACACACACACACACACACACAGTATATATATTGAACTCAAGTCTCTATGGCGTGAGTAAACAATAATTTGGGGTGAACTACTCCATTAATGGACAGAATTCATTCTACTCAAAGGCACCACTCACTTCAAACTGGGTGGGATTTTCCCATTGTTTTTGGCTACTGGTTGACCGGGTTGTGTTCTGGCATACTATACAATTATTCACCTGGTGCAGCATGATCGAATCCAAACATAAGTGGTTTGTTTGATATTTGAGGAAGCCATTGTATTCAATGAATGTCATCACAGTTACAGTATGAAAATCAACTTGCAACATTCTTGAGATGGGTAACCCTGCATGTTCCGTATACCTGTATGCAAGCACAAGACGTCACATGTTTAGGTTGAAGGAGTAAGGATGGCTCAATAACATTAAGTTCAAACAAGAGAGGTAATTTTCTTTTTTTTAATAACAGAAAACATCCCATGAACAGAATTGATGCAAGAAAGCAACAGAACAGGTTTTGTTCATGAAAGCAGGTCCAGTTCTATAGTCTTTGTGACATCTCAGAAAGGTCTTTATTGGACCCATTCTCAAAAGATCTCAAGAGTATCATTTTGGATCCCTTTGCAGCTATATTGTGTTTATTCTTTCCAGCATGTATTTTTTAAACTATCAGTTGGTACTGGAAATGATTTGTGGACATACTTACCGCGGGGTCCCCCTTGTGACCAGAGCACCGACATCAATTTAATTCAAGAGGCTGAACCCCAAGGAAAGAGCCTATTACTGTAGCTTTCTCACGTGGGTCTTGGGTTGAAAAGGTTGAAGGCCTGTGGTTGAATTCTCATTTAATGTGTATCTTGCATGTATTTCAGGTCAAGAGGTATGTTATGCAACATTGAACCGACAATCATCATGAACAGAAGAATACAAAACAGGGGTCATACATGAGAGTCGTACCCTGATACGTCATAATCATTATGAATAGGTTTCAGTACAAAACCTTTTGAGTGCAGGATTGAAGTGCAGGAGAAAAGTAGTACAGACTGAGGTCCATAAAAACAGAGTGGTTTTTTGGCATTTTCCAACAATCCACCATGAGATGCCAATGAGCCATTCTTGCAGAATATAGTTGTCTTGCTAAAGCATATTATCTCAGATCACCCCCCTGTTGATCTTTGTACTGTAACGGCCAACATTACAACTCCCATAGAAAAAAAAAAACTATGACCTTAAGACCAAGCCAAACCAATAGATAATGCACTGTCAAATATCAAAAAAATACTGTGGCATCACTGGTGAAATTAACTAGCAATGCATTTTTCTTTTGTTTATTTTTTTTTAAATTCTCACAGTGCTGACACTGTTACTTCAGTACGCAAACAATACAGAGGTGTAGCTGGCTGGGTTTATACACTGAGAATACATGGAAGTCATACTCAGGTGAGTTAGCCCATCAAGCTTAAATACTAAGGTGCCTTTATGTCTAGGTGTCTTCGTGTTCATGGAAAGATCAATACTCCTGCAGAGAAATGTGTGGACGACATTGCAGGGAGAGGACACACAGGAAGCAACAGAAAGGAATGGGAGGACTCAAAAAGAAAAGGAAAGTAAAACATGTAGAGGTGAAAAGAATGGGGAGAAGTATTAGAGATGGTGGAAAAGGAGAAGAATGTTGAGACGAAGGGATGTAGAGGAGAGAATGCACAGCTCTTCCATCGGAGGAAGTGACCAGCTCAGTGAGGGCCTCGGACATGGTCTGAGTTCAGTTTCCCTGGCTTGCTCTTTTCCAAACATGGACAAACCCTCTAGCAGTAGATCCAGACACACAGGAGTTTTCGACTGGAAATCCTTGTGTCTGAGAGAGCTATATTCCCTGGAGAACATTTCAAACCAACATTCAGTTGGGAGCATTCTAAGTTCCAGAGCCCTGAGGAGATTCTGATTCTAGAACTCCGGGGAGAATCTAGCATCAGTGCTCCATTTTTTTAGGACCTTGTTTGCGGTCTGTAGTTATAACCAAACTCCTCTAGAACAGAGGAGTTTTCCCAACTCAAGGAGTGTTGGTGTGTGATTTTGTCTGCTGGTGGGGTTGGCTGTACTGAGCAAACTGGTTAGCTTGGTTGGACTGGTTCGCTACGGGCGGGTTGGCCTGGTTCGTCGGCTGGTTCGCCGACTGGTACTGTTCCATCTCTAGTTCCCTCTTCCTCCTCATGGCCGACTGCAGCTGCTGCTTGATTATGAGAATCTGTCCTTCCAGTTCTGACAGCTCCTGAACCAGTGGGTTACGGCCCACGGTAACCCCAAGGCCAGGGCCACAGTCTCCGACGCCCAGTCCCAAACATTGTCCTGGGGCCAGGCCCTGCCCAGAGCCCCCCTGGCCTGGTGCAACCCCCAGTCCAGGACACGACCCCGGGCCCTGCCCCAAACCCAGCCCCAGCAGGTCAGAGCGGCCGTTGGAGGTGGTCACCAGGGGCAGGTGTTTGTCCAGCTTGGTCAGGGAGCGGGAGTGAGACAGGGGAGAGGGAGGCGGAGGAGGAGGAAGGAGCTCCTGGGAGGGAAGTCGCTCCAGGTCATTCTGCTGCACTTCCTGTGGGAGGATCCTGCGCCTGTTGCAGTGGGAGGACTCTGAGCGATTCCAGGACGCTGATTGGTTGTTGCCTTCGTTGCACCTGGAGATCAGGCAGACAGAAAGACAGATTCATATACATGTTCAGTGTTTCTCAAGGTCTCCCCTTAACTCTGACAGTGTACAAATGGGATGGTTTCATTTGTACACTCTCAGAGTTGTATGGGTCAATTTAGACCCCCCTAAAAGAACCCTCAGAGTCCCTGGAATCTACTTTGAGAACCACTGTAAGGTTGTCTTTTTAGTGTCTGTCTCTTAAGTAGTACTGGACTGATGGAACAAGATTTCTCCAAGCAGAATTCCAAGAAACACAAAGGTGTACGTGTCCCACTCTTTCTGTTGAAGACATAGGTTGACAAACAATATTATTATTACTTAAGTCTCCATGGCGTGACTAATCAATAGAAAAAAAGTCATTTTGGGGGAGAACTACTCCTTTACGGAAAATACCAATGGCTTTGAAGATTGTAAAACCACTACGCTGACTTGACACAACAAAAATGCTAATTAGATCCACACACCTCATTTACACAGATTGGCTCATGAAAGGCAAACACAGGGTTCCAATGACCGACTTAGATTGTGCTGAGCATGGAAACCTTTTCAGGTTTTTCATAAATGAATGACCTACTTCATCATACAAGAGTGTCACGGTAGGCTTGGCAAAATTAGCAGATCTACAGGCTCACAACGCGGCGCAATGTGACGCATTGTGACGCAGTGAGCTTGTAGTTTGTCTATTTTCACAATTTTCAATGTTTTTAAAATAATAATAAAAAAGGAAAGATTTTGGAGTTTTCCAACTGACAGCAACGATATGTGACTTGCAAATGATGCCACCATTCCTAAGACACCATTAGTAATATCTGATATTCAGAAATATATATCAAATTATAGAAATGGTCACCGACACCACATGCTGGATTTCTTTGTTAAATAAGATGATAAGAGATGACAGGTGCTCTCAGAGTCAAATGCACTTGGTCGAAAGGTGTTTGTTTGCAACTGAGTAACCAATTTAACTACTGTACCGTACTGTACATTATATTGTGCCAACATAATGTATGTACGGTACTGTACTTGCATAAGCCTATATTATTTAGTTTGTGCCATAATAGTTGCATTGTGACCCATTGTGATCTTCCTATTGGTTATTTTCTAAATATTTTGTGCTTAAATCTTTGAAGCAAATGGAGTGCTCCAGTGTTACCATACTGTACGGTATCTACTATACTGTAAGCTATTCTCAACAAGGCCTCTCGACATGGGGAATATCTGGAAGAAAATAATTAGTGAGTAGCAATCATCGTAAAAGCATGCTTATTGATGGGGGAAATAAATTAAATCAATAATGTGCCTGCTGCTGGGAACCCTCCTTAACCATGCTTAGCCCAGGTAAACAGACTGTGGTGAAAAGCTAAAAACGTATAATTTGACAGAGTATTTTTTTCTATTCTTGTTATGTGTATCTATGATTGTTTGGTTCATCGTCTTCTGACTTCTGAAGAAATTTACATTTGTACGAGTAACTTTAAGGCTAGAAACATATTAGACTTTGTTCTAGATTTGATAGCTGGAAAAAATGTTTCCAATGTTATTACTAAGGGCATTGAGAGATTTATCTGAAAAAAGTGAATTCTTCACAAATAGATGTATTTGAAAAAAAGTAAATGCTTCACAAATAAGACATAACATCAGCATTATTCAACATAATGTTATCTGTTCTTATACAATATTGCTAAGACAACCATGCAATGAATACTTCATTGCCAGCTGTCAAAAGACCCGTTTTGAAATCATGATTAAAGGGGCTACACCATGAATTGAACTTTTTTCTACCCTTTCTGTAAAAAACAAAAAAGAAAAGAAAAAATGTATCTACAGTTCAAATTGGTCTTGTCACTGGTATTTCTGAGTTATTTTGTCTCACATGAGAACAAATGGTTTGATTACCACGCAGCAATCAAGCCAACCGGTTGACAATTTCAGACAGTGTGCATTGTTTTATTTGAGCGGAGATACCAGGTTCTGGCAGGATACAGGACAATATGACAGTAATGGTTTCTGACTCTCTGACCGAGTGTGAGGCGGTATTCTCCAAAGTTCAACTGACTGGCCATAATTATACCAGAGTAGGTAATCTATCCTCGTTACCACAGGCATCCTCCGCATGGCCCTGCCTTCCTAATTATAACATATATTTGAGTAATTCCAATTCCGCAGTGCAAAAGCATAAATCCAGTATTTCACAGTGTGTGGTGTTTCGTATGGCAGTGATATAGCATATGCAATAGAGTAGAAGGGAAGGCAATTCATTAAAATAAAGTAAAGGAGTTACTTTGCTTAACAAAGGCTAACACAGGCTAATATACTCGGCAGTGAACTCACTTGGGTCAGTTATTTCCCTTCAGGCACATAATAACTGACAGTTAGGATTGTTCATCTGTTCCTACTTTGTCAGTCCTACCTCTGGCATCGTACATCTAATTTGAAAACCAATAACCTTCCACTTGATGCTGTATTAATGCCAAGTGAGAAATGACCATTGGTGAATTTCTGGCTGCTACAGAGAAGCGTAAAAAGAAAGACAGAAAGAAAAAGAGAGAGAGAAAAAACATAATTAACACTGCTGTCATTCTTGAAATGCCCTTGGATGAGGCATTGCATATCGTCTCCGTTGTCGGGTGGAAAACTCGTATCTCCAAGTTTCAAATTTGTACGTTCTTTCGCAAAGTAAAGCCCTGCTTCATCATACAAGGCCGTCGCACAAAAGTAGTGAAAACAGCAGATCTACAAACACACAACGCCTTGCACCGCGAGGCGTTGTGTGCTTGTAGATCGGCTGTTTTCACTAGTTTATTCTTAAAATGATAAATGCAAAACGAACAGTTTTGGACATACAAGGTTTTCACCCGACAACGACGATATTGTGTTTAAAGTGCTGTATGGTTCTGAAACACTATTTCACTCAATGCAGTTCTTGGAAAAACACAAATGAGAAAATAGCTCTTAGGCATTACTAATAGAAATCTATCTCTCTGTCTCTCACACACGCTCTGTTTTTTTCTTTCTCCAATTCTCTCGATCTCTCTCTCTCCCTCCCACATCGTCTGACTTTCTCACACTCTCCCTTTCTCCATCTCGCTCTCTCCGTTTTAAACAGTTTGGGGTTATGTCAACGTGCGATTATTCATCCAATTTTCAGAGCTGATAATTGCTCTCCAACAGACTCTGACCATTTCATTTAGCTCCAGATTAAAAGCTGCTCCGTTAACTGCTACTTACTTGGATGTTAATTGATGTCACTATAACTCCCAACCCGCTAATTTTCACAAGTGCTCCAAAAATATGTAGCCTGCTACCCAATGTTAGAGAGTGCCTGTGTGCATTTTAAGTGAAGCTGTGTGTGTGTGTGTGTGTGTGTGTGTGTGTGTGTGTGTGTGTGTGTGTGTGTGTGTGTGTGTGTGTGTGTGCGTGAGTGCGTGCGTGCGTGCGTGCGTGCGTGCGTGCGTGCGTGCGTGCGTGCGTGCGTGCGTGCGTGCGTGCGTGTGTGTGTGTGCGTGCGCCGTGCGTGCCCCAGACATTGTCTTGAGTGTGTGTGTGCGTGCGTGCGCGCGTGTATGTGTGTTTTGGTTGTGCTTCATTCGTACAACAATTGCCTTGGGTGTTTTACGTGTAATTGAACCTAAAAGGATGTGCAGTATGCGCACATTTTGCTTTAAACACAAAATGACTATCCTTTTTTGTCAGGGCTGATAGACTTTAATGGTTTAAGGGAAACTCTTGGCATGTGCTGTACTCACAGTAATGGTGAAATCAAGGTATACCAAGGTAATGCTTTTCATACTTTTTTTTCATTGTAATTTCAAACCCACCAGAATCCACTTCAAAAATGTGTACTGGTGGAGTGAGCAACAGACATCCATATTAACAGCGGATGGTGTTAGATTCCCATAACAATACAAGGTTGGATCCAGAATCCCTTAATTGGGTAACAAAATGATGATGCGTTTTACTAATCTGTCGTTCACTCTTCACATGATACTAATCAAGGGCGATGTGCATGAATGTGTAAGGGAGCCCCCGTTGATTTTAGAATTACTACATTCAGGATGCAGGATCTGCATGTGGTGCTACACACACAGAGTTTAATTACACTCCCGTCAGTTTGGTCAATTGAGCGAGTAGGTTAGATGTTAGATTATCCATGAAACTACTGAAAGCCTAATATACATTGCACAGAAGCAAGAGAGAATAGAATAGGAAAAGAAAAGAACCAGGACAACAGATTGTTAACTTGCCATAACTATGTATTTTAAATAACTAATAATGAATGCTCTGCAATTAATTTGCAATCTAATTGACTTTGAATTGGAAGTAGATGATACCTTTTTTCTGGCTTGGTGATGGTTGGTATCTTGTCATCGGTGAAGACAGAATTGAGGGCTCGGTGTAACCTCTGGAAAACAAGCCACAAATGATTACAGGTTATAATTATAATAAATGTTAATGTTTTTCATGTATTACTAAAGGACGACTTCACTACTTTTCAATAAAAACTTTCCTATAATTGGTCCTCACTAATGTTCATGATAAAATAGAAAAGTGTGGGCAGTTCAGAAACCCACCTACCAGTCACATCATCGATGATGAGGGTTTCTGAACTGTGACTAGTTTAGTTCATTTTTTTAAATGATAAAAGCGAAAGGTTTTGGACATACAAGGTTTCTACCCGACAACGACGACATGAAGATAGGTTGAAAAGTGGTGAAGTCATCCTTCAACGTATTATGTCCTTTTAAATGCACAACGTATCAGTATTCAACATACATTTCTTTGTGTGCATGTGAGTGTGTGTTCTGTGTTTTAATGAATGAGAGAGACGGAGGTAAGAGAAGAGTTCAGCTGAGGTCCCCAGTTTCAATCTTTCCGAGGTGCATTGATCCGTCCTTCCTCAAAACAATCAGAGACCACCCCAGAAATTGTCTTTTGTGTGTGTGTGTGTGTGTGTGTGTGTGTGTGTGTGTGTGTGTGTGTGTGTGTGTGTGTGTGTGTGTGTGTGTGTGTGTGTGTGTGTGTGTGTGTGTGTGTGTGTGTGTGTGTGTGTGTGTGTGTGTGTGTGTGTGTGCGTGCGTGCGTGCGTTCGTTCGTGTGCGTGTGTGCCTTCGTGCATACCTGGCTGGTGTGCAGCCAGTATTTGAAGCGTGGTTCCTTGACCCTTGGGATGACGAATCTATAGACAATGTGTTCGGCCACGGTGGTCACCAGTGACAAGGCTACACCCACACACAGCATCACAAACAGGCCGGAAAAGTGCTTTATACCCATCTGTAATGTCTGTAGAGAGAAAGAGAGAGAGAGAAGGGGGGGAAGGGGGGATGAATGATGATGTAGGTGGAAAAGAAAGATGGAGGAAGACAGCAAAGAGACAAAGTGAGAGGTTGAGACAAGGGAAAAGACATGAGAGATGGAGTCAGCAAGAGGAAGGGGAGGGACACGGATGAGGAGAGAGAGAGAGAGAGAGAGAGAGAGAGAGAGAGAGAGAGAGAGAGATGGAGGGAGGGGGGGATAGAAAGCAAGCATCATAGATAGACAGGAAGAGAGGAGATGCAGGAGTGAAGAGCACGAGTCAGACAGAGTGATGATAGAAGGGCAGATGGGTGGAGGGCAGTCATGAAAGAGATGTAGGGACAGAGGTAAAAAAAAAGAAAAAGGAAAAAAGATTAGATGCATAATTACCACTTATAATAAAACATTTTCTAGCTCACTATAAATTCTACATAATGCCTAACAGGGGAGTGCTCTCATTGGTCACATTACTCTACTAACCAATAATCAGCTGCTATGGCGCACAAGCGTCAATTGACATTATGCTTTTCTGAGTGCAATACACCACATCAAGAACATTACCAACAGCAGTAACAAACAACTTTTCAGAAAACCCTACAAGGACGGACACCAAATTGTATGTATTTGGCAGCGGACCCACCATCTGAAAATGGATGATATTTTTCAGAAACCTCACAGATTGGCACAAAGTGCTTGTTTGGAGCTTCACTCAGTAACTACCAAAAACAAGCTAACATCAATAACTTCAAGGTGGTCTGTGGCTGGTCAACTAACACGCCTGGAGGAGAAGAGAGTGTGCGAGACGGTTCAACCAGGGGCTGAGTGAGTACGGATCTGAGAACTGGACATGGACATTAATAGTGTTGTGGTGTTTTGGATAGTGTGCTTCAGGGCCTATAGCTGCTGCTACCAAAGCTGATACGGGTCACTGCATACCAGAGGATCCAGGTGCATGCGTAGGATAAGATGTTGGCACTGTAACTTGCAATACCACAGTCTTTTTTTCTTTTTTCTTTTTGTTTTCTTGGCCAGGCATCTGGTGCCCCCCAGAGCTTGGTGACCAGGGCAGCAGCCCCTGAAGACATTAACGTGCATTAAGCTGGGGCTGCCTGAACACTGTAAGAACGGCTATGTTCGATAAAATAAAATAAAACTAACGTTGCAAAAAAAAAAAAAAAAGAAGAAAGAAAGAAAGAAAGAAATACTGTATATGATCACAGACACACAGTGTCTGTGTTACTGACTGCATGTGTGTGACTTAAGACTTGGCATAATAGGGATTTGGAGAGAAAATGTTCAAAATAACACTGACATTTCTCTCATGCTATAGAAGTATAGGATATGTTACTGATAAGTATTACATTATATGACTGATCGAATGTACAGCTCTTCATCTACCACACCCGCAGCTTCGAACCCATGACACCTCACACCCTTAAAGGGCATGTAGACCGGTGGACCATTAGTATCCCTTCCTAAAAACCCACAAAGTGAGCTTTTCAATCTGTCCTTCGAGACTTGGCACTCAAAATTTGACTCCCTCTTGCTAATAACAGGATTTGATCCCATAACCTTGCATATGAAGCAAGCTCTCCGTCCACTAAGCTACATGCTGCTGTAACAGCACTCTGTGAGCTTTTCATATGTTGACTTCCAAACTTGATGCAGAGTAGACTAAGCTAAGTGGTGCTTGATCAAGCAAGTGATTATCAGCTTTTTCTTTTTAACATTATATGTTTACATGTTTATGCTTTACATATAGGTTATTCGATATAGACAGATAGGAAACCAAGGCAAGAGAAAGGACAAACATAGACCAGGTTTGGATTTGAACCCCTGTCCTCACGCTCACATGGAACAGACAATATACTGGTATGCTGGCTGAGTCGCCTGATGTGTGGCTCTCAAGCGTGGAGAGGTGGTGGGGCATGAACCGTTCATACAGACTGGGACCATTTTTACTAACAAGATTTTCCACGCACAGCCTATATGGGGAGTCGCGGTTTGATCCAAGGAATGCAGGGGAAAATAATTCCAGATATCCTGGCTGGTATATATATATATAACACCTTCTCACTCCCTTTGCTTCACCCTCCCGACGCCGTGTCTTTGCTTTCCTTTACCCCTATGAAGTTTTGGGAGTGACTATTGCGTCTAGGGTGCGACGGGGACGGAGAGTTTTTGGACGAGACAGAGTCTTAGTACGCATGCGCTGACATGTGTTTCCTGGAATATTTTTCACTGACGGCCGTCACGGGGAATAGAACCACGGTCCCTGGATTTGTATCTCCATGCTCTACCGACTGAGCTAACCAGAGTGACTGGGAAGTTCCTTTTTTTTTGTGCTTTTATCTTTGACAAAACGTGGAATGATAACGTAGTCCCTTCTTTGAGCCACATTCGGAGGCGGAAGCAGTCCCCTGGTCAAGATTTACTATTCTGTCCATAACGGCACGTAATTCGGTAACGCGGCTGAGTCGGCTCATGCGCCGTTCCCACCGCTCGTCGCGGCAACTCGGCTCGCTATCGCTCGCCTCGGTGGCGACTCACGGGGGTCATCGGCGCCGCTCCGTCGTTTATAGTGGCGTGAACGGTAGCGACGGGTGGCTGGTAAACCAAGAAGCCTTCAGAGCGGTATCGAATCCCGCATCAGGAACTCCTTTTTTTTCTTTCTTCTTAGACCACCCAATGCGTCTAACCCTTGAGACATTAGGCAATCCGTCCGCGTCTATGGTGAGAAGCATTCAGTATTTAAGATAGCGTCGGTTGTATGAAGCATTAGGGGTGAGAACCTGTTAATATATACACACACACACACACACACACACACACACACACACATACACACACACACACACACACACACACACACACACACACACACACACACACACACACACACACACACACACACACACACACACACAGTATAACGTATATCAGGGCTGCCATCATTGTACTGTCAAAATATAAAAAGAACAACTCAAAAGCACAAGACACCTGCAGAGGGTCCAAAGGTGCCTTGGAGCAATGGTGTGGTGTGCTTTATCTGTTGCCTCTGCTTCAGATAATTTGCAGGTTCAAGTCCCATTCCATCAAGGTACTTGAGGACCATCAGGCAACTGTGTCCTTCCCCGTTTCCTGACAGGTAATGGTGCTGGATTAATTCATAAAGAACTCTGCATGTCCAGCTATCCTTTTACAGAAAGAAATTAAAATGTGCTGGAGTATTTCAATTTAACTTTACTAACGGACAGTTAACATATAAGAACACTTCGACAGTACGAAGACACATTTGTAAAGTGTGGTAGTAGTGATGGTGTGGTGGTCTAATCAATAGACTCCATGACACTGGGCATGTGAGTAGGAGTGTTTGGGTAGCTCAGTTGGAAGAGATCCTGGCTTCTTATCACAAGGTCATGAGTTCTAATCCTAGCATTGACATCTGAGCAATTGGCTCTCATGGGTTTTCTCATTTCTTTCTCTTTTAAATGGCCATTGTCATTGACAATGCATTCGGTGCTTAAAGTTAAATATTTCAAAAACTACAAATTACTTCAAAGTAAAAGTCTAAAGCATGCAGAATTTAGATGGAGAGTGAATTTTTAAAATGTGGTCTAGAACCCAAACCGTGAGCTTACAAGCCACTAACATAGTTCTGCTGCCACAGAAGCAACTCTTTGCCATAATCCATAGCTAGTGTCATACACAGTATCTTAGTCACCAGCATAGTAAGTCAGTACCATGGAATATCTGACCTCTAGGCCTTGATCATGTATCAATTTGCAAGCAGATTGGACACAATGTCAGTAATATGACAATATGATTAGTGTGAAAAATACTTGTTTCAATTTGTAGCATTATTTCAGTGTGTCATGTTTTCACCCCCCAGAGCCAGAGGAGGTGTCTACCTTTTCAAAGCAACGTAATTCAGAAGTTTTCTCAAATAAACTTAATTTAGTTAATCAATGAAACTGGGGTTATAATACCACAATGAGAAACTAGTTGCAAACATTAGTCATATTTTGTATTCAACTGTCAAAAGTGAAAACTGCAAATGCACTTGATTTAACAAAAAACATTGAAACTGCTATAGTTTTGATCACCTGAAACTAAGTTTCTACGTTTTTTAAACAAATTTTGCTTTCAATGAAAGTGTAAATCTGGGTGTTCTAATACGATGGTTTTAAAGAACAACCTAAAGCCTATATGAACCCTGGTCATAAGAGGGTGTATCTAGTAGATTCAGGCATTCTGTCAGGGGTTGAGGTGTTTGCTATGTCTTTTCAGCTGTTGGCCTGCCGACTCTCTTTTCTACTTTAAATATAACCTCCAACCATTCAATAGTGTGAAAAGCCTGGTGGTGCAGTGGAAAAGCATAGGACTCACAACTTGAAGGTTGTGGGTTTGAATCTGACTATTGGAAAGTCTTCAACTTTGGTCTTTTTAAGGTGAAATGCATGGAAGCAGCCCGCCTCCCTCGTCACACCCTCTTTTAGCTCCGGTAGGAGAGGGTGGAGCATAGATAAAGCCCGCCTCCAGGGGGGAGGAGTTTAAGAAATTTACATTTAATTATAAATTGAATTACTTTTCACATTTCTGTTTGAATCTTATGAGGGATTCATTATTGCATGTTTGTGTACTTTTTGTTTTACCCCATTGACACTTGACCTAATCCAGGATATTTTATTGAGGTTTTTGCAGTTTTTTGGGTTGTTTGATTTTGAATGGACCTTTTGTGTTGTTTGAGCTTTGAACCTTCAACCTTTGGTACATGAACCTTTGATTTATCTTTTGAGCCATGCTGGCATTATCAGGAATGTTATACTTAACCCACATTTTAGAATTCAAATGGACAGTGAAAAATGTCATCATGAGATTCGAACCCCTCACCTTTCACATGTGAATCTTTGATTTATCATTTGAGCCATGCTGGCATGAAGGAATTATAGGGAATGTCATAGTTAACCCAGCTTTTATTAGAATTCAAATGGACAGTGAAAAACAATCATCATGGGTTTAGAACCCGTGACCTCTCACATGTGAACCTTTGCTTTATCTCTTGAGCCACAACAACTCCTAAGAAACCTCTGAAACGTAATACTTAGTCCACCTTTTGGAATTTGGATGGATAGTGAAAATGATGCCTGGTTTTGCCAGCCTCTTTCACACACCTAGTCGTGGGGTGGAGTTCAGTCGGGCTGGAACCCAGGCTAGTGAAAATCTTCATTTAGGAGCTTTGAACCCTAAAATTTCTATGTACAAACCACATATTTATCTTGTGGTATGAAACTGACAACCTAATACTTAACCCAGCTATTAGAGGTGTTGACCTGCCCGCTCTTTTCTACTTTAAATATAACCTCCAAAATTGCAATAGTGTGAAAAGCCTGGTGGTGCAGTGGTAAAGCAGAGGATTCACAACCTGAAGGTTGTGGGTTTGAATCGGACTGTTTGAAAATCTTTGACGTTGGTCTTTTTAAGGCGAAATGCATGAAAGCAGCCCGCCTCCCTCGTCACACCCTTTTTTAGCTCCGGTAGGAGAGGGTGGAGGAGTTTAAAGTGATCCCTGACTAATACGACAAATATGTCTTATAATTGTCCTCTATAACTACAATGTAAAATTAATAACACCTTAAATATTGTATTTCTTCTAGAAATAGCTAATCTTTCACTCAGTAGGGGAAATGCCTGTCGCAAGTTGATGATGTCATAAATGTCATGTGTCATTTTTATGGCATGCATGTGCAAAAAAACAAAACACAAAAACATTTGAAATATTGATTTGATGCTCATATTAACCATAGGAAGTATTAAGTTTGTTTTTATTTTCACATGCATGCCATAAATTCCATAGGGATAGATCACACTTGACATTTATGACATCATCAACTTGCGACGGGCATTTCCCCTATTGAGTGAAAGATTAGCTATTTCTAGAATAAATAAAATAATTGAGGTGTTTTTAATTTTACATTGTAGTTATAGAGGACAATTATAATGTATTAAGGCATATTTGTCGTATTAGTCAGGGATCACTTAAATTTACATTTAATTATAAATGTAAAAATTAATTATATTTCACATTTCTGTTTGAATCTTTTGAGGGATTCATTATTGCATGTTTGTGTACTTTTTGTTTTACCCCATTGACACTTGACCTAATCCAGGATATTTTATTGAGGTTTTTGCAGTTTTTTGGGTTGTTTGATTTTGAATCGATCTTTTGTGTTGTTTGAGTTTTGAACCTTCAACCTTTGGTACACAAACCTTTCATTTATCTTTTGAGCCATGCTGGCATGAAGGAATTATCGGGAATGTTATACTTAACCCACATTTTAGAATTCAAATGGACAGTGAAAAATGTCATCATGAGATTCAAACCCATCACCTTTCACATGTGAATCTTTGATTTATCTCTTGGGCCACAAGAACTTAAAGAATTCATTGAAAATTAATACTTAATCCACCTTTTAGCATTTTGATTGACAGTGAAAATGTGGTCTGCCTAGTGAAAATGTTCCATTGGGAGCTTCGAATCCCAAAACTTTGGTGTTCAATCCACATATTTATCTTTTAAGCCACACTGGCCTTCAAGATGCAATTGATAACCTACTGTAATACTTGACCCAGCTTTTTGAACTTTGGTGAAAATGCTCTTTGTGATTGCTAAATCCTTAACATTTGGTTTATAAACCCCAGAATTATCTTCTGCCACGCCAATGTGTTGTGAGGTTGAAGATCTTCTTTTTGTGCATATATGAAGCCCACCTCCAGGGGGGAGGAGTTTATGAAATTTACATAGGCTTATTTATCATAGAAATACATTTGTCTTTTCATAAATTCAATTTATTGAGGCAGTATTTGATATTTAATTGTGTTATTTTTCTTTAGCCCCATCACATCTACAAGCTGTGAGCTTTACATTTCCATGTGCACAACACCATGCACAACCAACCATAAATCAGGCTTAACAGCTCTGAAGTTGCCGTTTCATGCGGCCTGACAACAGCTTTCAGTCTTCACTTCCCAGAGAATCGAAAAACCTGTCGCCCTCCTCGTTGCGAACACACAGACACAGAACCAAAGCTTAAGCCATAGCGGAAGCTGGGGACACAAGACATTTTATATAATTTGTATAATGCCCAACTGCCTGACATCAAAAACCAAAGAAGCTAGGTCAGCTTTTTACTCTGTCCAAAAAAGAAATCCCCCACCATGGGGTTTCCTCCGTGGATCAGCAGATTAAAGCAATGTGCACCACAGCATATATGGTTCGTGCCCGGCTCATGACCTGTGTTTTGTGTAATATTTAAACACACACACACACACACACACACACACACACACACACACACACACACACACACACACACACACACACACACACACACACACACACACACACACACACACACACACTCTCAGCTTTCATATCCTTCTTTCTAGTATTTCGTCGTTGTCGGGCAGAAACCTCGTATCTCCAAGTTTCAAATTTGTATATTCTTTGGCAAAGTAAAGCCCTGCTTCATCATAAGGCCATCGCACAAAAGTAGTGAAAACAGCTGATCTACAAGCACACAACGCCTCGCGGCGCGAGGCGTTGTGTGCTTGTAGATCGGCTGTTTTCACTAGTTTAAATCATTTTAAAAATGATAAATACAACACAAACGGTTTTGGACATACATGGTTTCCACCCGACAACGACGATATACTGTATGATGTAATAAGACAACTCCATAAATCTTCTATTTGGTCTATCTCATTCTCTGTCAGTTGATGGTAACCAAATCAATAGGGGATGGTTAATTCTATATGTTATCACAAAATAATACAAATAAATAAATCAAGAAACACTTCCAATATTCCCGTAAAGTAAGGTCAAATTATTGTTATGTAAGAGAACGTGTGACCTTAAAAATGCTAATGGAGTAATGAATCATTTATGTGGACTAGTTTATTACTTCCCCTCCTGGGGTTGACAGAGAGCTGGTTGTGTGACAGTAGATATGTCTTTGTCAGTTTAGACAATCCATCAGCCTTCGTATTTTCCATAGTTGGGGTTTTCTTTTTTCCTTTTTGTTTATCCCCGCCCCACCCAATTATTCTGGTGTGAACATTCAGCAAAAATAGGAGATCTACAGTCACATTGCGACACGTTGTGAGCTTGTAGATCGACAATTTGTGGGTGTAGAGGGTAAAGTATAGACCCCTAACACTGGCTCTGTCAAACCATACCTTATATTCTTGCTGGAAACCCCCAAAACCGTTACTTATTTTATAACAAATACAAAAACAGATAATCTATAAGCTGAAAATGTGTTGCTTCACGGCATTAATTAACAAAAAAAGCACAAAGTTAGAAGAGGTAAGACGTTTTTGCCAAACTGAACACAAACCGTAACTGTTAGGTCGATCTCATTTTAATTAAAATATTCGATAGCAATTCAAAACATCTTAGCTAAAATAAATGCCAGATGATACTGACACTATACTGACCGTGCTGACTAACCATGATACCATGATACTGCCATGATATTGACAGGATACTACTGACCATGCTACTGACCATGATACAGATACTGATCAAGATACTGTGAATTTTCTGAAAATCACAAGAGCACAATTGACATTTCAGTTGCATGACATGCATGTCCATCAGTTCAAGCTGACATTCTTCAACCTCTCACTAGTCGCTATGTAAAAAATCTTCATTGTCATTCTTCAGAGATAAGAATAAAGGTATTGACTACTACAGTAGTTGGTTAAACTGGTACAAAACACTGCAGCATCACTATGCTATTTGCACTGTCTATCAGCATTCAACCATGGTGCCTGTCCTCTCAGCACTGAAGCCTATGCTAGAAAGTGGTCTTGAAATTAATGATGCAAAGTAATAGTTACCCTTCATTTTGTTACGTTCATGACTTAAGGTACAGAGGTTACAGTATATTTTAAAGTCATGATGACAGGAGAGGGGTGGGGTGGTGGTGAGTGGTATTCTGACACAAACAATGGTCAGGTGAAGTGTCAGCCATTTTGCCATGGAGAAGGCAACCGTAGTGGCTGACAGGACCACAGTGCAGGGTAGCATGGCCCAGAGCTATTGCCATGTGGCTTCCTTGTGGCCTTGTTCACCAAGTGAGAGGGTTTTCAATTCCAATACGAGCAGCCAGATTGAGCGGGTGCAGTGATAGATAGGAAGACGAATGGCATGGAATAATTTAGACAGGTTGGAAACTCAGGGGACAGGCTGCAGCATTCTCTGCCTTTTGAAAGATTATGTTTAAGGAATGAGCATTTTATTGGCCAGCACAGGAGGGACAGTCAGGAAAGATATGACAGAGAGAGAGCGAAGATGACATGTGACACATACGTAGATTTGCAGGATATGGTAATATCGAGAGGGAAGGCTGAAGGCTGAAGAAGAACGTATACTGCATTGTGCGGAAGAGCGCTGAACAGTGAGAGCAGATAGTTGGCTGGACGACTTGACTTTCAGCAAATGTTGTTGAAACAAACATTGTTATTCCTAAGTGGTGAAAACAAAAAGATACTGCCACGATGTAAGCTGTAACTGTCCATAGCTGCACATACTGCATATTGACATGAAGGCAGATACTTTTTATCTCCATATTATTGCGACCATAGGTTGCAGTTTAATATGTGAACGGTCACAGCTTGACCGTATCTCCGTCACGCGCATGACACTGTGGTTCCCCTGACACATCACTGTGACATGTGATGTCACCTGTGATGTCACAGTGATGTGTCAGGGGAACCACAGTGTCAGGCGTGGTCTATGGGTTTGCTGCTCTGACATCACGCTTTGAAATCACTGTGATGTCATGGGAACCACTCTAACAGAATCCCTTTTATGCCCATATATGGATATCCCTGATGTCATCAATATTAAGCCCATCGGCTATTTTCGAGCTCTGGTGTAAAGGTGAAAAAGAGCAGACTAACTACAGAGTGAAAGGTCAAGTTTTATAAGTACAGCATTAGAGGTTCAAGTTTTTAATATCTGAAAACACAAATTGACATGAATCCAAAATACACTGATGATTGTGCTGTCAAACGATGAAACTATATGGAATCTATGATAAGGTTGTGGGGGTCCCTGCTTCATCTGTCTCTCAACTAAGGGGTCCTTGGCCCGAAACCGTTGAAGACCCCTGTTCTATGATCTTTCAAAGGTGAGTGAAAAACGGAGTGAAAGATGAGCTACAGTAACATGCATGTTATGGGTAGGCCCTAAACTGTTGACGCCTCTGGCTTTGGCAGAGTGTGTCTTTTCAGCCTGGTGACGTTATATCCTATCAGATCAGAAAACTGCTAAGTTGATCCCAGTCTACTAAGAGCATAGGGTCAGTGCACCAACAGGCTGAGCCAGTCTCCAAACAGTACACTGTTCCTGACCAGAAATGCAAAAGTCCTTTGTGTGCTCATTAAGCGAAGCTTGTTTGTTGTTATGTAGCATCTTTTAAGTTTTGTTTTTTGTGAACATAGTTCTCATTAAGTTTCGTGTCCCTACAGGGTGTGGAGAAAAATCCTTTTGAAAATCTGTTGTAAAACGATATGAGTGTTGAATAGGAAATGCAGGACAAAAACACTCACACTCACAGGCTTGTGCACGTGCGCACACACACGCACGCACGCACGCACGCACGCACGCACGCAAGCACGCACGCAAACACACACACACACACACACACACACACACACACACACACACACACACACACGTGTGTGTGTGTGCGCGCGCGCACACACACCCCGACAACCTTTTTTTATTACATTTTCCGAGTGCTGTTTTTACATGTACACTGCCGGAGCAGGGTGTTAATTACCTCGGTTACGGCGAAGCTGCGTTTTCCACAGGGTACCACCTTGTACCACTTATCATGCAGCGTGTCCATGAAGCCGTCTGACTTGTACTGGCTGACCAGCTCTGAGATGTTGGAGGTGAAAGGAGAGTTCTGGGGCAGGCCAATGCCATAGCCTGGGGGAAGGAGGACACACACAGACACGTCGTTGTTGTCGGGTGGAAACCTTGTTATGTCCAAAACCATTTGTTTTGTGTTTATCATTTTTAGAATTAGATTAGATTAGAATTAGATTTAGAAGTGAAAGGCGTTGTGTGCTTGTAGATCTGCTATTTGCACTAGTTTTGTGCAACAGTTTTGTATGACGAAGCAGGGCTTTACTTTATGTAAAAATTCAAATTTTAAACTTGGAGATACAAGTTTTCTGCCCGACAGTGTTGCTATGTAGACACAAACACACAAGACCCACAGTTGTAAAGAATTGTTTAGCAATTATTCTTTGGCATCAACATAAAGCTTATTTTCTACAGACATCACATAATGTAATGTAATGACATTCCTATCCGGGCTATTAGATGTCTAATAAACGTCCAAACCCTTCGAAAAATGCTACAATTTGTCGAAAATGTAACGTTTTTTAGACGTCTAAGCTTAGATTAGACATTGATTAGCCACTGAAATAGCTTAGACGTCTAAAAACATTCACTTTTAGACCAATTTTGGACCAATTTTAGACCGACTTCTAATAGCCAACTATTGCTCGCTGGGCAACAGTTCAGTGTCGATTTCAATATCCCAGCCTCGCACGGTGTCCTTTTTCAATTGGTTTTAGCCGTTTGTGTGTAAAGAGTAAAGAGAACCGTTGTCAGGGACAGGGTGACCATTAGCAAGGCTGTCGATGCTAATAACCAAACATCACGGTTGAGAAAGACACAGGCGTTTAATTAGAAATGTCAGAGGGTACCTTAGGTCCTGTTAGCATGTTCGCAAAGTGTGACAGATTTAGAAAATCCTTCCCTGTTTGGTAATGAGACGGAACCACTCACAGATGCATCTCCGTTCTGTCCCAAAGGTTCCATCTGCACTAAAGGTTATATTGCCTTGGCTTGTAAATCGTTCTCTCCTTCTTTCTGTTGTGAACTTGTAGATGGGCTATTTTTGGCAAAGAGATTGCTGTAGATGGGGGGAAAGCGGTATAGATGTGCTCCCCTACTTCTAAGCACTACACATTATCTACATATCATCCCCCCATCTGTACATTAGTAATTAGTAACAGTATTAGTAATTGGTTTCCCTCATCTAAGCAGAGTGTGAGCTAATGTTCCTTTTTTATCGTTGGTAGCACATCAAAAAAGAAAGAAAAATACATTAAAAAAAGTTTTTAAAAAGTTAATTAAAAATGGTCTCAATAGCACCTATTTCGGAATATAGAATTTACATCACATTTCTTCAATAGCAAATGTTTCCCTAAACTCATGTATTTTAATGGTCTTCTATGGCAAATGATTTCCCAAGTCAGTTACAGTATGTGTGTTAACGTTCTATAGTAAATGTTTCCCTAAAATCAGTCATTTCTGTAAAGTCTGAAATGTGTTCTGTTGCAAGGCTTCCATAGGCTCAGTAATGTGTGTTAATCCTCTGTGTTGATTTACCTTCAATAGCAAAGGGCTTTCCAACGGTGAGTGTCTTACAGTCTGCATCGATGGAGACCTCGTAGTCCAGCAGTGCTTTATCCATGATGAAAGCATCCAGTTTCTGAGGGTCCTCTCTGGAAATGATACAAGAACTCACACTAAGTATTTTGTTGGCATGTCCACTGTATCGGGTCAGTGAAGAGAGACAACAATGGCAGAGAGAGGAGGGATAACAGCCAATACAAGGATGTTGTTATAGTATATGGGACAATAAGTGATTCCAAGATGACACATCAATCAAACTTTAAGTACTGCATGTAACCACTTAAATTTGGTATTGGAATTAGGGTTATGTTTTCAGCTTCTTTTGTCTGTCTGTGAGCACAATAACTTGAGAAGGTAAGGACATAATGTCCCTGAAACTTGTTTGGATTCTGATTCTGATTGGAAATTTGGAAATATCAGTAGGGTGCACTGAAGAGATAATTAACTTGGTGTCACATTCTTTCTGAGACTGTGAGAGTCATCAATAGGCTGCCCTGAAGAGATAACCTTTGGGTAAAGCAGGTCACGGTTTGAATGACATAATCAGCCATGTCTCAGCTGGAAATTACATTTCTTGAGAATTGCATATGGAGGTACTTTGTACTCAGTACAACAATTGTACTTCAATTATTCTTCTAGTTTTTGAAGGCGTCTCTTTGGGCTTTCTTGATACCACTAGTTGTGTAAACAAGAAAGGTTCAAAAGAAATGCAAGTCTGATAGCATAGAAAGACTATCCTCGCAGGCCATCCCGAGCTACGTCATCACCAATGTGCTTCCTTTCTCGGTCTGGTGTCCCTCCCATCGAGCCTCTTTATTAGAACTTGGGTTTCTAATTTCCAATCAAATGGCTGCATTTGGAGCGACCCGCCTCACAGCGCTCCTGATTGGTCGAGCGGCTACTACAGCTCTCGCATTTTGTAAACAAACATGGCGGACCCCATGTCCGACCGAGTTCACAAATCGCAAATAAAAGCTGCATAAAGCGAAGTTTTATCTGAAATCAACAGCATCTCATAACTTAAAAACGAACAGTTTGCACCAGGGCAGGAATTTCACGGAGGCCATGAAGGCCATGGCCGCCGTTGCCCTCAGTTTGGCCTTGTGCCCCTCAAACCAATGGCATAACCTGAGGCCACAGTGGCCTTAATGCCCCAGCTTACTGTACCACTTTCTCCTCTGTCTCTTTCTTGTCAAAATGTAGACAGTTGACACCGGTGTCTCTTTCTTGTCATGTAGACACCAGTGTGATTCTGAAATCTCAACTCCCCAGAGTCCCCATCTTTAAACCAATCCAGTGACTTTGATTGGTGCAGGGCTGAGCATGGATCAGATTGTTAATACCATCATTTATCTATTTCACTGCAGATTAGGTTATCATGCCTAACTCTTAAATTCAACAAATTCTTTCACTTGACTAAAACGTGTTTTATTTGATGGCCTTCCTGCCCTGGCATTTGACCTTTGTGCCCTAAAGAAATGGACAACACCAAAGGCCAAGTGGCCTTGCCTCTAAAATGACGAAATGCCAGGCCTGGTTTGCACCTTTGGAATTTCTGTCTGGAAAAGACGTATTTGCTGTTCTGCCGACGATGTTTTGATGCGCTGGTGGCTACTGACTGGACCTGTCAGTCAAAGTAAGTAACTATGTCATCGCGTAATGCGTTGTCTATGGACAACTCCCAGACTCTCCCCTGGGAGAGTCTGGCTGTTGCGAGGCTGTAGAAAGACAGGTTGCTTATTAGATTTGAAAAACCCTTTCAGGTGGCTACAGCATGTATGTAGACATGTAGTCATTCATAATCATTCTGATAGCACGTTCTTTCATCAGCATCATACTAAAAAAGTCCTATTTATGTTCGTTTAAAGCTGATTCAACTTTGATTCTACAATACTGTCAAAATATTTAATGTGGGGGAACATGGTGCTATAAACTAGTCAAGTGTGAGTCCTCAGCGGGACAGGCAAAAGTGCTGATGATCAAAGCATTAGTTAAAAGTCAGCCCCAGACTACAGTCTGCTTTTTTTGCAAATGTGTAGCTAATGAGTCTCTATTGGATTTAAAATACTAATAATGATGAATCCCTGCTGTTGTTGTTTTTTAACAACTGGTTATTTATTTCCTTTTGCTCCCCAATTTTGTCAATTCTGCCTTCGTGCACTGTGATCTGATCTGTGTTGCATCACATGCCGCCACTATAGGGGTGCAGCAGCTAATTTATGAATACAGTAGCAACAATAACACAAAAGGCTGAACTACAAGCTTACAACATGTCGAGATGTAATGCATTGTGAGTTGCTGATCGCCTATTTTTGCACGACACCGTTTTACAAACAGATTTTGCTGATGTATAAATAGTAAACATATGTGTCCCAGGCTGGTGAAACCGTCCTAATGTCGCCAATTTTAAAACGGCAGAAAAGTGAGAAAATGAAGTCAAAGTCGTTTTTTGTATTTTTCGTTTTTTTCAAATTCACACAAGTTCGAATTTATAACAAGGGTTTCGTGTCAAAAGATAGTTGTTTTGAGGTATTACAATGGCTAGTTTTATTTGTTAAACTAGGCTGCTTTTGGAAGAAACTGTACGTGGTTTTTGGGGGAGGAGAGATAGCGATCTGAAAAGTAATTGTCTCGTATTTCACGCTTTGAGCACCGCCCATACAGTGGTGCATCTGGTTCTCTAGTGTGTAAACACATCTCAGTGACTAACTTCATCTCGCTAATGTTATTGGTTTGCAGAAGACAGTATTCTGGAAGGATTTATTTTTTGATTTATACGTCGTGATCCGACTCTCCGAGTCGCTATCGGGCACACAGAGACGCAGCGATGATGTCTTCTCGTAATGGAACAGCCGGCGCTAATGGGAAGCTAACGTTAGCTACACGCTAACGCTGGCTGTTTATTATGAGAAGCAGTGGCTAACGGCAAACGCTAACGTTAGCTAGCGCTAACTGCAGGCATCGTATACACAACTGGAATTGTTGCTCTTCTACAAGCTCACAACGCGAGGAGTTTAAGTCTGTCAGAACCATCAGATTATGGTTCTGACTGAAGTTACACAAACACTGATTATGCTACATTTGGCACAGTTAGCCCGACCAATTTAGATAGGGCTCGAGTTACGGTGTTGCTCACGTAATAACCCTTCACTTCAACCTGGTGTGGAGCAGTTAATCCTATTTGCTACGTACGTCTACAAAAACGTTCATATTTCAAAGATAAAGTGCTTACTGAAGTCTCACAGATGTCACAGTATGGTACGCTCAAGCAGAATTACCCGTATCTTTCGTATTGTTTAATAAACAGCATTTTAATCCGATCAGATGCCATTTTCTGTTGTTTTTCAGCCATGCGACCCCATCGGTTGCGAGGTGTACTGCACTTAGATACATTAATACCTTTTTAAGGAAACGCCGACCGATCGGATTAAAATGCTCCTCGTTAAATAATACGATCATTACGGGACATTCTGCTGGAGCGTACCCTATGGTGACATCCGTGAGCCTTCACTAAGCAATTTATCTTTGTGATCTGACCGTTTGTGTAGACGTACGTAGCAAATTGGTTAAACTGCTCAACAGCAGATTGTGTTGAATTCACGGTTGGCGCAGCGTAGCGTCTTTACATTTAGCCCAATAATGCTAAATCACAATAACTAAAGTTTAAAACATACATGAACCACTTTAGCCCTATGTTATACCAAGGCTATTTGAAAATAGCCAATCTACAAGCTCACAACGCATTGCGGTGCGACGCGTTGTGAGCTTGTAGATCTGCTATTTTCAAACATTTTTGTACTTTTACTTTTGGTACTTTAAGTACATTTGGATACCAATACTTTTGTACTTTTACTCAAGTACATTTTTTAATTCTGGACTTTTACTTGTAACAGAGTGATTCTACATTGCAGTATTGATACTTTTACTTAATTATAAAATGTAGGTACTTTTGTAATACACTATTTTAGTGAAAAATAAAAACTACAAAAAGAAGAAAATGACAGGATGAGCATATAAGGAGGGGAGGAGGTAGAAAAGACCACTGGCCACTATTTCTGACATGGCTGCAAGCACTATAGCACAATATATTACCACAGGTCTACTACTAAATAGTAGTTTTAAATAATTGTAGTGGAATAAAAGTACATTTGAAGTTGACAGCTATACCACTGTGGGTGTGGTTTGACTTGGGGGGAGTGATTTAGGGGTGTAGGTAAGTACCTATTGTCCCTCCCATTGTCACACCCACTTCTGGCTACTTAGAGGTGTAAAAATGTTCCTTGGATTCAAATGGCCTTTTAAGCACTTTGGGGTTTATGGTGCAACAAGTTTAAAATGTCCATAACTTCTTCAAATATGCTCCAATTCCAACAAATGATACATCATATGAAAGCTTAGACTCTGTACTTGGATAATCTGTACAAAAAAGAAAAATGACCAATGCAGACATAAGGAACAAAGTACCAGACCTAGTCACATACGGTATATAGATAAAATGCGCTTCTCAATTAATTGAAAAAGTAATCCATGTAATAATTGCTAAGAAGGTCTTCCCACCTGACAGTAATTTTGTCAGTTTCACTAATTGGACATGTGACCACTGAAAAAGTAATCAATAGAATGATAGCTAAGAAAATAATCGATACCAATGGTTGTTGAGGTTCCCCAGATCCCCTCCCAACTGAACAGGCACCATGGCCAAGTGCAATGACAAGGACACAATACCCTTCCAACTTCTTTAACACTGCCAATTATGTTTGTTGGAGGACCCGGCCAAGGCAGATTAAATTAAAATTAAGATGCTTGAATAGGGAAAGTCTATAATATCACTTTATACAATTTCAGCACTGCCAGAAGCTTCCAGAAGTAGTCAGTAGCAGACGTTCACCAACTTCTCCAGCTCTAGACCCAAAACAAGAGTACATTTGGTGTCTTAGATGCATTATTAATTAAAAACGTACAGTAAGCCCTTGTTAAAAATAGAAGAAGGGTTAAAAAATAAGAAGGGAATATTTACTTATGTATATACAGTTTTACTGCCAGATTTATTATTTATTTATTGGGGCTGGTGCCAACAAAAAGCAGCTTACCTTTGCGATGTTATAGAAAAAGATCTATTGATTATTTCCAAACTTTTTTTTTCTCCATTGGATCTAATATATGTGTACTTTAGCCAAGCTGGTGGCAGAGGGCAGCCTTATGCAAAGAATGGATGTGAAATGGCCCTCCCCTCTTTCTGTCGTTCAGAGCATAGAAATGCATAATCTAGATCAGGTCCACAGAGAACAGCCAGGAAGTGAATTGGACATCATTGATGTTTACGTGTGGTGGAGATTTGAAAGCAGCATTACGGGAGATGTTTTTACTGTACACACCCGCGCGACCCCTCATCAGCTTACAGTCATCAAATAAGGTAAAAGAACGAGCGTTCGTATTGGCTTTGAGCCGCGTTCAGAATTGGGACGAGCGTTAACGTTCGAAGTGGTAAAAGAGTTAATAATGTGTTGGAGACACAAAATGGGTTGCTACCGTATATTTGTGAATTTAAGTCTGTACTATCAGGGCACAGGAGAGTGTTTAGAGTCAGATCATAGCCTGGAGGTATGGATGGACATACATTAGAAGTACCTATAGCATCAGACACACCGGTTGAAGTTGATATCAGCATCCACAGCCCCGCAAACAATGTCTGCTTATCTGGGTCTCTCTCTCCTCTAGCTTGAATCATGAAGAATGATGTAAGCGACAAAAGACTGTTCCTGGTGTGCAACCGCAAACTAGACTTAAGAGTGACCTTCCTGAGGATGTTATGCTGACTAAATAAAAAAAAACAAGTTTTAAGTTATTCTTAACTCACTGCTTTGATGTAATGATGTTTTCTTGACAAATAGGCCTACACCTAACATATTGCAACAGCCATAGAAAAGGCAAACTTAGATGCTACCAGGCAGCAGGCTGTTTCAGTATATTTTAATCATGTCAAGTGAAGAGATACAGTAAATAACCGGTCTACAAGCTTATACTTTCCTTCTCATTGTCTACATGTGCCCTCCTCCTGTACAGATCCTTTGCCACCAGCAGTTTCACTGCTATGCCGACGACACACAGCTCTACCTCCCCTCCTCAATAATCACTGCTTCCACCCTCTCCACCCTCACCACCTGCCGGCCTGACATAAAAACAATGGATGCAATCATGCAAATAAACGTCCTAAAAACCCAACTGCAATAACGTTCCCATCACTGATCCAGACTCCCTCACACGCTCCCCTCAAAACTTCTCCCTCGACATTGATGGCTTCATCGTGACCCTCTCCACCCTAGTCCGTAACCTTGGAGCCATCGACCTCACATCCCGTTATGCTGCAGTAACGCCTCAATTTCCCTTTGGGGATTAATAAAGAATATCTCATCTCACCCTCTCCTTCCAGCCCCACATATAAAAAAAAGATCACCAAAACAGACTTTTTTCCAACTCTGCAACATTGCCCGCCTTCGACCCAAACTGTCACACACTGCTGCAGAAACACTCATTCACGCCTTCATCACATCCAGACTTGACTACTGAAATAGCCTCAGGGCCTCAGTGACAGAGCCTTCTCAGTTGCTGCCCTCTCCCTACGGATCTCACTCCCAACTCACATCCAGGCTGCACCCCACCATCTCCTCTTTTAAAACCACCCTCAAAACCCACCTCTTCAGACATGCCTTCCCCACCAAATTTAATTCCCTTTTTTCCATTCTAATTTTAAATGTTTTACCCTTATTAAGTATCACACACATTCATAGGAACCGTAAGATGTGTAACAAATAAAACACAGCAGGCCACGCTGCGTGCATGGTCACTACGTTATTGGCGTACTAATGTTTATGTTTGTGTCACGTTGCGGTGACGTTTTGACAGCTACAAGGGAAAAATGACGTGTTTGGCATTTGAGGAATATACAGTACACGATGCTTGTTCGTTGTCCCGTCACGATGTGATACGTTGTGAGTTTGTAAAACAAAATAACATTTAAAAGAAATTCTAGAAAATCTTTGAAAACTTTTTGAAAGTTTTTGCCTATGAACAAAACAGGGACGCCGGGGTTAATGTGTACGAACACGGTACGGGATTAGATTTCCCATGACTCCTCTAGTCAGCACAATGCGAGTTAAATAAGAATTCCTGTCAGACTCCATGCTTTCCAGCCCTTAAGCCTACCACACCCCAGTCCCGTATCCCCCCACATTCTGCTGTGCTCCACAAGGGTGTGAGGTGAATGCGGAAGCAGTTTTAGATGACAGCATACACAAGGGGGAAAAATCATGGTGCCATTAGGATGGGGAACGGTTGTAAGTGATAGATTACAACGAGGGTGGAGGGGGGGGGGGGCATATTTATTTTACCAATACTTGTTTTTGGTCAAACGGCTTTGAACTTAGTTACCAGTTATGTTTTTCTTTCATGTTTTTATAGAATTCACTCAGATATTGCCGAGTATTGCGTGAACCTTGGTTCTATAATATACAGCTGCTGGGTACTGTTTGTTTGTGTGTCTGTGTGCGTGCATGCGTGCATGCGTGCATGCGTGCGTGCATGCGTACAAGTTTGTGTGTGATGTGTGTGTGTGAGAGAGAGAGAAGAGAGATTTGTGTTCATGAGTACATCCAATGTAGCAGGGAGGGGGAGAAGTATATTTTCGGAGACAGATTAAAGCGAGGGTATATAGGCATCAGAGGTGATGGACGCAGTGGTGTACTGTGTGTGTGTGTGTGTGTGTGTGTGTGTGTGTGTGTGTGTGTGTGTGTGTGTGTGTGTGTGTGTGTGTGTGTGTGTGTGTGTGTGTGTGTGTGTGTGTGTGTGTGTGTGTGTGTGTGTGCGCGCGCGTGTGTGACATATTTCATAAAATCTGATCTGATCTGGGCAGATTGCCCCAGGAAATGTGCCAATGTGTACCAGAAACATCGGTACATACATACATACTCACAGAGATTTCTCGCATTTATTGTAAGATTATAGAAATTAAGATCAGAAAATATACCGGTACAGTACCTCAAGAGTGGCAACCCTGATCTCTGATTTATAAGCATTGCTTATTCCCTTTAATCCCACATTCTACACAACGAAAGCGCTGTCCACTGCCTCTATGCGTACAAGTCTTGACAATTAATTCACTTGTTATTATATTTACATAACCGCCTGTGCAAATGTAAATCTGATACTGAATACAATATCCACGGTATACATTCCATCTGATTCACTTTGCTACAAGATAGTCTTATTAGCTAGCTATCCTGACAGTACAATTGGAATAAACCAATTGAAACATCAAACCTCGATTTTCAAATGGAAAAGGAAAGTTTTTTGGAGATAAAGGCTGTCAGAGTAATCGTGAAAAGAATAGAATATCTGCACGCCGCACCCTTGCTGCTACCAAAGTTATCAATAGTCTGACTTTGGGACCTCTCCATGTCCTGATCATTTATATATGCCTATCCCCATATGTTCAAAATTCATGATTAAGACCACACAGAATGTTCTACTTATGAAATTCACTTTGGGAGCAGCTAGAACAGGGTGTGCAGACTTTGTATTCTTTTCTTGAACTCTACCAGTATGTCTTTTATCCTGCGCCCCTTTGAAATCATTCATTTGGACGTGTGTGTGCTCCTGGACAGCATCTGTCACAGTAATTGTACCACCGCAAGATTGCAGCAGTCATGAAACCTGGGAGGAATGGAAAACAGCCTACACAACCGCTACTGCAAGTCACATCTTCATATGGGCCTACTGGTAAACTTTCAAATTTCAAGGTCTCCCCTTAACTCTGACAGTGTACAAATGGAACCAAATTAACCAGTTAGGGTTCATTTGGTTCCATTTGTACACTGTCAATTTAGACCCCCATAAAGGAACCCACAGAGTCCCTGGAATCCACTTTGAGAAACACTGTTATAGATGGTATAGCTACTTTAGCTACTTTATGAATGTTCAAGGGACAGAGGGTCTTTTCATTTCCAGCTAACGGTGTGTTGACAAAACCGGCAAAACGGCTCATGAAGATCATTTGGATACTGTTCTGCAAAGCATTTAATCGTTAATGTTGTGTTCGGTGTCCACCCTGATGATTTATAATCATCATTTGGATCCTGTTCTGCGTAGCATTTAATCGTTAATGTTGTGTTCAGTGTGTAACCAGGAATCATTAAGTTACATTTCTGCCTTGCATTTAGTCATAAACACTATTTACTTTGTTGACCGGGTGTCCCCCAGGGGTCTATACTTTGTCCTCAGCCTTTTCCCCCATGCACAACTACAAATCTCTCTGCGATCTCTCTAGCTGATTTATACAATCTCACACCGTGACACGTTGTGAGCTTGTAGATTCTATTCCAGGGGTGTTCAACAGGGGGTCCGGGGCTCCTAGGGGGTCCTCAGAGTTACTACAAGGGGTACTCCAAATCTTTGTGTGATAGGAACTTTATTTTTTCTACCCCAACCACTTGAACCCTATCCTATTCTGTGTGGAACATTAGCCAAAAATAGCCGATCTACAAGCTCACAACGCCTCGCGCTGCGAGGCGTTGTGAGCTTGTAGATCTGCTATTCTTGGGAAAGAAGTTTGGTGTAGAGGGAAAAGAAGAGTGGACGGTTCAAGTGGTTCGATGTCTAAAAATACACATTAGTCCAACAACCTACACTGATGATAGTGCTGTCAAACAAGTTTAGTCTAAGCTGTCTAAGAAATCTATGAACATTTTTAATATGCAACACAACATTATACAATACGTAGCAATACGTAACCCTGCTCCATCTCTCCCTCAGCTACGGGGTCCTTGGCCTGAAAACATTGAAGACCCCTGTTCTATTCTACAAATTCCTTGCACATTCATGTTAATACAGTACATGATATACAGCCCGATTCCATCCTTTTCCATTCCATTCATAAGGCACTAAAAACAAATGGTGCTCTTAATGCAAGTATGACAGTTCAAGGAGGAAAACATTGAAGACCCCTGTTCTATTCTACAAATTCCTTGCACATTCATGTTAATACAGTACATGATATACAGCCCGATTCCATCCTTTTCCATTCCATTCATAAGGCACTAAAAACAAATGGTGCTCTTAATGCAAGTATGATAGTTCAAGGAGGTTTAGTGATGGAGATCTAGAAGCCACTTTCATATTATAGGGCCAGAAAAGTTGAAAACATGCCATAGGAGTATTCAGTAATAAGTGATGATGCAGCCATACATTAAAATGGTGTTATCTTGTGCACTCGGGTGACACAGGACTAAAGTTGCTGCCCATCAGACTAAGGCAGTGGTTCTTATAAATGTTTTAGAACCCCCATAATCCTGAAAGTGTATATTGAACAAAATGTACGCATATGAGTCCATTTGGTTTTTAAACCACCGGACTAGGGGTTCGAACCCTTGGCCGTGAGCTGCAGCGAACACAATTGGCCGTATTTGAGGGTGGAACATCAGGCGGGGAGGGGGATCTCTGTCACTGCACTGCTTCTTTTTACGCCAGGTGAAAAGAAGCAGCTTCTGACTTCATACGTATCTGAGGGGACATGTGCTCATCACCCTCCTTAATGAGTCAAACAGTAGCGGTCATCAGCAACAAGGGACTACAGTATGGGGAAGTAGGAATAGGCAGAATGGCTAAATTAGGAGAAAACGAGGGAAAAGATAAAAAATAATAGAAAAAATAATCCTGACACCACAGCCCAGTAAAAAAAAATGTTTACTGTTCTGCGGAGGTCCGTGGTGTTGTGATAAGGCACCAAACTGCACAGCTAGTAACCTGCTATCCATGGCCACCGATTGCACAGGGAAGCCACGGTGTTATTAGAGCCTGTCTTGTTTTGTTTTTTATCGCTTTGGCATGGTCATGTACCGTAAATTGACAACAATGAGAACTGTCAGAGTGAGAAACAGCCGAGCTTCTAGTTAGATTAATTTAAAACACCCATTATTTTTTTTCGTGACTCATAATACCCTCCTAATACATGAGCAGGCCGTGTTTTTTGATAACCTTTTTCATTTATTTTTTTATTTTTTGTGTTAAACATTTTTTCCATTTTCCCAAAGAAGTATTACAAATAAATGAAAAAAGTTATCAAAAGCCTGATTAGACAATAAAATGACCAAAAGTTTTTTTGAAAGTGAAACATATATTTAACATATATTTAATCAAAATGTAAAAAATGTGATATTATCAAACATTTTAATATCACATCAACATTATTCATACTACAGTCTACATTTCCCAAAATAGAATTGAATTAGGTCTGACCAAAAGCAGAGACTAAAACATATCTCCACCGACAATACCAATTCACAACCCAGCCAGATCAAACCTGGCTTACACCAGTCACCATGAGGTGCTTTGTGTGGCCAGTCAAAGCACACATCTCCTCCCTTTACAGACAGAACAGGTGGATGGACGCACTGACCCTCAACAATCCACACTGCCCTCTCCCACCTGGAGCCCAGGAACACGTTTAGAATGCTGTTCGATTGTTCACAGCATTCAACACCACTCCTCTCAGCTTATCAACACGCTCAGAGATCTATAGCAGGGGTCTTCAACGTTTTCAGGCCAAGGACCCCTTAGCTGAGAGAGAGATGAAGCAGGGACCGGGCCCCCACAACCTCTTCATAGAGTCCATATAGTTCCATTGTTTGACAGCACGATCATCAGTGTATTTTGGATTCATGTCAATTTCAGATATTTAACCACTTGAACCGTCAATACTTAATTAACTTGAACTTTGACTCTGTACTTAGTCTGCTCTTTTTCCCCTCTACACCAAACCTCTTTGCCGAAAATAGCTCACAGCGCCTCGCGCTGCAAGGCGTTGTGAGCTTGTAGATCTGCTATTTTTGGCTAAAGTTCTCGGAATATGGACACTAGGGTTCAAGTGGTTGTTATAAAAAAAGAGAAACATTTTATATATCACACAAAGATTTGGAGGACCCCCTGTAGTAACTCTGTGGACCCCCTAGGGGTCACAGACCCCCTGTTGAAGACCCCTGATCTATAGGACTGAACGCCGGCCTGTGTAGCTGGAGCCTGGACTTCCTGACAGACAGACCAGCCACCAGTGTGTGGCCACACACATACCGGTAGCTCAGAATCCATCCATCATACAATTTGCCGAAGACTCTGACCATCCTGGGGGCAGGCAGGGGCTCAGGAGGTAAAGCGGCCACTCGAGAATGGGAAGATTCACATTTTGATCTCCGGCTCCTACCGGCTTCACGTTGGAGTGTCCTTGAGCAAGACGCTGAAGCGCTAACCGCTTCCCATGAGCAGGTTGGTGCGTTGTGTGAATGTAAACTGCTTTGGATGAAGGCGCTATATAAATGCTCCGTTTACCATTTATCGGCCTGGTTATAGACACCAATGAGATGACCTAAAGCAGTGGTTTTCCAGCATTTTCATATCAAGGTCCATTTGAGCCACAGACCACCATTTGATGACATTTAGCCTCTCGCGAAGTGACGTGTTGTGAGCTTGTAGATGTTTTCACTAGCTTGGGGTCTGGGCAAATGTCCAATTTATCTTTTGGGTCACGGGCTAAAAGGTTTGGGAACCAGTGCCATAGAGCAGGGGTCTCTCTTTAAATATGAAAAAAAAAAAAAAATCATGATTCTGTCTATTTTGAATAGCTTGTATACATGATTATTGTGCAATTGACAGATTGTTAGTGATATATTGATAGTATGTTAGTTACAGATTGATAGTATTGACATTGGTTCTCAGTTAATAAGGTATATGTAAATGGCAGTGGTACAGCCACATGTCCATGCATGTTTAAAATAAATGCATGAATATATTAATGTATTATTTTAATAGCTTAGTATTGAATGCACAATAACATGTTATGTTTATACACATGAAACAACATTTTATACATAAATATGTTGTAGCCCCAGCCCACCCTACAAGGTAGGTGGGTCCCTGCTCCATCTCCCCATCAGTTTGGCGGTCCCTGGCCTGAAAAAGTTGAAGACTCCTGCCATAGCTAAGATGCTCAACACATGTTCACAGGCTCTACAGAGGCTGGATGAAACAGCACTTTACCCGAAACGAGCCGCCAGCCATGCAATACTTCCACACCCAGAGGAGTGTAGGTGAAAGGCTCAGAGGATCAAGATTCTTGTTGCCGCTTTAATGGGCTGTTCACTTCACCGTTTGACCTACCAGGGGTAGTCTCTATCCCCAGGCCATAGGACTTCTCTGAGTCAAAACTGCAAGTACATTTATACGTAATAGATTGCATGGTGCTGCCTGCCTTGTTCATATTCCAGATTAACCCATTTAACCATCATTGTATACTTTAACTATTTAAAAATAGCAGATATACAAGAACATTTTAGGGCCTATCTTTTTTAAAGCGAACATTTGTAACTTAAATATTTATTTCTCTGGGTCCCTGGAACATAATATTTTGAGATGGGGGTCTGCGGTCAAATGCATATAATTCTGGGGGTCCTTGACATTAAAGGGTTTGAACACTACTGATATAGAAACATGTTTTTCAGAAAACCGTTAGGATTTAGAAGACCTTTTTAGGTGTTTTCCAGGTCTTAATAGGTTAATTCATATTCAGATATTTCTTTATCTTATTTTATTTTAGAGATCTTGATTCTATTCTCTTTTCCCACTTTTGAGGTAAACTCAAGAGTACCAGAATTTCCTGTCACTTGCTGTCCTGTTGTGCACGTGACAATAAAACACCTTGAAAGGGACTGCATGCGTGTCTGCTTTTGCAGTGGCAGTATTTTCTGCTCCTTTTCCACCAACAACAGCATGTGGATGAAAGCTGGATACTGCACCCTCTTTAAAGTAAGCCTATTACAATATCCTGGCTTTTTTATTAGCACTACGTTGGTGTTATATTGGCATGTGACTTCTCCTCCGTGTCTGTGTCTGTGACACACACAACACTACGTATTCACACTGGAGTTTATTGGAGACATTCAACATTATTTGGCTTATGTTTTTACGTCTCATGTTCATTCAGATTACACTTGCAAGACCCGCCCCTGGTGTTTAGTATCTGTATAGTGCACAGTAGCATTTTGTCATATTTTAGTGTTTTTTGGCAGGCCTTGATGGTGTCGTAATACAGAAGCTGATTTTACATATGCATGCTGAAAATAGCCGATCTACAAGCTCACAACGCATCGCAGCGCGACACCTTGTGAGCTTTTAGATCTGCTATTGTCAGAGCGCAACACCCGAGCGCAACGGAACATGTCTTTTAGTTCTACTGCATCTCTTCTCCACTAGTCCCTCCCTGTCCCTAATATTATTTTTTTAGACTTATTATTCATTTTCATTTAGTTTTCACCAGTGAAAAAAGGTAATCGACAGACAATCTTTGTCAAAGTTTTAGTCGATGAAATAAACACTTGGCCAGTGTTGTACACTGAGCTCACCAAACATTACTGATCTGTGTGCATGCGTATTATCTGCTTATGTAGGCTACATGTGTCCATGATGCGGTACACATATGTATCTCTGCATGCACAGCCGTACAGTGTGTGATAATACAAGCTGTCTTACTTAAGCTGATCTATCCCGTCAGGCGTAGCGGGGACATTGTAGCGTCTCATGTACTCGTGCATCTCTGGGAAGCTCTTTTTGAGGTAGTCCTCAGCACTGCTCTCCTTCACGGTGGCAAAGCGGAAACCCTGTGAGGGGTGGTGTAGCTGAAACAGAAACAAAAACACAACCACAGATGTGGTTTTCATATGTTTTGAGTGCATAGTTTATTTTATGTACGTACTGTATGCATTTTTCATGAATGAAATGCATTGTATTGGTGAGAACAGTGTCACCGTTGGGCAGAAACCTTGTATCTCCAAGTTTCAAATTTGTTTGAAAGTAAAACCCTGCCTCATCACACAGGACGGTCTCTCAAAACTAGTGAAAATAGCCAATCTACAAGTACAATACGCCTCGTGGTGCGAGGCGTTGTGTGCTTGTAGATCTGCTATTTTCACTATTCTAAAATCATTTCTAAAATGATAAACACAAAACGAACGGTTTTGGACATACAAGGTTTCCACCTGACAACGACGACATGCTGAACGGAATGGATGCAAAGGCAGCACTTAAAGCCTTACTGTTTTTATTTAAAGCCTTCAAATCAAATCATGTTTTGTAACCAAGCTCTTGCTGCTGCATAAAAAGGAGTTTCCCTTTTAGCTGACTCAGATATTTGGTGTTTTTCCTTTTTATATATTAACTAATTACATTTCCTTCCAGCAGCACTCATTTATCTTAACAACAAATAGGCTTTATTATCCCCAATGGGCGCAAATTGTTTTACAACAGCAGTAAAAAAAGAAAGAAGAAAAGACAGCACAAACTATGGAGGAAGAACATGCAATAAACAATATACTATAGTGTACAGTACTATATGCCCATACTTGTTATTACTACACACACTGTTCACATTCATTAGACAAGAATCAAAAACTTCAGCTTGGGGACAGTACAGGAGGGACTGTGTATCAGTAAATGAGCTAGATGCAGATATGTTGTTAATGCAACTCAGGGCCAGATCTAGCCTTTAGCACTAGGTGGGGCAGGAAGAAATGATAGGGGGGTCACCTCCAGCCCATGCCATGAGGCGGCGTGGGCGGACAAGAAATGGGGGGAAAACCCCCCTAAAACACCCGAAATGCATAGAAAACTAAGCATTTTGGCACACTTAAACCTATAACACACAATACAAACAACGGGTCTTACACCTATCTATGTCTCTCTCTCTAATATCTTATCAGTTTATCTATCCGTCTACCTAGTTGTTGCATAACATTTCAAATAGTTTAATATTTTAGAAATTTTAGATTTTTGCATGCCATCATGTTTGGTGGGGCAGACAGGGCGTTGCCCCCCCTTGCCTATGCCTAGATCTGGTAATCCGATAATGAATCAATCCCTCAATCAGTCACACTTTCAGAGTTTTTGAAAACGTTCTCTGTGTACAATACATTATAAAAATGCAAGACATAACATAGCGTTGCGATCAAGCACAAACCTTGAATCTCCATATTTCAACTTTTAATGTGAACGAATGCCCTATTTCATCATACACAAATAGTGTTGCGCAAAAGTAGTGAAAATAGCAGATCTACAAGCACACCGTGTGTCGCGATAAAGGAACGGTTTTGGACATAGAGTAGGCTACGAGGTTTCCATCCGAAAGCAACTACATCTTGTGTAATATAGAATAACATCGACAGGGCCATAACAACCACTGCATCTCTGTGATAAGCACGCTGGCACTGTGAAGCAGGAAGTTCTGTTACAGTCAGTGCAGCAAAACGTAAACAGCATTTTCAAATAACTCCACTCTGGAGAGCATTTCTAAAAAAAGTTCAGTTTAAATTTGAAAGTATGATTTCATATTGTTGCGATTCCGCTTTCATGACATGCAAGATAGGCCTACATTTCTAACCATCCCTCTCCCCCTTTGCTGTCTCTCTACATGGCCCTGTCAAACGACGCAGAACATTCATAATAAACAAAACAATCTTTAAATAGGTCACATCAACAAAAACAGAAAACGTATTAATCCCCTCACGCAGGCTGAAAAACGGTGGCATAGTTAAAGATCAAATGTAAATAGTTTAAAAGACGTTCCAATATAATATTATGTAATTGTTACATTGTCAGCTGACCTTGCTTTATAGAGCAAGGCCGGGCTTTTTCCAGCTAAATATGATCAGATTGATAGACATATACAGATCTCAGCCATTATTACAGACACACAGTAGAGACTAGCCAAATGATCTTGACCTACAATCTACAACAGTTACATCTGACCCCATGGTGCTATACTACATTTCTTACTTACATGTACAGATTTCAGTTGTACTTCTAGTGTAGCAAGTGCTCAGTGGCGTTTTAAACCATGCGGAAGTAGCAGAATTCCAGTGCATTGTGAGGGAAATTGGCACATCCACGTGTCAAAATGTGTTAAATCGAGACGTAATTACGCCACGAACGCCACTCAATGTCCATTGAAACCTATTGTAGACCGAAGCTGCGTGTTCTTATGCTCTTGCATGTAGTTCCCCCCGGCTGCTTCAATATTTACAAGCCGTTTTGGGGTCTTGACATCACCCTTACCCACAAACGCCACCACTGACTTACGGTTAAGTTCCGCATCACCTTCAAAGTGCTCCTCCTCACTTTTATAGCTCTCCATGCCCTAGCCCCAAGGTACCTTCATTCTTTTCTCATATCTGCTATTAGGCCGATGTATCCTTAAAATTTAAACACTTCTATAACTAATCAATGTATTCACTCTATGTATAGTATACGTAGGATAGGCATCCATAAGCTTTCAGCTTCAGCCTATTCCTTTTGATCACCTGTAACAAAGACTAAGTGGATGTATGACCTGTATAAATGTATGTGAGTGATCAAATAAACTAAACTAAACTAAAAAAAAACTGCCAGACCCTAACCCTAACCTAAAAAATACAATAACATTTTAATACTAGTCATTAAGAGACTACAAACATAGACTGAAGTAATTAAAGTGGGTCATTTTTCCACGTTTGGAATTGTAACAGCTGAAATCAATAATAAATCAGTACTCCAATATCAACCTGCGGGCCGCATTAAGTGAAGGTGGGGACCGCATGTGGCCCCCGGGCCGCCAGTTGCCCATGTATGCTAGGTTTTCTTACCTTGGGGTCATGTATCCCGGACAGCTGCTCGTAGGTCTTCTCGCCGACCATGACGGCGGCCAGGTTGGCGGTGTAGGTGGACAGGCAGAACAGGCAGAAGATGGCCCAGAGGTTCATGAGCAGACGGCCCGTCCAGCACTTGGGGGGCTTGATGGCCACAGTGCGCCCGAACAGGATGGCGTAGCAGACGTTGAGGGCCGAGGAGAAGGAGAAGACGCGGTCGCGGTTGCGCCCGCGCGGCGTCATGCCAAAGGGGCTGGTCCACTCGTACAGGGTGAGGAAGACGGCTGTGACGTGCAGGGCCACGAAGATGCCCAGCCACATGGACCAATGGAGGGGCCACATGAAGGCCCCGATGGGCGCTGCCGTGTCACGGGTACGCACCTGGAAAACATAGAAACAGGACGGCACAACCTTTACATAAGTGGTGGAAAATGTGCTCACATTTGTTACTTAAGTGAAAGTTTCAATAATGCAATATAAAAATACTCTGTTAGGCTGCACCCACACCAAAGTATGGTCGCCAGCGGATAAACTCTTTTGTTGTGCAGCTGACTAAAAACGCAGAGAGCGCATTCTGTCTCAAAGACAGCGACGTGCCTGCCTCTCACACGATTGGACAGAGAGGGGAAAACCAGAGAATAAGTACCTACGGTATGAGAGTGGATTCCCCATTCCGCCAATGCATTTCAATGAGGATTTCTGCAAAAAACGCCCCATCCTCATTGAAATGCATTGGCGGAATGGGGAATCCACTCTCATAGGTACTTTGGTGTGTGTGCAGCCTTACAAGTAAAAGTCCGGAATTCAAAATGTACTTGAGTACATGTGTTGGCCACAAAATGTTTGAAAATAGCAGATCAACAAGCTCACAACGCGTCAGATGGAAAATAATTGTTATACTTGGCGTTTAACCACTTGCGTTGTACGCTTGTAGATCTGCTATTTTTGGGCTGAAAAAGAACGCTCCAAATACAGTTTAATTCAGGTCTGTTTTACCAAGTATAGAGGATAGTGGTTAAACTGAAGTGATATTGATAAATTCCAAATATTATGAAAGTATTCTGCTGCATCCCTGGACTTCAAGGCAAGGCACCCTAGGTCTATAAGTCAGCTGCGTACTGTACACCACTAGGCAGGGGTAGACTCAGAGTACATTTAGGTACAAATATTGACAGTTTCTGACCCTCACCCTTTTAGACAGTTTAGCTCGCTAGCAAGCTAACAGCTGTTTCTGTGATTTATGTATTTTGGAGGGCAAATGGGTTCACAAAGGTCGGGATGTTCAGGGCAGCTGTGTTATTGTTTACAGCATTAAAACATAGAGCTCAGCTAGACTCAGTAATGTGTGTCTTTTCCTGCGACCCAATGTCTCTCTTTCTTCTCTGCGACTTCTGTTTTCTTGACCCTGCCATATTTCCTCTAGACCAAAGGTGCAGGTCTCATTACAACAAACATGGCATTTTCTAAATTGCTCCCGGAAAAAAATAAAAATGTAATAAAAAATAACAAACTAAAATTGCTGCATTGTGCACACAGTAGCAGCCTGTGTCATTTGGAGGCCCATTTCAGAAACCAAAGCACACTGCACTCTTGTGACATAAACATGTACACTATAATCACAGGCAGCATATAGAGCTCCTAGACTGCCCCATGCACCCTTATGCACCATGGACAGCAACGCTTGTCATCCAAGTTTGAACTCCTAGGCTACTTTCCATACATAGGCATTGACTTTTTTAATAAGATGGGCAATAATAATAAATCACCTCAAATCACTTAATCTCTCTCTCTCTCTCTCTCTCTCTCTCTCTCTCTCTCTAAAGTCTAAGCAGCTAAAGTCATAACCTTTGATTGACTGGTGATTCAAACATAATTGAAACAAGGTGTTAACAATCAGACCTCGCAGATTACTGAGAAACTTGAATGAGAGAAGTGAAAAATGATGTGAGGATCTGACAAGACTGGGGATGTGTCATGTTAATATGAATAATTTCAATATTGAAGATATATATTTCTAATTGCATTGTGTATTTTGAATTAATTTATTGGAGTCTGTGCAGGTGAACTAGACAGGAAGACGTATATGGTGGACCCTGTATATCTCTCTAGAATAGATCGATAACAGACAGAAAAACGGATGCTTCATTGTTGTTGGTGGATTGACTGACTGACTGACTGACTGATTGACTGGCCAAATGATTTGATCGTTCGATCGATCAAAAATCAATCCTCACAGCAAGGTATTCTTTTTCAATATCACACACATTATCTATAATTCCCCACATACTTCGGATATAGACAAACTCCATCATGATAAATCACTGCTGTGACTGAGTTAATAAGTTCACACAGGGAAAGCTGCATGCTCTCAATTCTGTTCTCATTATGATAAAAATGTGCATCGGAATCCAATAATCTGTGGCTTGCTCAAACCGAACAGCAGTGAGCCACATATAAGTCTGGACCAGAGTGCCGTGGAAAAGAACGTGAGGTTTATGTCATTGAGAGCTGGGAGGAATGAAAATAACAGAAGTCAGACCCACACTAAAGAAGAATTCAAAGGTAAGAGAATGATAACGAGAGGGTACAAAGACAGACTGTCTGAAAGGGAAAGATAGAGGAAGAGAGAGAGAGAGAGAGAGAGAGAGAGAGAGAGAGAGAGAGAGAGAGAGAGAGAGAGAGAGAGAGAGAGAGAGAGAGAGAGAGAGAGAGAGTGAGCAACAACACAGAGAAAAGGGGGGAAAGCAAAGGAGATGGGGATAAAAGAGAGAGACAGAGAGACAAACAGAGAGAGTGAGAGAGAGAATGTGTGTGTACAGGGACGTGCAGAGAATGTCAGAGGGGCAGGGGCTGAAATATCTAAAAGCGCCTTTTGGTGAAAATATTGAAAATAGCAGACCTCTAAGCTCACAACTTGTGAGCTTGGAGGTCGGCTATTTTCACTACTTGCATTCATGGTCTGGAGAGGGCACTTTTTACAGACGGATAAAAGGGCAGGGGCTCAAGCCCCCTTTGATGTCTATGTGTGCACGTGCCTGTGTGTGTGACAGAGAGGTACTGTACCAGAATGAGAGAGAGAGAGAATGTGTGTGTGTGTGTGTGTGTGTGACAGAGAGCTACTGTTCCATAATGAGAGAGAGAGAGAGAGAGAGAGAGAATGTGTGTGTGACAGAGAGCTACTGTACCAGAATGCCCAAGCTGGTGGAGAAGAACGGCGAGGTGAAGTCGATGACCTGGCTCCTGGCCGAGTTGATGCTGAACGACGTCAGCGCCAGGTGGGCGGCGCCGCTGAGCAGGTCGCCCACCAGGCCCGTCCAGCGGCCGTTCTTGTAGCCGCCGTACTTCCCGTCGCCGACGATGTACAGGTCGTAGGTGAAGCCCATGTCCTCCGCTAGCTTCGCCAGCAGGTCGATGCAGTACCCGTAGCAGCACTTCTTGAGCTCCGTGGGCACGGTGCTGTTGGGGCCGCCCAGGTTCTGGAAGTAGCCCTCCAGCACCGACGACTCGTTGGTCAGCGGGTCCAGGCACAGCTGGCCTGCCGGTAGGGGTGGGGCGATATGGTGATTAGTAGAGGTGTAACGATACATTTTAATAGCGATTCGATACATATCACGATATTGGTTCATTCATGGCGATACGATACGATTCGATTTAATGATTTAAAAGTGATATAGTAACTATTTAGCAAAGAAATTAAATCTGTGTGAAAGGTGTGGATAGTGCAGGTTTTTAAGGGAAACATGCTTTATTATGGATATAAATACCGGTAAGTAAACAAAGTGATTACCTGCCAAATACATGGACATTGTATATTGATAAAGCTGCACCTTGACATGAACCCAGAGATTACATGCATTTATCGATAGACCAGTGTAGCTATATGGAAAGGAAAAGTAATTAAACCCCTCCTTTTAAATTTGTATCCTTAAAAATGATAAATACAATGCACAAGTAGGTAGTATCGATACAATCGATTCTTTGCACTGCCGATTCGATACGATACAAAATAAAACGATACGATTAGATTTTAGCTGTTTTTATTTCGATATACTTCGATTTTTTTAAGTTAAAAACGATATTTCGATACAGTTACTATATCGTTACACCCCTAGTGATTAGATATCGTTGAGACGATGTAATGTCTCCACGGTATGCCTTTTTGGAGATATCGTATATATTGTGATACAATGAGGGAGCATTGTAAAAAAAATCCTGTTGAATTGTTAATACAGAGATTCATAGCAGAATGCATTTACATTTTAAACCTACATTTTGGTCTAAATCAGAAGTTCTCAAACTTAAAATGTCACGGTCTCCCCTTAATTCTGCCAGTATACAAATGAAACCAAATGGACCCGTAAGGGTCCATACTTGTAAGGGCCAATTTAGAGCTCCGAAAAGGAACCTGGACCCCACAATGAGGACCACTGGTCTGTTACTCCTTTTTCTTGTTACCTTGTAGGTGGTTGCACTGTTAAGTAACTCGACAAATAACCATTCAAACCAACCCTACCTGCCGGGCACTGCCCGTCCGCGTCCACGTCCCGCGTGAAGACGAACGGGTGCTCCACCAGCGTGACCACGCGCATGTGGAGCCGGGGGGCGCGGCGCCAGTCCCCGCCGCCCCCGCCCCCCTGGTGGCTGGGCCAGACCCCGTGGTCCATCAGGACCTTGCCCTGCCGCCAGCGGCCGAGCCGGGTCCAGGTGGGCTGGCCCAGGGGGTCCAGCTGCAGGGACCAGACGAAGTGATGGGCCTCCGAGAGCACGGTCTGGCTCTGCTCGTCCCGGGACACGAAGCCAGTCTGGCCCTCGAACGACGTGTTGGATAGAAACCTGGGGACGACGGCAAGCACAATGTGATCAATGTGAATGAATTACAATGACATGAATGCCTTTTTTTCTTTTTTTTGAACAAAACGAGCACATTATTTAACTAATGAACTAATCGTTTTAATTAAATCCTCAAATTTGCATTTCAGAAAGAGAGGGGGGGGGGGACTAATAAAGATAATACTAAAAACCTCACTAAGAGAAGAACAAGAAGAAAAAGTTGGTCTGAGGGTCAGGCATGCCCTCTCCAAACCATGAATAAGTACCGAAATAGCAGACCTCCAAACTTGGAGGTATCGATATTTTCTTTTTTTTAAAGATTTGTTTTGGGGCTTTTTATGCCTTTATTTGATAGGACAGCAGACCGACAGGAAATGAGGAGAGAGACGGGGAATGACACGCAGCAAAGGCCGTCCGGATCGGGAACCGAACCGGCGACGCTGTAATAGATTCTATGAAATGTAATCTATTTGTTTTATATGTGCAGTCACGTGTCTGTCACTTTACCTAAGAATACAGTAAGACTGACTCAGCAACAGCTGTCGGGACCGTGGCTCCACGCGCGCTCCGACGTCATCAGTCCATACATGGAAGACTCTTCAGAATTGTATCTTTAGACATTGTTTAGGATACACCCTCTCAACTATTCTTGTCACACTGTCCGTGTATATAATGGGACCATGCCTGAGAAATGGGAGCGACAGATGGGGATGCGTGTCGCTCAGAGCTCTTGATAAGATTGTTCAATAAATGTTGTATTCATTATACTCCACCCTCTAAGAATTCGATTCAATTTATTATGTTATTATTTATATAAGTATGATGCTTAAAGAATTCTATTACAGTGGCGACTCTGGTGGGACCGGCATAATCTGTCTGTCAGCTTTTCTCTTTTTCTGTACAGGACACACTGGCTATTGATTCAGAGCAGCTGACGGACAGGGATCGCCGGTCGAACTTAACGGGGTGAGAGTATCGTGAATACAATATGATTTGGGAGGCCAGACGTGGTCATTATAATTGCATGTACCCGGGACAGGCCACGACATTTTCATGCGGCTGTCGTACTTGCATGAACAAAATTTAATAGAGAGATGCCTTGCATGTATAGAAGGTATCTACCGTATCTCGGAAGTATACTGTTTAAACGTACAGTACCCGTGTAATTCGGGGTGAAAGCTAATACGTAGCTCCACGTGATCGTGGGTTGTTTCTGTTAAAGTACAGTACCTGTAGGAAACCAGGGTTAGGGTTGATTATCGATTGGGGAATCGCCTTTCGGCAATAATCATCTCGGTATAGGATATTGCATGACGAAATATTCTCTAAAACGCCGCATGTGGGCGAGTAATTATGAACGTAATCAGGCGATCATAAATGAACGTAACCAGACGTGAAATATGTAATTATGAAATGGTCGTATATATTTAACTGTGAAAGCCAGACTTGGTTGTTAAATAACTATTCCATGTAGTACAGTTGATACAGTACAACTAATGTTTTAAATTCGATGTGTTGTGAGCATCTTTCTGGTAGGCCATGTTTTGGGGTGCCTTTATGGGCATCCGTCTCCTGTGAAAGTTGCTTACAAAGGGGGGGTAGGTATGAATTTAATTTATGCATTTATGATAATCAACTAGAAGTGGGTAGTTGAAACCAGAACCAAAATAGGAATCGGGATCATCTTTTCTTTTCTCTCGCTGGGTTAAAATGGCCTGGGAGAAGGTCTTATGTCATTAAGACATTGGGTAGACTAAAAATATAGGTTTTGACCTTACCTTTTTTGTGAAAAGCATAAGTCTCGAGCTGCTGGGGGTGTGAATGTGAGGCCGTGAATGTAAGGAAATGCATTTTCGGCCTATATCAAATAACTGATGCTATTGGAAAAAATACCAGGCGGACGGGAGAGTCCGTTACCTTGTATAACTAGTCAGTCGTGGTCGAGCGATCAATATATCTGAAATGAAGAAACTGTTCCGTTGATTGGTAATAAAGAATCCACGACTACCATGGTCAGCTGGGAAAAGAAAGATTTTAGGCTATAATTTAAGCCTATAAAACTACAAATTACACATTATTATTTGTCTAAAGTGGTAAAGCTACAACAATACCTAATTAATTGAGGTCTATGACCTGTCAAACTCTTGTGAGTCTGCCTGATACGGCAGCTGTCTGCTTCTGTTACGTTCTATTCTCGCCGTACAACAGTTACGCGCGGTGGGGGGGTGACAGAGCGCCTATGTGAAATGAGCAGAAATAGCGTTAGCAGAAATAAGGCTTCCGGCGCTGGTCTCTTAAGAATAAGAGTATCCCTAAAGCCGGCTATAATATACATTATGTAGGCCTACTGCACCTTTAGTTTGAAGGCTGGAGCCTGGCATATTTCTGCCGTCTCTCAGACCGGAAACGTTCTTTCTGCTCACTTCACTTCACGGACCCGTCAGAGCTACAAGCTGACAGCACGGTGAAATGCGCTGCGCTGTGGGCTTGTAGGTCTGCTATTTTTAAATGAGATACAGGGTCACAGCAGGCAAGGGTTCCTTTGCTGGCTATTTTAGTAGCGTTGGCGATACGAAGAAGCGTATAGGCCTACATTGAGGAGACGATTGTTCTCGTGCGTCAACGCTTGCATAATCATACAGCAAAGGAAACCTCGGCACAATTAAATAGACATTATTTGATTTAAATCTAAAACCCAGGGACACGTTGGGGTCAGGGAAAACCCATGAGAGTAGACCATTGTAAACTTGTGAGTCTGTTCTAGCAGAACGGTAGATCAGCGGTTTTCAAGGCATGTTGGAGAATATTGATTATAATTTATAATGGTTAATGAAGGCTTAATTTTGTCTTAATATTTAAGTAGGACATAGAAGTCAGTTTGACTATTGAGACTGTATACTGTACTGTGAATGTTAGCTGCAGTGATTGGAAACTAGGCTAGTTGTGACAGAGTATCTCATTGTTTGGTAAACAGTGATGTTTGAAGGTTAAATGGATGAATTTACATGTATGTGTTGACCAGATCATTCTGGGTTGACCTCTAAAGCTTGACTTAGATTATTTTACCAGGGTTAAATTAAGGTTGGGTAGCAGTCTATTCTTAATTATTAACACTACGGTAAAATCGGTTGGCATTGCTTTGTGACAGGTATTAAGTGAGGTAATTTGTGGGTGAGAACCACAGCATAGACATGGTAGTGGACGTCAGTCTAAATGGTTTAGTAGTTCATTAATAGACAGCTTGGGCTGTGATTGACATTATGCTATTTGCTGACTTGGATAGGACAGTGTAGAATAGCTGGACATGGGGAACAGGTGCCGTGCTTTAGGAATGGTGGGGGCCTGTGGAAGACAACCCCTGCTGTGAGAATAACATTTCTGTGGTCCATCCCAAATGTGTGTCAGTCTGGGTGGAATGGCTGTTTCGATATTTGGGCCTATTTGGCCTTTGTACGCTCATTTAAAAGGAGAATGTAACTTATTTCAGCCAGTGGACTGAAGAAGAGATTGTCCAAAATATATCTTTAGCTTTGCAGTTTAGCAGTCGTCAAAATAAAAGTGACCATATGAACTAATGAACATTGATTTAAAATAGGCTGTAGTCAGCTTGTTGTCAGGCTATTCTCTTCATAGGTCAAGCAAGGACTAAGGGTAAGGGTAGGAAATAAACAGTAGTGCAAAATATATATGGTTGGCTGAAAACTTTATTGATAAAATGTTTCTCTAATTCAGTGAAACTCAAGCAAAGTGATGGTGTAATCTGGTTACACAAGTATGTCACATACAAGAAGTTAAATGTTTCAGTAGAATCTAATTTTTCCTAATATAGACAGTAAAAAAAAACGGTTGCCAACCTGTCAGTATATTTTCGCATACTTCAGCTTGTGTGGAGACCAGTGCTCGGGGGAGCACTGCTACTAGTTTATTTTTAAAGTCTTAGCAGCCAACATAATTTCTTTGAGAAAGGATAAACAACCGATTGGTTGGATGACTAGCTTTTAAGTGTAACCATTTTAAATTCTTAGATGTGGCATGTGGCATGTAAAATGTATCTAAAGAAAGGGAGCTGAAAAACGGGCACTAAATAGTGGTGAATGTATGTACTTAATATTGTAAGATGGGTAGTGAAATTATCCAATGTACTGGGGTTTTCCCATGTGAAAAAATAGACATAATATTATAATATTATATTATTTGTTATTAATGGAGGACATGTGGTCAGATCTAGAGAACTGTTTCCGGACAGTACAATTACTGTAAAATGTACAGGGCCTCTAGAAGTAAGTGTGACAATTCTCTCACACAGCTGTTCAGGAATACACTGTCGGTTCATGACATAGTATTGACAGAATTGCCTTAAGAAGGATTCTGTGTAAATGTAAAATACTTTTGAGATTGCAGGGCATTATAATTAGATAGCAGATGATTGTAGCATTAGTATAAGGATAATGTCTGGTTGTGTTGTTTTATCATATTGGGAGAAGCCAGGTTTTTCAAACATAGACTTTGGGAAATCCTTTACTCTGCTTACTGCGTGTCCATCAGGGGTTCACCTGTCACTTGAGCTATACTGGGAGAGGGCAAATGCGATCACATTGACAGTCTGGTCATCAAGATGGACTAGTTCCGCATCTGGAGAACAATGTTGGACTGGGGACAACATGACACTAAGAATGTTACTCAAATGACATTTTGGGACTGCAAGAATTCCAAGGACTACTAAAGCCAGGTGCATGGCTTTGGTTCTGTGGGGGGCACACAGAACCTTTGGTGAGACCGAACATTCCTAAGGAACATGAAGGATACATCGTGAACACTTTGGATGGCTAATCATTATGTTTTTTCCTGTGTGGTGGTTGTAGTAATTCCTCTCTCAGTGGGGCACTGACGTGACGGGGGAGCGGTGGTGGGGTCATAGTAAGTTGGTGAGTACCCATGGCTCTGGGAAGAAAGGATTGATTAGGTGATTAATGGCTTCCATATGATAAAGATGAACTATACTATCTAAATGTCTACTTGGCGTAACAGAGGATGAATATGATCCTAAGCCAGGGTCATACATACCGATATGGAAATAGGACATTTACTTATAACTCAGTAACATTGTTTAAAGAGCAGGTAGAATTTGGTAGAGTTTCTGAAATCATGATATGTTGTGTTCAGTAAATTTTGACCCTATTTAAAATACTTTGTAGTTAGAGTGCCCATAACTATATATATTGGGATGGTTTTAAACCTTTCAAGGCACAAGACAGTCTGTGGAGAGAATTGTCTCACTGAAAATTATTTAACCCATCAGATAAAGTGTTCCTTAACCCTGCAGTGGCCATATTAGTCCTTTGAGCTTAAAAGGGGGGTCACAAATGAAATAAGTTAGATTTGTCTAACAATAGAAGCCACATTTTTACACTTACATAGGATAAGGGTCACATTGTCATTAATATTGGACCCAGATCATGTAAAATAGTGCAGTGGCATGGAATTTAAGAACACAACAGTGGTATCAGACTGACTGTTGCCAATATAATTAAGGATAATTATAACTGATTTAAAATCGTATTTGAATAGATCCCTACTGTAGGCCAATAACACATTTTGTTCTCTTCCAACGTGCTAGAGTGAACACAAATATAATCTCTTAAGTCTATTAAAGATTAAAATAGGAATAATGCGATTCTGTGTGGGTGGTGGGGTCTTAGGTCTAAGATAGAATAAAATAATAGTGTTTTTAGGTGGATTGACATAACAGATAACCCAGGTACTCCAGTAGAAGCCTACTAGTGTGTGGTACTGTCCAACTCTGTAATAGCCAAACATACAGGCAGGCAGCACAAAGAGCAAATATATTTTTGGGCTAAATCTCAGCTGTTGTGGCCACTCGCAGATCAACTGTCATGACTTGGTTGGGAAACAGCTTGGGGAGGTCAGTTCAGTTGTTCAAACTTATAGTAAGCACACAAGGGTAGACGGAAATGGCTGAGTGACAGGAACAGTGTGGTCGTCAGGTGACATTAATTGACACGGTTGAGATGATATCTGCTGTTTAGCATTCAGTGATTAAATGAAGAGTGCACATGGAGTGGAGCTCTGCGATAATGTCCCTCCACTTAGCCTTATAATTCTGTTTTTTCTCACAGGATATCTATAGGAGTAATGTTGAAACTTGTTGGATAGTACAGTACATTGCCACAGCGGATTGATCTATGTATTAAATGTATTACACTACTAATAGGCAATAGGCAATATGGAATCATAAAACAAGGAAAGGAATCCTGTGCCTGATAAAATAATATATGATTCTAGGGAAATATATGATTCTTGGGAAAAAGGTGTGTTTCTATACATATGGGGGTCAGTGTGGGGTTTAGTATTTTAAGTTGTTAAATTAATTACAGGCTTAACCAGTACGCTGCTTTGAGGATTTTGTTTATATACTTGAATTTTAGTTAGTAGTGAAACACATCAGTGCTGAGAGGATAACATATGATTAGCAAATTAGACCCTCTTATTTAACTAATAAGCACTATCCATGAAGTTCCTAGGAGGTTACTGGATGGAACCCGCGACATGGGTTCCTCGGTTGTCCCTTCCTCCTCCCACCACTCCCCAACAGTAGCCCCATGGGGGTAGCCCCATGGGGGGTGTCTATATGTATTTTTATCTCCCTGCTCCTAATAGTTATTGATGATCTTCTGTGTTGCGCCGAGCAGGGTGAGCAGCGCGTCACAAACGCAACCGTTGTGAGCTTGTACTGTAGGTCATGCTCAATTGGAAGACCGGAATGCTTCGGTTTGGAGAGAGTGAGCTTGACCAGTGCTTCTCAAAAAGAGGGGGGAGGTGATAGGAATTATAAGAGAATTATAGATATGAATTAGCCTTTTTATGAATTATAAGAGAATTATGAGCATTAGGCTATTAATTATAAGAGGACTAGAAGTAGTTACAATTTCCAGAGTTGTTGTCTCTAGTCTCTAGTAGTTACAATTTTGGAATGGCTCTAGTACATTTTCAGGTTAGATTATTAGGCTATTATTATTCAGAATTGCTGTCTCTAGTAGCTACATAATGTAGGTTTGGTTGACATTTTTAGGTTTGTTTTTGTTTGGTCACCTGTTCAGTTCTCTACTGGCCAGAGGGACTCCTGCTGGGTTAATGACCAGCTGATAGAAGTGGGAGGTACACCCTTGGAGTCACTGTATGTTTGGGAATAACAGGAGCCTGAACCACAGGCCACTGCCCACTGAATTGAAATGCAAGGAGTGCATGTCTGAGGTTGAGTGATACCCGGGTATATTGAGCATATATGGGTCGAATATATGTGTATGTATGAGTGAAGACAGTGTTTTTGAGAATCACTGGTTTGTTGGAGAATAATGTTGAATGCATTATACGGAGTATGTTTTCAAAATTAGGATGTTTTCACCTTTGAAGGTGAAAGAAAAGTCACGCTAACTATACTTTTGATTTCTCTCTATAGGGATCCTGAGTCCCATTTTGGACGGAAATGAAATATATTGTATGTCTTCTATATGTCATGGGATTGTCTAATGAAAGATTGTTTTCTCCCACGAATCACTTAGCTATGGGGAAGGTGTCAATGTGTTTTAATTCAAAATTGGTTTTTCCCAGGAAAGGATTTTCCAATTTTTAGGTGCTGAAATACTATGGGGGTCTTAAGAGAGGAGAGAAAACACAAGTGGTGAAGGTTTTAACAGATTTATTCTTTCTTCCCAACATACTGTATGTGTGGTTAACACAAACTAACTAACTAACTAAACCCATAACAACATGTCTATGCTATGGAATGTCGTTGGGAAGATGAAATGTAATTACAGGAGATGTCAAAATGTTTCCAAAAACATTGAGTCAATATGGTAAAGGAACACTCCTAACAATGGAAAAAATGGAAGGAAAGATATGTCAAATATGTCTAAACCCTATGGTAAGAAAATACTTCCACACATTAAGGTATGTAAAAATATAAGATATCATTCATTATTGCACTATTTATGACCATTTTGTACTACAAATTGAATATTGTTTAAGTGATAAATGCTCCCCATTGCCATGTTGGAAAATACAGAATATTGATGGCTGTATAGATTATAAAAATCATTCTAGGTTAGGATGTGATAACCCTTGGTGCTGAGTTTTCTATTTCCAGTTTTATGAAATCCAATAAATTAAACCATACATGAAAGATGAGACGGAGCCATAAAAATGAGATGTATGGAAACCAAAAGATGTCTGGGAAATCACCATGGAATTGCCGCCTTGCATCCCAACCAGATGAGATGATAGAACTGTGCAAGGGACATACCCTAACTGCCTTGCATCCCATCCACTATGAAGGACGCTGTCAATCCAACTGCTATGAGGACGTTGTGATCGGAAAAGGGGCATGGAAGCCCTGTGTCGTGACATTGCCCAAATAAGGGAAGAAGAGACATTACGAACCAACCTAAGAAGGGACTCATTCATTCAAGTGGAAAAGAGTGCAGGAGAAACACATACACAAACAAAATGCTGGCTTTACGAAGTGATCGCTCAAACCTGAGGGTCGTAGGATGGAATTTTACCAAGATAAATGCTTAATTGGATTTTCGCCCCTACCAGATTTAAATGTGTTTCAAAACTGATGTTTGATCCTCTTGTAGATTACATTAACTGTTAATGACCATATATGATGATATATGATCAAAGGGAGGAATTGTAATAGATTCTATGAAATGTAATCTATTTGTTTTATATGTGCAGTCACGTGTCTGTCACTTTACCTAAGAATACAGTAAGACTGACTCAGCAACAGCTGTCGGGACCGTGGCTCCACGCGCGCTCCGACGTCATCAGTCCATACATGGAAGACTCTTCAGAATTGTATCTTTAGACATTGTTTAGGATACACCCTCTCAACTATTCTTGTCACACTGTCCGTGTATATAATGGGACCATGCCTGAGAAATGGGAGCGACAGATGGGGATGCGTGTCGCTCAGAGCTCTTGATAAGATTGTTCAATAAATGTTGTATTCATTATACTCCACCCTCTAAGAATTCGATTCAATTTATTATGTTATTATTTATATAAGTATGATGCTTAAAGAATTCTATTACAACGCCAGCAGGCATCACAGCCTAGTATATGGTATGCGCCCTGACCACCAGGCCAGCGGGCGCCCCGGTATCGACATTTTCACCAAAAGGCTCTTTTAGAAATTTCAGACCCTGCCTCTCTGCACGTCCCTGCTGAGGGTGGTAGAGGCAAGTTCATGCAGTCAATCAAATCAGTGGGGTTCATCTTCCAAGGAACATGAATTTGCTCGGGAGGATTTGTGGCAATCCGTCATCAAAATCAGCAGGGTTGGTCCTCCTAACTCTGGTTTTGGGCATACAGTATGACGGGATATATCGCTTGGAGCCCTTCCACTATAGCAGGCAGAGAAATCACCCAATTAGATGCCTTTGTGTCCAAATGGCTATAAGTCTCTTTGCAGATGTCTGTTGGCTTGGTTATAGTAAGTTGGTAGCAGCTGACATAACGGCACATCAAAAGGACAAAAGAAAAAAAGTCTTAGGAGAAGGATCGCAGTATGAAGAGAATGGAAAACAAAAGAAAAGGCCTACTGGAAGAACTGGGAAGAGAGTGGAAGACAGATAGAGAGGGGGGAGGAGGGGGAGAGAGGCAGGGGAGGTTGGGTTCGGGGAGATAAATTGAGTCATCCGTGGATTCACTTGGGCCATCTGGGTACTTGCAGGGTACAGATAGCTCGCTAGCAATACTATCAATCTCTCTTTAGACCTGTTAGCATTACAGATTCATCAAGTCCTGCCATTTTACAGTCTGCTGACTAAGTGTAAGGCAGGAGATATCAAGGCTGAACCAGCCAACACGAGGCCCGCCGGCTACAAAATAGATGTTGTGGCGTTGGTCGTATTGCCCATAATCCCATTTTGTCACTTAAATGGGAGTTTACAGCTGGGGAGTTGTTATACCCCCACGACACACGACACGAATGTCCTTTTTTTCATTATTCAACGAGACCAATCTGTCCCAAACTCCTTATCTCTTACTGTCACACACGTATGTGTACACACACACACACACACACACACACACACACACACACACCACATTCTAACTCTCACTCATCATACATATTATTATGTGACATAGAACCTCAGAGATAAAAAAAAAGTTATCTGCAAACTGCACAGGTTTTAATGAGGGATTCTTCTGCTGTCATGCGTATTTTATTCACGTGCCATAAAAAAAAACATATTACTTTTTCCATATGTATTGTTGTTGTTATCAACAGCTGCGCAAATAATGTGTTATATTAGTGGTCTTAGTGTCAGAGAGAGAGAGAGAGAGAGAGAGAGAGAGAGAGAGTGTGTGTCTGTGTGTGTGTGTGTGTGTGTGTGTGTGTGTGTGTGTGTGTGTGTGTGTGTGTGTGTGTGTGTGTGTGTGTGTGTGTATGTGTGTACGTGTGTGTGTGTGTGTGTGTGTGCGTGTGTGTGTGTGTGTGTGTGTGTGTGTGTGCGTGTATGTGCGTATGCGTGTGTGACAGTGTCAGACAGCCCATGGTTCAGTGATCATGCCATCTCTCTCACTGAGCCATGCTACTGGCTGTCTGAAGGTGTCAGATACCAGAGCGTGCCTGCGCCAGTGCGCGCACACACACACACACACACACACACACACACACACACACACACACACACACACACACACACACACACACACACACACACACACACACACGCATGCACATTACTAACATCAGCAAACCGACGCAGCATGTGGAAGGAACGTTTTCGGATTCATGGAAAACGCGGCGCATCACTTCATCACGAGCAGATTCACACCATTTCAATATAATCTTCAGGTAGTGATGTGACCTTTCTGAAATATCTATTTTCTGTGTCACCTCACTCTCAAAATGCTTTCCGCCAACGCTACATCTACAGTACAAGCCTATTCCTTTAGCAGTCTGTAACCCAGGCAGACAGGCCTGCCAGCCTGTTTTACAGTCAACCTGTTCCCAAAACAACTGAGAAGCTTTGAGAGCAGTGTTAATTTTCATATGACTAAATATACTGTCAATTTTGTCAACAAATAAAATGTTCGAGAGGGACTAGTACAATTTACAATTACAATTTTAGCTCATCTGAGTGAGTGGGAGGGGTTTGTAGGGTTGGATCAGGCTTTGAATGTATTAGTTAGGGAAAGTTAGCCGAGCCTTTGACCAATCTGGGAACTAAATGCTTACCAATAGCTTTCTTCACCAGAGTTCATAAAGGTGTCTACTATCACCTCAATTTTTTTTATTTCCTGTATAGTAATGTTAATGAGACCCCAACTTTGATTGGCTCCCACAAAGTTTCCCAAGGGAGTAGGGTTGGAAAAAAAGAGGTGATAGTAGACAGTAGACAATGAACACATCACGAGCATGAACACAAGAAAGCTATTGGTAAGCATTTAGTTCCCAGATTGGTCAAAGTCTTTCCCAAACTATATGGAAAAAAAGCCAACATCAGTGTTTTGTACTCTGTGCGGGCAGTAACTGGGAGCCAATGGAGGGAGCGTGGGGAGACATGTGAAAATGTTGGCTGGTTGTGGTTGAAGATCAAGCTGCAGCATTCTGGATCATTTTGGAGAGGCTTAAACGCACATGCCGGGAGGCCAGTAAGGAGACAGTTGCAGTAGTCAAGTTTTGATATGACTAAGATGTCTGGATAAGGAGTTATCCTGGTGGTTGTGTGCACTCTACAAAAATAGCAGATCTACAAGCTCACAACATGTTGCAGCTGAGTCATCACAGGCCAGCTAAAATCTTGTCAACTAAAATCTTATCGTAATTAGTCAATTAAAAATAGACTAAAACTAAAATATTGTAGATGGCTAATATATGACTAAAACTAAATGGAATTTATTCAAAAGGCCATGGCCAAAACTAAATACAAATTCGCTCTCAAAATCAACACTGTGTGAGAGGTTAAGCTACTTGCAGGCATCATTCTCTCCGTCAGTCCTGCTTCACCCTGAGGGGGTTTATGTGACAATAATCACTCACGCACTGTATATTATGCCATGCCAACAACATCAATAATTTGACACATTGATTTAAAAATGTGCTTCCATAGCGATGTAAAAAGCAGAGCAGACGTGTTATTCAGAACAGAATGCCTTGATTGAAAAAGTGATTCAAGTGTTCAACCAAGTCATGTAATACTCTTTTCATTAACCTTACTTTGAAACGGTAAAGTATTTATGATGCTAACTCCATGTTTTTCAGGTGGTTTCAGGCAGGAAAAAACAACAGACAGTTGTCCTGAACAAGATCCAGTTACTTTGTAACTGAAATGACATATACTGTACACACTATCAGAGAACTCAACAGCCACCTTTTGAACATGCAGCCTAGCTTCCAGAAGTGATTTCCTATTCATTTACTCCATAGATGTTTCAGAAAGTCCTTGTAATAGTAAAGGGTTATATGTCTGGTAGGGCCAGGGGTGGGCGATATGGTGATAATTATCGTTGAGACGAGACGATACAATGTCTCCACGATATGCCTTTTCAGAGGTATCGTATATATCGTGATGCAATTGAGGGAGCCTTGTAAGAAATCCTGTTTAATCGTTAAAGTTATACCATGTAACTTTTTTTATAAAACAAATCTTAAAAGTGTCCTAACTGTTAAATCGCTAAAGTTTTAGAACCCCCACTCCGTTATTTTCAGCTTCTGAAGCCTTCTCTTTATATGTTTTCTACTTAGCCGTGACAGGGGCGGGATTTCCCGGCAAAATTACGTCATCACACTACCGGCCAATCACAGCGAGGGTTATACACTGCCGGCCAATCACAGCGCATCTTGAAGTGGGGTCGCTATGGCGGCCATATTTGTAGTCGCCCGTGTGTCAAAAGGTAATCTCGCCTACCAGGCAGGGTGAAGGAGTCCATTTCTCCGGAATGCCTGAACGCACAGGAACCAGGGACCCCTCTAAAGATAGCTCTCGGCGAGGTGGAGGCAGACGCGGGGGTGTGAAGGTACGAAAAACGGACGAAAGACGCGGACGCGACCGCGGTTTGCTATAGGGCTACTGACCACTAGTTGAGCATCTTACACAGTATAGCTTTAATACAGAGATTCATTGGAGATTTCAATTTAAACCTGCATTTTGGTCTAAATCAGTAGTTCTCAAACTTTAAAATGTCAAGGTCTCCACTTAACTCTGACAGTATACAAATGAAACCAAATGGACCCGTAAGTGTCCATTTGTATACTGTCAGAGTTATATACTTGTAAAGTTCAATTTAGACCTCCCAAAAGGAACCCAGAGAGTCCAGTTTTTGTTAATTAACTTGAAAAATATCCATAAAAACCAATGTGAAAAAGAATCGTGATAAAATTGTGTATCGTGATACAGCTTGGGAAAATATCGTGATATTGTATTTTTCCATATCGCCCACCCCTAATGTCTGGCCAGTCAACTAGACAATTTGTGACAATAAACCATTTGAGCTATGGAATGTGGCTTCTACAGGAACACATGCCATAATTTCACAACCTCAGCTTATTTGGACGGTCACGACATTATGTCTAATAATAGTATGTAGAATTTCAATGGGATTTTTACTTTCCGGAGAGTGACTGCTGAGCTCTACTACACCACGTCCTCTTCTATTCTCCCCAAGGCCCCTGCTGTGACACATTACATTACATGAAAGTTACTGTATGACATCCACCTTTGGCTCACTGGAAAATATGACTCACTTCCACTCAACAAAAGGGTAAAATGAGAGTTACATAAATGACGAATAAAATGATCTCGGTCTTTGAAGCTGAAGAGCAGTCTGGTATTTTAACAAGACTAGGGCAAAACCTAGAATATGCTTTTTCATTTAACATAACAGATACTGGAAGAGACGACTCTTATAACTGCATTTTTAGCATAGCTTAAAGGAAGACTTCAGCCTTTTTCAACCCATCTTCATATAATTGGTCCTCATTAATGCTCATTATAATATGGCACCATTATTGCCAATGGACTCTGTGTCTCAGAGGAGCGCTGTGGACAGTTCAGAAACCCACCTACCAGTGACATCATCTCTAGGAAGGTTTGGTTGTTTTTTAATTAACACGCGTACGAGAACAATGGCTTCTATTATATTTTTGTTTATTATGAAGAATTGCTTTTATGATTGGTATTACAGTGGTGGGCTTCAAGAAAGCTGTGACAGATATGGGAAAAACAAAACTATGCTATAGGTTTTGTTTGAGGAGCCCCACCCTTTCCAAAACATAGTCATTATGAACCACAATATTTCATAATGCATTTTCCTTACATGTCACAGTGCACTGCATCCCAACAGTGTGTGTGTGTGTAACTAATTTCTCGTTCTTCCAGACACCTGAGATTTCTTTGGCTTCAACCATGCAGCCTGTCAAAGTCAGAGACCCCGTTTTCTGGGGCAGTTGTAATTTCCATGTAATTTAGATATCCACGTGCCACCTGCGAGTGCAGTTTGGATTTGTTCATGTTCATTATGTAGAAAGCCCTGCTCATGGGGATTTTGTGCTGAACATGCAAAGGATCTTTCTCAGGGCACCACCGGCTCAGCCACCATCAGCATGCATGCATTGATGATTCCCCCCCCCCCCCCCCCCCAAGTATGTTTTTGACACAGCAGTTGTTACGGGCAATAATATCGCTGGCCTTGACAGGAGTCTCCCGGGCTTTTGGTGGTGAATATGGATGGCTGTTTTTTGCAGTCATTCTGAGTCATCCGGCAAGCTTGTTCATGTGCTTTTTGTCATTTGTCATAGTGTCGTTTGGTGTTATATTATTTTGCCACAGTCACTTGTTTTGCGAGCATTGCATATCTGAAACAAAAACATTAACAACAACAAAAAAAATCACCCACTTCTTCACCTGTACACCTGTGACGTGACAATAAAAATGGTTCTGTTCCGGACCAGAGTTCTCAACGTCAACTTGTTAAAACTCATTGACTGCCAACATTGAATTTAGACTTTGAGGCAATATTGCCACTCTATTTACATTTTTCGTACCTTTAAAAAGTAGTCAAGGAATATTGTGCATGATCGTGCATGTAGATGACGCACGCTGAGATGACGAACACAGCGAGTCCAAAGCTTCAAGCTAACTAAGTAGCACGGAAGTGCCGATAACGCTAAGCAGGAAAGGGAAACAGATATGGGTGTTTTCCAGCAAAATTTTACATGGATGCGGACGGATTGGCAGTTTTTTGCCGCCTACTTCCTGTTTCTGGTTCAGTCTAGAGCTAGAGCGTCTAGAGCGGATCTGCACCATTGCGTTTTATCATTGAATTAAATAAAATAAATCACTCGTGAAACTCGGGCGTGGAAACCTGGACAAACCTCTATATCTCGTTTATCTTGTGTGGTGGCAATCAATGAGTTAATGTCTCCCCCGCCCCCATAGGGATGATCGGGTTCAAGTGGTTAATGTAAATAAAACAAAAAGTTCCTTCTACCACTTTTTGTGGTCACATGTTCAAATACTGGATTCTGATTGGCTTAAAACAGTGGTAAATCAGACAACAACCTTGAGTTGGCTCATGGACCCCGCCCACTGAAACAATTAATGATTGTAACTAAAGATCCTTGCAAGTTACAACTTGCAACCCTGAAACAGTGGTAAATCAGCCAACAACCCACTCCCTCTCATGGTAAATGGCTTACTTTCACACAAAGAAATTGGCAGGAACCCCTGTTGTAACTCTGAAGAAAATTACAATATTGTTGCGTAAACCATGGGTCTTCAACAGGGGTCCGGAAGACCCACAGTTTACACAACAGGGTGCTGTCCAGGTGGTCCAGACATCAGGAAGGATAGAGCACCGTTTCCCAAATAGTGGGCTGTTTTTCGCTATAGTTTGGGTCACAGGGAGACAGATTTCTCTTTTGGGTCTCGGGGTAAAAGGTTTGGGAGCCACAGGGATTAGAGAACACATAGTGGCTAGCAGCGAGCGTGGCACCAGATCTGACCCCTTCAGACTGCCGGTCGTGCCAGTTTAATAGATCATCCTGGCTGACAGGAAACAAGGGTCAGAGAAGCATACGTACGGGACCACATGGCCACGGTAATAGTACCAGATCTGGCGTCTAAATGATAAGAAAAGGTCAGTTGTTGGAAGTTCAGTTTTACTTTGCTATAGTGTGCGTCAGTGCGTGTGTGTGCGCGCATCTGTGTGTGTGTGAGAGAGACTGTCGATGCTGACTTGATAAATGATTGCATGTGTAGTGGTTGTGTTGATAAATGATAGTGAGTGTGTGTGTGTGCGTGCGTGCGTGCGTGCGTGCGTACGCGCGTTTGAGTGTGTGCATGCATGCATGCTTTGCGTGTGTGTGTACTCAGTGTACTGGTATGTGTGTGGTTGATAAATGGATGCACACAATAACAAATTACCCCACACTCTCAATCATGTGCAGTTCCACCCAGTGTTATGGAAGGCAACTAATGATGATCACTAGAAAAGGTCTCATACCTCTCGTATCTTATAATCTAAAGAGTGGAGGTTACGCCAGAGCTGTCTCATCTATCTAATACATTGATTCTCAAAAAAAAATTAATTTCAGGGAACCGAGGTTTGATAGGCCTTAGTCCATATGACCCCCATTTCTCTTTCTTTTTTCTTTTTCTAAATCTCTGACCCAATCACTGTAGAATCAAATGGATCCGTAAATCAATATAGTAGATCAATTGGGTTCCTAGCTATCTAATTATTTAGCTGGGGACCAAATGGACCCATAACAGATCCATGTTGGTTCCCAAGAGACAATTATTTAGAAGGGGACAGTTTCTACTTTTACATTTCTTGTTGTTTTGAAATGATCTTTTATAAATGTTTTTTTGTGGTTAATGCTGTGTAAAGCACTTTGAATTAACTTGTTGTTGAAATGTGCCATAAACTTGCCTTGCAAAAGACATATCAAATAAAATTACAGAAGTCTTTCAAGAGCTTACCGATTTGGAGACAGTTGGCACTAACACATGCACCCACGCATGCACACACACTCCTACACTCACTGATAAGAGAGTTTTGAGCTGTGATACTGTTTTTGGAGCAGTGAGCTTCATAGCGCAACTGTCTACATTTTAACACAACTACTACGGCTCCCATAGCTGGTATTGTGCTAACCTCCTTACCTCACAAGAAGTATATAAGTAGGATACTTAAAATATACTTACAGTCTATTCAATTGTATTATATCATTAGCTGTAATGATATTTCATCTGCATTGTTAAGTACTAACGCTACATCTATCTTGTCGCAAACTGGACAACCTGTTTCAGTATTGTAATAACTTCATCCATGGTGTTCTTCCTTGATAAATCAATGCCCACTTCCACCAAGCAGGGAACATTAACTTTTAATGCCATGCAGTGAATATTTAAGACCTCTGCCGAGTCATTCATTACATAGCATTATTCTGTCTTTATATGTCTGTGGGCCAAAAAGATTATGTTTAACTGTGCTGCATTGGCGTCACTCTAAAAAAATAAAACAAGATTCCTGTCAAGGACCGTCAATGGTGGAAACAAAACATGATTAAGATAAACCAAATGAAATGCTCCCAGGCGGCATCTTATCTTTATGGCCCCTATCCCCCTGTAGGTCATCTGAGCGTCTCCAGGTGTTGCCACTAAACGATTAAGTGAAACCACCTTCCTCTCTCTCTCTCTCTCCCAGCCCAATCTTTCTGCCTCTTTCGGTCTAAAAGGTGTTTCATTCACTCCCGCACTCAATCTCCCTGTCTGTCATCTCTCTATCTATCTATGTCATGCATTCATTCTCTCTCTCTCTCTCTCTCTCGTCTACCTGCTACCTTCCCAGACACTCTCTCCAGCAGCTTTCTCAGTCTGGTGGTCAGGGCTTATCAGTCGTTCTCCCTGGCTTAATGTCTGGGTAGCAGCGTGCCGTGTACACGCATCCTGTAGACATGCATGTTGAAATAACACAAGGTGTTGTTGTTGTTATACTTACAGATAACATTGGTAACGTATACATTTCGAACTGTATCTCTAGGTTTGGTGAAATAGGATAGATTTCTGAAAGTGTCTGACCTGTAAGTGAAAGGTTTTGTCAACATACAGGTATGTTTTACACTATAGACTTTGTTACAGCCTTGGTTCACATATACAGTACTAATGTCAATGATGCCATGTTCCCAAAAGCTTTCAGCACCACAGCCTACTGCTGTATGTATGCATTTTCAACTTGTTTGCTTGTTACTGTATTTCCACAGTGCACAGCATAGAGCCACAAAGGTAAAACCGATCTGAAAGTTGGATCGCAGCTATTTCATCATCTACTGTATATAAAACTTTCCTTTTCTCCAAGCAATCTCTTAGTTACATCAACACAGTACTGCTCTGTGAAGACAATTATGGAATATGATGTGCATAACTGTAGTCTCCGGTTTCCAGAAGGTGGCATACCCATTTCCTATTCTGATTTTTTTTTTCATAGCTTTGTTAGATTGGCTCGGCCGCAGATTTAAACTGGCAACACGTATGTTAATGACAACCTAATATAAGGAGCTCCTGTGGCCAAGATACTGTATTAATGACAACCTATAAGGAGTCTCCATGGCCAAGATAATTAAAGTATTCCATGTGTGTTTCTGTGGTGCAACTGAATAGTTCCAACAATCCACACTAGAGATGGGACGATAATCGGTACGATCGTTTATCGTGATAAAAAACACTCACAATAATCCTATAGCGGAGATTCAAATGTATCGTGAAATTATCCTCCGTCATGCACTGGGATTGATTCACCTTTTATTTGCCGAGCTGCAAACACCAAGCTCACAACACGTCGCAACGCAATGGATGCGTCACAATAATCGTGACATGAGATTGTCATGTCGTCCCAGCCCTAATCCACACTAAGGCTCACGCACCTTTATATGATGAAACACCCGACCACCACTCTACACTACAGGAGGAAGCACACACACAGGCCTCTAATGGTCTTTGAACATTAGGCCCTCAGGAGTTGACCCAAAGTCACACAATTAATTATTGGGGCGAGCAGCCTACACACGGAGCACTGAATCCCTCCACAAAAATGCATTGTGCTTTCTGTGACTGTGTGTGTGAGAGAGAGATAGGGAGAGAGAAAGCTTTCTGTGGCTGTGAGAGCAAAGAAATGTTATCTGCCATTGTAGGGATATAGGTAAATTGTGATTTTGACATGACATTAAAAAATCTGAACGTTTTATCAATGTCATGCACCTGTGGTGCACTGTTTGAAGCAGTCAGTGATCGAATAAGTACTCATATTTTTTACTTGAGTAAAAGTATAAGTACCAAATTGTAGAAATAAATGGTCTGTTAGGGCACGGTCACACCAAAGTACCGGTATATGGTTGCCAGCTGATAAACTCTTTTTGTGTACGGCAGCCTAAAAACGCAGGGAGCGCATTTTGTGCCAAAGCCACTTACTTCAGATAGCCTACTACCCGATTGGACAGAGGGGGAAAACCAGAATCCCGCGACACGCTGTCAGGCATCAGAGCCTATGTGGTATGAGCCTGGACCGCTAGGTCAGTGAGCGCCCCGAGATCGTCTACTTTCAAATTGCCAAATTATATATACTGTATAGTTCTGAAGCGTTTTTGTAATATTAACTAGTAAGACGCCTCAGTGCGACATGTGACAAGGTCGCGCCAATTCGCGCCATGTGACGAGGTCGCGCCATCTGGCCAGTGATGTTTATCGGACCAGTTACCCATATATGCCCATATAATGGGCATTACCAAATATGGGCATTCCCAGATGTGTCCTTAATATTGATGACATTGGGACAGGGATCTCCATATATGGGCATAAAACGTATGTTAATTAGTAAAGCCAAGCAGGGCCTTGGCGAGTTAGTTACTTTTCCATAGGTGATGTCACCTGTGATATCACCTGTGATGTCACAGTGATGTGTCAAGGGAACCAACCCATAGACTGTAAAAATGTGTACACACACACACGGAGACAAGCTGTGACATTTCTCCAGGTAAACTGCGACCTTCAGTCGCAATCAAACTTTGAGATGTAATGGAGTAGAAGTAAAGTTATTGAAAATTGGAAATACTCCAGTTAAGTAAAATACCTCAAAATTGTGCTCAATTACAGCACTTGAGTAAAAGTACTTAGTCACTTTCCACACATTGGAAGCAGTCTGTTGTTTTGTGTCCTTCAATGGAGTGTTGCATGGAGGTACATGCAACAAACTGTATTTTCTTCTTCGTGTGTGCCACGAGAGGCTGTATGTTGTTATTATTGTTGTTGTATTACGTGGAATGCCACTCCCTTTGGTTATTCAAAAGCCCCCTCACTGATACTCTGCTGGCACCAGGCCTGGATTCCAGAAAGCGCAGGAAGGCTACGTATGTCTGTCTGTATAGCTGCTGCTGCTGCTGCTGGCATTGGCAACGACTAATGAGGACCCTTTCTTAACAAACAAATAAACAATTGGCATTTTCAAGGAGCAGACAGTAAATACAATGAACGTTGTGGTCGGAAAAGTACAACAATTCTTTACTTAAGTAAAAGTATCACAACTGCAATGTAGAAAATGGTGTAGAAAAGTCTGGAATTCAAAATGTACTTTGTAAATTTACAAAAGTATTGGTATCAAAATGTACTTAAGTAAAAAAGAAAGTACTCATTAGGCAGAATGTCCCATTTCACAAGTTTTCCATTGAATAAAATGTATAAAAATCCTTCGAAAACAGCAGATCTACAAGTTTTTAGATCAGGGTTCCCCAATTATGCGGCCCGTGGGCCATTTGCGGCCCGCAGGGTGCTACTGTCTGGCCCCCACCAACCCCAGTCAATCTTAAAATCTAATGGGCAAATTTCTCGCAAAACTTTATGTGCTCGGCATGAATGAACTCCCATGAACTACTGCTTTTGGTGACCCCGTGGCCCTCCCTCTAGCGCCACCCTTAGGCCAAACCTTTCTACTGGCAGACTTGTGGATTGCTCCAAAATCTAAAGGGCAGGTTGGGCCCCGAAACCTGCTGAGTGCATCCATGCTCCCCGGAGGATGAATCCTAACCCATGACATTTCCTATGGCACCGCCCTGGGGCCAAAATGTCATCTTCGCGCGTGCGCGCACGCACGCACACACACGCACACACACTCTCATAATACAGACCGCAAGATGAACCATAATGCTTTCTGTGCCTCATAGCCTTTCCTCTACCACCAGCACTCTTCAGCCATTTACAGTTGGGTGTAAGGAATAGCACAGTCTCTATAAAGCTGCTGGCAAGGCTTTTAGGGCTCTTTTTCAGGCTCAACTCGTCTCAACTCGACTTTTTCTTTTCTTTTCCATTAGGCAAAAAGTATCTGGCACCTGGTACTTTTTTTGGCATACCCTCGGTCAAGGTTCCAAATGTCATGAACACGATACCAAAAGGGTAACATGAGCACACTGCAGACCACTGATTGTGTCATAGACGGGTTTCTTGTTTACAAACATTGAGACTAAATGCACAGGTGACTGTATCATGTAATCAGTCCGTCCAATCCCCAAACCTGTTGTTTTGGGGAGCGCTGGTTAAGCCTGGTTTCATTGGCTAATTTTGGTACCGAATCAAACGTGACGTGGACCAGAAACCCGTCTATTGTGCAGAAAGAATGATTTGTCACTAGCATGAATGTGTCTGAGTCACAATGGACAGCCCTATTCTACTCCTGAACACTGTTAATAAATCTGAAATTAATCACTATTGAGCAGTTGTCTGGCCTGTTTCTCACCTAAAATGTTATCAGGAACTGTTTTTTGTGGACGCTACAGGTGAAACAGATATTGTTTCCAGACAATATTAGACCAGAGAGAGGAAGAGTGGACAGACAGACAGACAGACAGACAGAGAGAGAGAGAGAGAGAGAGAGAGAGAGAGAGAGAGAGATAGAGAGATATACAGAGGGAGAAGGGGGGAGAAAGAGAAGGAGAGAGAGAGAGAGGGGGAGAGATGGAGGGAGGGAGGAAAGAGAGGGAGAGCCTATTTAACCAGCACAATAACTCATGGAACGCTGCGTACCAAAACCTGAAAACCTCGATAGACGATAGTGTCTTATGTTAGCACAATAACCATGGTGACGCCAGGCAAGCTGCTTGTGGTAATATAATTGCCAATCACCACCCCTCCTCCGTAAAGTGTCAGCTAGATTTTGTTCATTTACTTTAAAATGGCGCCCGCCCTATATTTGCACAGGGGACAGTCACTTTTCTGCCTGTGTATTGGTATGTGACGGTTCCATCTGCATTTACATTTTAGTCACGTAGTTTCGAGCTCTTATCCAGGCCGACATGCATTCTGTGTCTTGGTCAAGGACACAAGGCAGGGATTAAACCCGGGACCTTTTAATGAATGGGACAGTCGCTCTAATGACTTGGCCGCCCTGTTTTCCAATATTCCACTTGTACCTACAACCTCTGTTCTGGTTTGATCACAGGCTGGGGCAGACAATCAGACTAAATCTGTTGACAGGCCAGGCATTCTACCTGCCACCAGCTGCCATATGCTGTCTCTGCATTTGTCAATTCCTGGTGACAACACTTGGTTCCTGCTGCACAGTCTCTCACGCTGGGACTAGTTCAAACGACCAGCCGGCATTTTCTACCCCCCCCCCCCCCCCCCCCCCCCACACACACACACACACACACACCATTTCCTCCTGCCAGCGTTATCATTTTCTGATGTCAACCAATCTCCCTGTCTTGTCAGTTATTCCAGCTATCTTGCTGGATTTAATGTCTAGGGCAGGAATTTCTCCAACCACAACTCCACTACTTTGTCATTTACCTGCCATTTACTGTCTATGTTCATCACTTTATCCAACGATTGCACCATAAATGAGGTGCTCCTGTTTCTTTCGCTTTCTCCACCTTCCGTAGTTTGTACAGCAAACTACAATGTCCGATTTGTTCTCAAGAGTGTTGGCCAAAATGCTTTTGCAATCCATTTGGCATAAAAGAAAAGGGTTTCTGGCTCTAGGTAATGGACTTGGATCTTGGCACATACAGAAGGTGGAGAAAAGTGAATGTAGGTTTGCAACAAATTACTTTTTCTCATTACATTTCAGTCTGGTCCATATAAATACTGCAGAAAAAAGGGAAAACCCAAGAGATTGTTAATATTTGTCACTTCACTTCATTTTCAGATGCAGATCATTAACGTCTGCAATTATATCTTGCTCAAGGACACAATGCCAGGAGGAGTGGTGGATCAAACCGAGATATTTCAGATATACAGCAATCCTGACCATTTACAGTAAGTGATCTCAGAAACCACTGGCTGGATTGCCATGGGATTCATTGTGCCCCATCATGTTCCCTGGACAGATTTGAGTGGTGCCATGGCCTTTCCTCTATAGCACCACCACCATTAGGTCATATTTTACACTTAAACACAACTATATAAACATTGAACGGGTGGAATGCCGTGAAACCTGCAGTGCTCAGCATATTCATGCTCCCTGGAGGATGAAGACGAACCCTAGTGATTTTGGTGACCCCACTACGTTTCCTCTAGTACCATCTGCAGCCAGGACCAAAATGTCCAATTGCACGCAAAATAATTTACCTCAAAGTCTGAGATTGCTCTGAGATTTGTCCATTTGGTCTTTTAGACTCTTAGTCTTGTCGATAACCACAATGCCTGAAAATAGTACGCCTGGTATGAATGTTTCATTTCGAAATATGTTTTGCCTGTCAACTATTACCGGCTGTATCTGTCTCCTCCTCACCACCTTCGTGGCGTTATGGCAAACCCAGCTCTGTATTTGCCAGCGTCTCTTCTAACCACCTGTTTTGTTTTGTGCTTTCTCGAGGGACACTGTTGGAAGTTTTATAGAGCACCACTTGTTTTCATAACACAAAAACACACCACTCGTCTTCCAGCATGGAAGCCCTCTTTCAACACAGCTGCATCTGTTGGGATTGTACGTCTTTTGTCACATAACACAATCGGAGGTATAAAATATATTCCAGTACAAGCTCCAAATGTTTTGCAGTTACACTAAATATTCAAGAACAGTGAAAGAAACAAAGGGGGGGAGGCATCACCAAACACTATCAAAACACTATCAAATACTCTAAGGTGAATGCTCCGAAAAGGAAGAAAGACGCAGAATATCAGTCTCTTGTGCGAGTAAGATACTTCACTCAGCCACAGATATATACAGTAGCAGATTCAGAATTTCAGTCACTTGTGTGTACTATATTTGTAGCGGTTTTTACTCGCTCTCTTTCACTCTCCTCCTGTCATGTGACAGGAGGGCCTATTTTCTATGTTTGCCAAACCTATGATACATTTGCAGCACAGTCATTGTTGTTGATAAGACATTGTTTTGAGGAGTAACACACATTATTGTTGCCTCCTGCCTAGGGATTCTCTGGGTGAGGGTGCAGCTGATTTAATGGCTGTCTCGCTCAGCCAGCCTCATTACATTACACAATCTACAGTATGGCCATTTTGGCACTTTGGCACTTGTCCATGTGTGGGGAGGGATGAAATTCTAAAATGTATTCAGCTGTTTGACTTTGACACAAATCAAAAATATGACAACGTGGAACAACAACATACAGACTGGTGACAAAGTAAAGGAAATAAACCTACTAAATCAGTGAGGAAAAAATTATGAATACAGACACTTACGTACAGGTGTAATGCATCAAACAACCAATAAACCCTAGCATTCCTATCCTTGGAGCAAACATATAGCCCTATAATAGAAAAGTAGCAAGATCGACTATTTTTCTGCAAAGATTTAGTGAAGAGTGAAAACAGCCGGGGACCTCTTATAGAGCCCTTGAGAATGTGGTAAATTAAGTATAGGGTTTATGTGGGTTTTAAACATCATGCCTTTTTGGCATGTATAAAAATGCTGATGCTCGGAGTGACTGAGAATCAATGCGGGACATGATCATACTTGTGTCAGCAAGAACAGTACATCGACGACTAGAGAGGGATGTTATGGAGGGATTGCAGTGAATAAAGCCCTCATTACAAAGACAAATTCACATCCGAGACTTGAGCGGCGCAAAAGCCAAATGTGAAATGGTCAGATGAGTCATCTCTCATCCATTGGGAAAAGCGGGCCAACTCCCGAACGGCCGGTTCATTCCCGGCCGGTCCAGGCCGGCCATTAGGAAAAAAATAAAAATACAATGTCGGCCTTCGTTCCATTTTGGGGGCTGGGCGGCCAACAAAGTAAATCGTCACTGTCGGGTAGAAACCTTGTATCTCCAAGTTTCAAATCTGTACATTTTTTTCGCAAAGCAAAGCACACAACGCCTCGCACCGCGAGGCGTTGTGTGCTTGTAGATCGGCTGTTTTCACTAGTTAAAATAATTTTTAAAATGATAAATACAAAACAACGACGAAATATAACTCATGTACAGTAATTGGCCCACTGGCTTGTCAGTGTCACTTGTCATGATCTGAAATGGCAAATCTTTGAGTAGCAGCAGTGCTATAGAGAGATCTCTCTATTTAGCGCGCAATGAGGGCCTCTCCAACTCTTTTTCCCGGGCTGAATCAGGGGCCCAGCATGTCCCTGCAGTGCATAAAGCCCTCATTACAAAGACAAATTCACATCCGAGACTTGAGCGGCGCAAAAGCCAAATGTGAAATGGTCAGATGAGTCATCTTTCATCATTGCGACCGTCAGGTCGCAGTTACTACCAAAACCTCCACCGGCTGTCTGTCAGTCAGTCTGTCAGTCTGTCCGTCATGTCACACTTTTCCACAACTCATATCTCCGCCACCGTTACCCCAATCCATGCCAAACTTTGCACACACACTCCTTGCCTGCCAATCCACAACCTCCACCCCACCAGGGACCCCCGGAGCTCCAGGGACCCCCAGGGACCCCCTTCCACCGCCGCCAAAAAGTGCAAAAATGACCAAATGACCACCCAAACGGGGCTGTTCACGGGGAATTCCTGGGGACCACCGACTCCTGGTGCTCCAGAATGTATGCCCCTAGTGGAGGACCCCCGCCACTGCAGCACACATAAAATGCCGTAAATCGGGCTAGGACGACCGGGAGAGCCGGGGCCAGTACCCACGCGTCCGCCTCGGCGGCGCCAAGAGAGACGTCAACATGAATCTGTCCCATATACAGTAGCGCCACCATCAGGCCCATTTTTTCAAACACATTTTTGGACACTGCTCCTACAGATTTTGCCCTAAAATCACGCAAATCGGTACACAGTGTGTCTACACTCATGTCATCAACATGAATCTGTCCCATATAGCGCCACCATCAGGCCGATTTTTTCAAAAACATTTTTTGGACACTGCTCCTACAGATTTTGCCCTATAATCACGCAAATCGGTACACAGTATGTCTACACTCATGTCATCAACATGGATCTGTCCCATATAGCGCCACCATCTGGCCGATCTTTTCAAACTAATTTTTGAACACTGCTCCTACACATTTTGCCCTAAAATCACGCTGCGACCTGACGGTCGCTTATCTCCCGATTAGGGAGTCTTACTGGTATTATCCACAAGTTGGAGAGTGCATGATGTGTGTGGCATACACGCTAAGAAAACGGCACACGATGCTTGACGCTTACAGTGAGCGGGTCTGGACTGGTCGGCTGGCTCTGTTGTGCTGTGGGGGCATTTTCCCTGGCATAGTTTGGTCACTATCTCCTTTAGAGGGATAGGGTCACCGCAAATCAATACAAAGTCATGCTGAGTGATCACCTTTATCCTGTGATGAAACATCTCTCCTGATGGGAGTGGTCTCTTCCATGATGACCAAGCTCCCTCAGGGCACGAGGGCGGGTCACGGATCGTTTGATGAGCATGAACATTACATGAATCATATATCGTCGTTGTCTTTGTAACCTTATGTCCAAAACCGTTCCTTTTTGTATTATTATTTAAAAAATGAGTTAAAGTAGTGAAAATTGCCGATCTACAAGCACTTGTAGATCTGCTATTTTCAGTACTTTTTTGCAAGACTCTGACTCTTGTATGATGAAGTAAGGCTTTAATTTACGGGAGAACATGCTATTTTGAAACTTGGAGATACAAGGTTTCTGCCCGACAGTGACGATATGCTATGGCCTTCGCAGTCACCAGATTTCAACCCAATTAAACACCTATTGGGGATGCATCGCTAAGACAGCGCTCATCATCCGAAAAACACTAAATGAGGGAATATTCTTTGTTAGAATGGTGTTCCATCACTCCAGTAGACTTGCAGAGACTTACTACAATCTATGCCAAGGCACTTTGAAGCTTTGGGGTGATTTGTGGTGGCCCAACAAGTCACTAAGTCACTTGTTTTGAATCACAGAACATGATCTATAACGCTGGGACTCTGGGAGTCTGCATAATTATGTATAATCAGCATTACGCAATTAATGTATGCCGAATGTACGCTACAGATAACCGCTACAGATAACAGAAAACTGCTACCTGGTATAACATAATCTTAACCCTAATAACATTGCTTGCGGTCACATAATGTGATACAGCAGTACGTCATATTATGGAGCTAATTTCTGACATATCAACTTTCTTTTTGTAGCCTGTTCTGTGTTTCCACTTGTTAGTTGACTGTAGTCACGTCTTATGCCCTATTTCCCTGTGTAATTTAATGTAATGTAATGTAAATGTACTCCACTGTTTAAATGTACTGTCTGTTTTCTGGGGGGACTGTGGATGTAAATTAGCTTTACTTGCTAAATCCGGTGTATTTACGTTGCATTGCTACATAATGTTCATTAATATGCGGTCAAATAAATAATAATATAAATAATATATCTTAATTGAATCTACATTTCCAATCACTCATTTAATTTAACTGTAATAGTTTATGTATCAGGGATAATGTACATAAAATATTGATCTCAAGCAAAGACAAAAGCTGTTTTGCACCAGATTTACGTAGCTACAGTACTAGCTACGGTAACAGGTGAACAGAAACAATAAAAAAGTGCAAAACATATCCTCTACATACACTATAAGAAATGGACCAACTTCTACTTAACCAAGTTTGCACGCACGCACGCACGCACGCACGCACGCACGCACGCACGCACACACACACACACACACACACACACAGACACACACACACACACACACACACACACACACACACACACACACACACACACACACACACACACACACACACACAGCTGGACCAAAAACAAAGCAGAATACAACAATCCAAACACCACCTACTAGGCAACACGACTGTACACAGACTCAGAGTTATAAAAACAAATATGAAAATGAATGCTGACAAGACCGGTTGCTTTCTTTTTTGCCTCACAGGAGAAAATATGGCCATCTGTACAAGTTTTCCGATTGACCGGGAGTTTATTCCATTATTTAATGTCTTTAAAAGAAAAGGCACAGTACTGTATGCAAGCCTTGTTTAGGGACGCTACAGTCTCCCCTTGAAGCAGACCTTGAAACTCAGCCTGTTCCGTTGCTGTTGGGTGGTTATTTTTCAGAATTCAAATTCAAAAATAGCAAAAATAGCAGATCTACAAGTTCAAAACGTCCTGCATTACTCCACGTTTTGAGGCTGTACATCAGCCATTTTTGCTACTTTTGTGTGACACGGTATGACAAAGCAGGACATTAATTTACGGAAAAAACATCAAAAAGGAGATAAGAGGTTTGCTGAACAAAGCACTCTGGATGTCAGAATACAAAATTAATTGTCACCGCTCAACATTTTTTGTTTGTCAAGTACATTACAAGGATGACACTGTAATAATTCCCTGTCAAGAACTTTCATGGCTTAATTATTAGCTGGAGACAACACAATATGCAGTAATGAAAATACAGAATTAATATTCATGATGTCTTAGAGGCTTCACTTGCTGCTAATGAATCCTTAATCACTATGTTTAAAGTTAGCTGTTATATTTCAAAACAATATTATACACATATTTTCTTTTTTTTGGTCACGATCTGTTATGCAAGGACCTTTAGAAATGATGTTTTATCTTTGATCCAGACACACTGCAAGCGATCAAGTAAGACCAATGTCTAATGTAGCCCAGAGAGTTAACAGAGAGTTTCAATTTCAACCAATATTTTTGATTAATTTAGAGGAGCATTGAGCTGACCATATCAAGCCTTGCACAGATCCAGAAATACATAACCCCACACCCACATCACACTCCTTTATCGAGACTAGCCTTGATGACTTCAAGGCAGTATCAACATTCAGCAGAATATTTAGCTCGTCTAAACCCAACTTTTGGTGGGTTTAGTAAATATCTGACAGCCCAGAGGCAAAACTATGCTGAGAACTGGTTTCAAACATTTAATTTGGTGAAGAGCAACTTGTTTTTAGTTAAGCACCATGGTGACCTCGAAATCTTTGACATAAGTTGCTCTTTGTACAATCTCTTATGTCTCCTGTGTCTGTAAACCAAAAGAACTGCACACTTAACCTTCGATAGTGATGCCCTTGGCTATATGGCTTGGTGAAGAAACTCTTCCTTAATGATTGTTATATAAATCTCTGTCTGCCTTTATTTGCTATTGATGAACCAATTCAGTAAATGTTATTGTGTGAGATTAATGTTATGAAAGCAGTAAATGATGGTGGGAGGTGACTCCTGAATCGCCACTGTCCATACCCTCCTGTCTAGCATCAGGTTCTTGAGTTCTACAGTATTGCTATAGCTTAACAGTCATGGGACGGTGGAGTGGACATATTACATAAAGAAGGATTACAGTAATATAGCTCAAACAAGACTAGGCAAGCCTAGTTCAGCTGTACTGTAAAGTAGCAAGAGAGAAAGTGAGAGATACATGCTATAGTTGAATTAAATGGAGGCATTATTATGACTTATAAAGTGGTCTGATTAAACTCTGACACCATTGGGAAAACACATGGCAAAGTGGCCACGTTCCTGAGCCATCACTGAGCATCACTGGCTGTGTGGGATCATGAAATGTGGTTTATGGGTTTGACGACTTCCATTTCGAAAAGCATAATACGGAGATGGGGTGTCTGCACATCACAGTTTGTATAGTACACATTAGGGAGTGATTGTCACTCGGGTGTTTCAACAATGTGCTCTCAAACAGTCAGTCAGTAGTGGACCATATCATATGATCAGTGAGTTTTATATCTGCTGTCTTGTATGTCTGAATACATATTACATATTGTACTAATGTGGGACTCGGGTAGTCTTGATTTGGGTTGTTAGCGCACCTACAGACAGTATACTGCAGTACACTTGTCCACAATCAATTCTGGCAGTAAATATTATGTACCAAACCACATTCTGAGTGTTTCTGATTGTCATTACGATGTTTGTAGGTTACAAAAATATCACTGAATGTGGATGAACCCTCATTACAAGCCAAGTAATCTAACAGTCACTGAGTTGTCACTGAGTGAGTGACAGTAATGTAATTATTATCAGCAAGATTTTTCCGCAATCTTTAACAGCTTTGACTTTGAAAACATTATTGCTACTCCCTGACAGCTGTCGTGTTACCTGAACCTACAGTATAGTAGGCTAGAGCAGTGGTTCTCAACCTTTTCAGGCCGTGCCCCCCGCCCCCCTAATAATAATATTTTAACTGGGGACTCCCCCACCCAGACGAGCACGTCAGGGTTCGAGTTGAGCCATTACACAAGAGTTGAGCCATTACATTTTGTATAACTAGCCCTTACCCGTTCAAAGATATGAGCTCCAAAATGATGTGCAGTGTGTGGGTTATGGGATGTGCACTGTGCATACAGTATATGAGGGATGGAAAGTAACTTTAACTGGTGCTTGCATGATAATATGTAGGAGCATCAATGTAAGAAATACCCGTTTCGTTTAATGGCTACCCCCCCCCCCCCCCAGCCCGCCCGCCCACCCGCCCACCCGCCTGCGCACACACCCGCCTGCCTGCACACACACACACACACACACACACACACACACACACACACACACACACACACACACACACACACAGAGAGAGCTGGTTAAACATGTTGCCTCATGCTAGATGCAGAATAGATGTGCCTCATGCTAGATGCAGAATAGATAGTAGATACACCATAAAAATGCTAATATACAGTATATGATTTGTGAAAGTGACAAACGGGCTTCACAGTTATGTTAGGTGTGTTCATATGCTAATGGTGATGCGATTTCAGATCAATTGCTCCAGCCACTGAGGAGAAACGCTGTTTCAGACAGACAGACAGACAGACAGACAGACAGACACTCACTCAGACATTCGCAAAATTATAGTATAGATATGGTTCTATTGTGAAAATAGCAGATCTACATGCTCACGATGCCTTGCATTGTGAGGCGTTGTGAGCATATCGATTTTTTTCACAATTTCTGCCTCTAATATTTGACAATTTGGCCAATGTTTAATTTGTCATTTTAGAGGTATTAAAAAGTCCTTAAATTGTCATCTATACTTGAACTCTATTTTGGTTTGTTTACTGTTGAGTGAGAAAACAATGTTGCACATTAAGTTAATCATATGGGGACCCCCCAAAATGTATTACGACCTGATCAACACAGACCCTTGACAAGCTGAATGCTTGTCAAGTGTAAAAAAAAACCTTTACCCTTTCCAGGAAGTGAAAATCTACACGTTCTAACGTTTTGGAGAAACATTTTACTTTAATTTAAATGTCATTCAATCTATTTTTTTTTTCTATATTTTGTTAAAACGTGGGGGAAAGGTTCTGACAACATAATAATAATAATACAGTGTTTTCTATAACACCAATGTTTGCCACCTCCAATAGGGTTTTAGTCAACCTCAAAGGAAAGTCCCCCGCACCAAAAGTACATGAATTGAGAGTAAAATATATATCCTGGGTGCTCAAACAAGACAAGCTGTTATTAAGCTTTCAACAAATCAATCACTGTAGGATTGGAGCCAATCCCTTGCCCCTTTGAATGGTTTATGGCATTCCACTCCCTCAAACTCACTCCCCGCCCCCCCTCCCATTGTTCTAATATAAAGTATATGTTTGTTTGTGTATGATTTACTCAAGCATAATATTCTTTTATTGACAGACTGTCAGAAATAACGGGAAAGTAGATTTCTGTTGGATAACGTAACACAGGCCTTGTTGTGCATAGTCACAACACAGACAGACATGCTTTTAAATGTCATTACAATGATGCATGAGGGAACAAGTTGTGGAGAGATGTGTGTGTGTGTATGTACGGTATGAGGTGGTATGAGCAACAATAGGCTTAAGCCCGTATCAGAGTGTACGGTGGAGACCTATCCACCGCAAATTTGAGGTGGAAAGCGATCCACCTCAAGTCAGAAAATAAGTGCAGGCCATCATAGTCACGGCCCACGGTGAAGTCCTTTACCCCGTCTAGACCGGTTCAGGTCGACCAATCAGTGAACGGGGTGTAGAGCCTGTCTGTCTGATAGTAAAAACAGAGAGATGTGTTGGGACTCACGGTGGAAAGCTCTCCACCGTGAGGAATGATGTAACGTTGTAGTTTCATGACTCAAAAAGACTCGAAAAGACTACACCGCGGTGCACCGCGGACCCGACTATGATACGGGCTTTAGCCAGCTGGACTCCCTCCTGTCCTTATAGCCCTTATGAATCCAGACACATATTGACTTAAACATTGATCATTTACAGCAGCATCTGGGGGATATCAGTGTACTGGGAGTAAGGGTCACACGCACATACACGCACGCACGCACGCACGCACGCACGCACGCACGCACGCACGCACGCACGCACGCACACACACACACACACACACACACACACACACAGACAGACAGGTTAAATGCCTTTGCTCTAGACAATGTTGACAGGAGCCACTGAGGGTGAAGAGGGGTTACAGCATTTCTAATTAATTTAGTCTCAAGATCAATTAACTTTGTTCTGGGATTTGAATCAGCAGCATTCTTGTAATGAGCTTACTTCTCCAATCCCAGTCTTCTGATGCCAGCGAGGGTGCTCACACGAAACAACTGCCCGTCACCATGCCTATCTATTCCTATTGGGTATTTATTTACTCTAATGTGCTTATGGCTGGTGTTTTTATCCGGGATTACCGGAACAGCCAACAGAAGAATGAGTCGACATCTAAATACATACCTCTAAATGCAATTGGCCCACTTTTAAAGAAGTGCAAAGGACAGCAGTACATTGAGAACAGTGCTTTTTTTTGCATCTCCTACTAAACAGGCCTGAGGCTTGACAGAGAAAATAACATTTCAGGCAGAGAATAATACTGTGTGTGATACACATTCACAACCAACTTTCCTATTCCCCAGCATGCCCCGATATCTTTATCAAGTGCTATTATCTCATACCTAGATGTACTTTCCCATGGCTGCCTGTGGCTGACAACCAATTCCCACAGCATGCATGTGTAACAGTGAAGCACTGTTGGACAATGGACGCAGGAAGATAGACATGATTCTATTGTTTCCGTTTGTGGGTGCTTTGATAGAAAGCACATTAGACTGGTATAACTACATAATGTAATTGTTTTTATGACTTACATATGAATTACACCTCCCTAAACTTAACAGTGTTAGTATTCTGCTCTAGTCACCAAGCTTAACTGTTCAAAGTAAACCTCTTTGGTGCTATATTTTTGATTTGCAAGATCACAGACAGGGCTATTCTAAGATGCCATAAGAATTCATTATACAACCAAGAAAAGTATAATGTCACTAGCTAAATATACATATAAATTATATAATGTGGCCATACAGTATAATTGCGACCGTAGTTCGCAGTTTAGAATGTGAACGGTCACAGCCTGACCGTATCTCTCTCTGTCTATCTGTCTAACACACGCCTGACACTGTGGTTCCCCTGACAAATCACTGTGACATCACAGCTGGGGTCCGCAGCCTGGTTCCCAGCGCAGAGTCATCGCCTTCTTCAGCGGCATACTCCGGAGCCACAGTGATGTGTCAGGGGAGCCACAGAGTCAGGCGTGGTCTATGGGTTTGCCGCTCTGACATCACGCTTTGACATCACTGTGATGTCATGGGAACCACTCTAACAGTATCCCTTTCATGCCCATATATGGAGATCCCTGATGTCATCAATATTAACCCTTTCTATGTGTGTATCGAATAGTTCAACCCACTGATGACTTTACTGTGAATGTTTCTTTTTGTTTTTTTTTCTTCTTTTTTTTTCTATTCACCTTAAATGTTCTGTGGACTGATAGGACAATGACGACAATGGGGGGGAGGGATGGGTTGGGGAGAAAAAAGAAAAAAGAAATGTCTTGATTATACTGTAATGATGTAAACCCAGTTTATTTGACATTGACATGAATAAAGATATTCTTAAAAAAAAAATATTAACCCTTTCCAAGCCACGGGGAGCCCCTTAATGTTAAAACCGTAATATATCGGACATCTGAGCAAGGAGTCTCAGCCGCGCCGTACTTTCCCGGACTTTGTCATTAAAACCGGAATAAATGATTTTGATCCGAAAATCAGCGATCAGTCTAACCTTCCCTAGTCACCGCTCGTCCATCGGTGGCTCGTGGCTGCTCTGACATGAAACAGAAGTGACTCTCATGGCCTTTCCTTCTTCAGCCTTCCTTCCTCCCACCCACTTGTTGTTTAGACGATAGCACTAGCAGAGCTGGAGTGCTAGGTGCTAGGCTATCCAAAGTGGTCACATCGACTGTTCAGTCACTCCTGGACTATATGCATGGATCGTTATGTGCGCGGATCGCGCACGCGAAACGCACGGGGAGATCGATGCTCGGCCAAAACCACCACTCTATCCCAACGGAGATCGAGAAAATCACGGTGAGCTAATGACCTGGGGAAAGAAAAAAAAAAACAACGGTGCGGTCCAAGAAGGAGGGGTGGCGGGCTCATGTTTATAAACATAATATTATGTCTCAGATCACAATACAATAATAGAAATTTCACGGCTAATCTACCAACCACCATTCTATTTTGGCTGGCGAAGTGTTAAGCCCATATCTAACAGGACTTCATATGGGAATGTCCATATATGGAGGAAGACAGCCCATATCTGTGTGGCTGGTTCAGACAGGGATCTCCATGTATGGGCATAAAAGGGATTGTATGTATGATGTCAGATGTGGTAGGATTTTCACAAAACAAATAACTGAGTAAGCATGTTTGGGGTCTCACAGCATATCTCCATATATAGTACATGGATCTCCATTTATGGGTACCAGGGGTCTCCATATATGGGTAACTGTTCCACTATAAATCACTTGCCAGACGGCCAAGCCATGGCGCCTGAGGCGTCTTACTAGTAGTGGAATATATAAATCCACAAAACAGCCACATAAATCCACATAAACAATTCTGCACAAAATGAAACCTCTAAAATCTCCAAAAGCTAAAGATTTCGGTACAAGTGTGTGGTACAAAAGGTCTGGCTTCCTCCTGATCTTTAAGTTCTTCAGTCTATAAAAACTCTCACAGATCAATCAGAGCAACCCTTTATAAGCAGCTTATACTAAACAGAGCATAAACACCTGGCAGAGGGTTCTCTATCAGCCCTCCAGCCTACGCCTTCCAAATAAATGCTTTTCCTGGAGAGGAAGGTACTTCTGGGACGTTTGTTCTGCTGATTCCAGGGCTTTTTGGGGAGAGGATCACAGTAGGAAAGGTCAGACTCTAATTGTAATGCAGTGGTGTGTGATCGGCGCTGATCGCAGTCTCATAGCTCATATCTGCCCGCTGTGTAAAAAAGTGGAACGCAGCAGCTAAGCCAGCTACACACTTCACAGTGCTGCTGCTAAATGCAATTCAACACATTATTCTGCCATCACGTCGCTACAGTCGGGAAGCTGTGTGCATGTGTGCGTGCATGTGAGTGCGACTGCTTTGGGGAGGGTTGATATCACGTTTTGCCTTAGCGTTGCTTCTACCAGCTGTCATATATCAGTTGTGTGTTGCTTGACTGAGACAGAGAAAAAGACAGAAGAGAGAGAGCTAACATCATATCGTCACTGTCCAGCCGAAACCTTGTATCTCCAAGTTTCAAATTTGTAAATTTTTTCGCAAAGTAAATCCCTGCTTCATCATAAAGGCTGTCGCACAAAAGTAGTGAAAACAGAAGATCTACAAGCACACAACGCCTCGCACCGCGAGGCGTTGTGTGCTTGAAGATCTGCTGTTTTCACTAGTTTAAATCATTTTTAAAATGATAAATACAAAACAAATGGTTTTGGACATACAAGGTTTCCACCCAAAAACGACGATATCCAAGCACCTGTACCCATACAATAATTCTGTGAACTTGTTGAAAGAACTTCCTACCTGGCCAGGTATGTCCCTGAGTTGCTTTTGCTCTCCTGTACATCCATACAGTTGGTGGTCCCCGGTATGAGTGCCAGGGCCGGGTTCTCCCGCGCCGCGGTCCCCACCGCCCGCGCCACCAGCTCCAGGGAGTCCTGCACGTAGTGGTCCAGGGTCGGCGAGCCCATGAGGCCGTGCGCCACCAGGCCCAGGGGCAGCCCCTCTGTCCTCAGCTCCACCACGTTCTGGCTGTCGCCGAGCACCCAGTGGTAGTCCGGGAGCGACATCCGCGTGGCCAGCGTCCAGAGGCGCCGCACCTCGCGGATGTCGCAGCCGAACGTGACCACGGCGGTGGTGGTCGAGTCCCGCAGGGCCTCCAGGCTCTTTATGAAGACCTGCTGCTGGTCTGCCTTGGACGAGGCGGGAGAGGACGGAGACGAGGAGGAGGAGGAAGAGGACGAGGAGTAGGGGAAAGAGGCCGATGACGACGACGACACCGACGACAGTGATGTATCCGATGCTGCGGAGGAAACGGCAGTCAGGTTGATCTGGGCGCCCAGGTGAAAGCGAGTGTTGTTCTTGACGAGGAAAAGGAAGTCGGACACGTTCCACTCCTGGCAGAGGAGAACGCTGAGGTCCCACCAGCCATTCATCATCAGCAGGGAGTAGAGGAGACCTGCCGGCGGAGCCTCCACTGTCCGCATGGCCAGCTGGAAATGGAGGGGGTTCTGGCGGGGCGAAAGAGAAAGGTAGTGGACCGTGAGTGAGTGGCGGAGGGGGGAAAGTGGAAAGAAATGGACACAGGGAACGTGAAAAGGACAGGGTTTTTGGGGTACAGACCGTAGAGGAGAGAGGGACGATAAAGAAGGGTGGAGGAGAAATGGAACGGTGGAGACGTGAGAGAATGACAGACAAAAGAAAGGGATTTGAAGGCAGAAGTGAGAGGGGAGAAAGAGAGAGGAATAGGTAGGGAAGGTTAAAGAGGATGAAGAGATGGTAGAGAGGTTTGTGGGTGTGGGTGTGTGTGTGGGTGGGTGGGGCAGGTGAGGTGAATTTGGGAAAATAAATGGATTTAAAAAGAGGATAGCAGGGTAAGGGGGTGGAAGAGAAGAGAAGAGAAGAGAAGAGAAGAGAAGAGAAGAGAAGAGAAGAGAAGAGAAGAGAAGAGAAGAGAAGAGAAGAGAAATATAACAGGTTGGTACAGATGGAAAATGTATGAAAAATAAGAAGAAAGAAAGAAAGAAAGAAAGAAAGAAAGAAAGATTGCTTTAGTGAAGAAGTGAAGAAGAACACACACAGTTCGCTGCATATAATGGATTTCAAACTCCACTGGCTTACCTGCACCCATGAATATCATTATACACATCAAGAACAGTGTTACCTTTATCTGCATGGAAATTGATATCACTTACACACTGTATGGATCGACCGGCCCTTATACAAAACACACTGCCTCTTCAGTTTCAAAAGGTTCTCTCAAACACATTTTTTGCTCTCTCAACAAAAGCTGCGGCCAAACTTGTGATTTATGAAGAATTGATTTCGGTGTCAAGAATGAGTGCTTTGTATTCCCCCCCTCGCCAAACGTATACATTGATGGCAAAAGGTTATTTATGCGAGACAAATGCACAGTAGGCCCCTGCAAGCCCGACGGGACCCGACCAGGGCCCGGCCCGGCCCGCCAAAACGGGCCGGGCTTGGGCTCGTTTCGAAACTCACCAACGGGCCTAGGGCCGGGCCCGGGCTTAGAACCATGCTCGGAACATTTCGCGCTGTGAATTTCACACATGACGTCTCTGTGTGTGCGCTTAGCTAGAATGGAGTGTGGTGGAGTGCTGCCTCCCATAGCCTTCTAGGCTAATAGCCTTCTAGGCTATGGGTTCTATCCGTATCTATAGTAACCACGGCTCTGATTGGTCGTGACATGAGTACATTAGCCAATGGAGAGCCGCAACGAGCCGAGGGCTTGACGGCTTTTCTTTCTTCTCACAGTCACACAAGTCTACTCTGCGACTCTGCGAACACAGCGAGACTAGAACATTAGGAGCACTACTGCAGTTTCACCCATTTCACCGTCATTTCTCAAATAAATCGCCCTGTAATTATTCCCCGACCTCCCGAGTCCCGTATCAGTTACGGGATGCGTGCGACGATACTCTGTATTTTACGAGATGGCCACGGGCGGCAAGCCGACAATAATATCAATATCTAATTGCTGTGAAGATATACAGTAACATAACAAACGGTGGGTGGAGGAAGATTTCTTGCGTTGTGATGTGATGTGTGTGTAATTACTTGCTGTGCTGTTGTGTTGTGTTGTGTTGACTTCTTTCTTTTAATCAGAGCGCGAGACGAGCACAGCTATAGAGGGCTGTACATACATCTCTCAGTCTCCGTCCTCTCCGACCATAGTTTTCGTCGGAAAGTTTCGACTTTCTGACGTGCGTGCAGCTTTCCGAATTCAAATTAGGAGTAATCCTTTTCAGAAGTTGCAAGAGATGTCATTTTGTAGTTGAACTGGACCTTTCCGACGCAAATTTCGGTGGTCTGTGACAGTATGGACTCCCCTTGAGAGTGTAGCTGCAGCAGCGCGCAGCGCACACAAATAATTAATTAATAATAAGGTGACGGGCTTCGGGCCGGGCTCGGGCTTTAAATAGCAGCACCAAACGGGCCACGGGCCGGGCCTGGACTGAAGTCCACGGGCCAGGGCCGGGCCCGGGCCCACATTTTAGGCCCGTGCAGGGGCCTAATGCACAGATCTAATCATATGTTTAGATTTATTTTTGTTGGTACCCTGACAACAAATCTTTTGTTTGTGCTTTACTGAACTGTAGGCAATGTTTACACAATTATTTTCAGCAATACTTGTTTAATGCAGATGATATGACCACCAAAACCATGAAGCAATTATGTTAAATTAATAAGCTGTCAAACTGGATGAGAACTGACAAATTCTGGCGTTGTTATAAGAAAAGGAAATATTAAATATTAAATTGAGGACAGAATAATCACTGCTCTAAATGAATGGTGGAAGCCCAAAGCCACATTTAAAACCATATAAAAGTGATTGTGGGTTTTTGAATCCACTGTGGTGCATCCAGCTTTATCGAGCGTCTACTCAGACATAATTGGCTTGTTTTCAGGGGAGTTAAGCTGGGCAGGGAGGGTGATGATTGTCACTGCACATAATCTTATACGGGCTGAGGCGGCACCTGTCAGCAGGGAGAGTTGGGCGGGAGGAGTCAATTGGTGACAACACAGAAATGTGGGTGGGAAGGAATCTATTGGCATAGCGACTAAATTGGGGAGAAAACTCAGATAATTCAATTTCCTTTCTGCTTTGTGCTGATTTTTGGTGACAACAAGCCACTGTCAACTGGCTATATCTCTGCACTGGATTATCGTGGCCGGGCCCGACACTAGAAGACCTGCAGGCGTATTTTAACGCCACTTGCAGATGGAAATAATGGATGGATAATTTTCTATGAATTTTAAGAGGTATGTGAAAACACAAAGATTTTCTGGCAAGGGCAGAGCAAACAATGTTTTAGCTTAGCCTACATCTGGCAGTAAAATAGTTAATTCCCGATGTTGCATCATGAAGAAGTCATATTCATCATAATAATTAAGTACGTATGTTCATGATTAATAAAGAAGTAATGCATTTGAGCTGATGTTGTGGTTACCTATAGATTTCTCCTACTATCGTTGTCTGCAGTTGCTCTGGCAGGCCGTCCCCTTAGCCAGCATGAGCATCATTTTAATTTGGCCGTGTTATAATAACCACACAATAGGTACCTCTGCAGGGCTCAGAGTCTAAAGAAATTCCCTGTCATTTTTAGTGAGGTTCCTGTTGGTAGGGGCCAGCTCTGATCTTAGCTTTGAAAGGGGCTATACTTGATATACAAAATGTGCACACACAGTCAACCTGGGAATCAGCTACCGGAGATGGGAGTAGGGCTATGTCTCTTTAGAATAGAACATTATCTATTCACTCTCTATCACATGCAGATGTCTTGTCTAGTGATTCTCATCATCAGACCACATACTTTGCATATTAATTAAGCATGCATTTCTTAGACATTTTAATTTCTTATTGATCTTTATGCACCTACAAGTAAAGTGGAGCACAACATCAATATCATGTTTTCGACCTTTGCCACATGTCACTCCCCATCTCTCCCCCCATTTCCTATCAGTCTACTGTCCTATCAAATAATAAAAGCGCCCAAAAGAACAAACCTTAAAAAAAAGAATTATGTCTCTTACTACTTAGTTAAAGATTAAGCCAGCCACTGATGAATGCGATGACAATATCTGGACTCATATACACAAGACTCTCCAACATCACTTGAAATCCCAGCTAGCTGCACAACAGCTTTCACAAAGCCGCTTGGGGACCTTGTGCATTGTGTGAGTCACAGTTTTGGCATGACACTAATGAAGGCCTGGGGCTGAAAAGTTTGTCTGTTCTCTCCCTGAATGACTTAAAATATATATTCCATGAGCGTGTATCTTGTTTTGATGTTCACATTCTTGTCAAACACAACACATCATCACTGTGTGTAGTTGTTTTTTAAGGACAAGACAGAAATCATGGTCTTGGTTGTCCAGATGATCAACAGAAAACAAGACTGGACAGTTTTGTGGTGATAAAAATTGATCTTATGCTATCTTTCTGCAGAACTGATGTTTGAAGTCTGTCAGCAAACACAAAGGCCTACACGTACCAGACTCCAAAAGGTTTTCTGATTGCTACAAAATTGCAGTAAAGGTGATCCCGGATCAGGCATCAAGGTGATGTGACGTGCGTGCCGGGCAATACTTTCAGTGCCTGTGTAGCAATTGTATGCACATGCATTTAAGGGTTTTATACTCACTACACACAGTGGTTCTCAATTTTGTTCATGTCAAGGACCTCTAAATTGACACTTATTAGCTTTTATACAGCTCTAGCGGTAATTCTCAAACATTGTAAAGGACCCCCAATTTGACATGCATTAGGCTACGGAACCCTATTTAATGGAATTTCTATCTCTGAGACCCCCATTTATATTGTAAAATCAATGTGATTTTAACTCTGAGAGTGTACAAATGCAACCAAATGGACCTGTTAGGGTCCATTTGGTTCCATTTGTACACTCTCTGAGTTATAGACCCATAAGGGTCCATTTGGTTCCTAACTATCATTTAGCTGGGGACGTCCTGGAACTCCCTCATGGACCCCTGAAGGTCCCCGGACCCCACTTTGAGAACCAATGCTCTACACAAACGAATGTAGCCCAACTCCTGACACATCCAGCAAAATCATGACACAACTGTAGTGGTTGTCTTCTCTAAAAAAAATAACGGGAGCACACATACAGTAACAACCTTGAGATCAACACCAACAAGTGGCTGGTGGTCAAGTTCTTCCTGCACAAGCTGAGGAAGATCCAGAAGGCCATCCTGGTGCACTTCTCCTCAGCCATCATCTAGAGCAGTGGTTCTCAACCTTTTTAACTGGGGACCCCCCCCACCCTGACGAGCACTAAGAGTTGAGGCATTACATTTTGTATAACACGGTTCTATTGTGAAAATAGCAGATCTACATGCTTGCGAGGCGTTGTGAGAATGTAGATCAGCTATTTCAACAATTTCTGCCTCTAATAATGTGGCCATACAGTACACACAAGACTCTCCAACATCACTTGAAATCGATTGGCCAAATAAACATTGGCCAATGTTTAATTTATCTTTTTAGAGGTATTAAAAAGTCCTTAAATTGTCACTTGTCACCAGATACCCTCTATACACTTACACTTTATGTTGGTTTGTTTACTGTTGAGTGAGGAAAACAATGTTGCACATTTAGTTAATCATCTGGGGACCCTCCCAAAATAATTTGGGGACCCCCCCTGAGGGTTCCGACCCACAGGCTGAGAACCACTGATCTAGAGTGATTCTCAAAGTGGATTCCAGGAACTCCAAGGTTCCATTTGTATATTGTCAGAGTTAAGGGGAGACCTTAAAATGTAAAGGTTTGAGAAACACTGATCTAGAGTCCATCGTCGTGTCGTCCTGATATATACCTCGACTCCTCACTCTACAAGACCAGACTGCAATGTGTAGTCTACTCTGCTGAGAGGATTATTGGTTGTCAGCTACAGTAGCAATAATCAATGGCCTGTACTCCATCAGGGAGAGGGGGGAAAAGAGCTGGAAAGACAGTGACGGACGCCCCCGACCAGGGACGTGCTGGCCATTGGGAAAAGTGGGACAACTCCCGAACTGCCGGTTCATTCCTGGCCGGTCCAGGCGGGCCATTAGGAAAAAAAATTAAATAAAATGTCGGCCTTCGTTCCATTTTGGGGGCTGGGCGGCCAACAAAGTAAATTGTCACTGTCGGGCAGAAAACCTCGTATGTCCAAGTTTAAAATTTGTAATTTTTTTCCCAAAGCAAAGCCCTGCTTCATCATACAATGCCGCCACACAAAAGTAGTGAAAACAGCAGATCTACAAGCACACAACGCCTTGCGATGCGAGGCGTTGTGTGCTTGTAGATCGGCAGTTTTCACTAGTTTAAATCATTTTTTAAATGATAAATACAAAACAAACGGTTTTGGATATACTAGGTTTCCACTGACAACGACGAAATATAGGCCTAACTCATGTAATTGGCCCACTGGCTTATCACTTGTCATGATCTGAAATGGCAAATCTTTGGGTAGCAGCAAGGCTATGAGAGAGATCTCTCTCTATAGCACTCAATGAGGGCCTCTCCAACTCTTTTTCCCGGGCTGAATCAGGGGGCCAGCACGTCCCTGCCCCCGACCCAATGTGAACCAGCTCTTCGTGAATAGGGAGGGACTGTACCGTGTGGGAGAGTATTGTTTTGATAACCAGATCTTCTGTTTTATAAGATTGTATTATTATTATTTTTTTCTTGTGCACATTATGCACTTTTTTTTTTTTTCTTGGCAACTGTAACAATTGAATTTCCCCTTGGAGATCAATACATTTAATCTAATTTAATTAGACAGGCATTTACTAGTCTCATCAAATTCAGTGTTTCCCATTAATTACACATCTTCCTAGACTATGGCAGGCCGCCATAAGTCTAATTTGTCCCGCCACACAGCTTTAAGAACAGCACATATTTTCACACTTCTCATAATTATAGGGCTAGGTGATGTTATAGTTTACAGAAATACAGCGATTTGCATATTGACGTGTCACAACATGGCCACGCGCCCCCGTCAAAGCATGATTCCCCTGGAGAATAAGCTGCAGCAGTTAAAAAAAACCTAATAATAATAAAGGGAAAAAAAGAAAACTAAAAATCAAACAAACAAAAACCTTGAAAACTGTGGGAGTATTTTAGACAGGGACCCAACAATGTGGTGCTCTGTAAAATTCTGAGCTTGGAAATGGCTTATCACAGCCATACACCGTGCTTCCGTCAAGACAGCAGCTAAGAGAGCAGCATAAGTCCTGTTCATTCTTTGTCCCCCACCCAAGCATGATATACTATATTAGCATTTTAAACACGCTGTGTTTCTGTTGTTAGCAGTCACTTAGAGTTCACTTAAGACCCTTCACCGCAGCCGTGTCACAAGTAATTTCCGTAGCCGTTCGTAGCATGCGATGTGCATGCGATGCATGTTCACGGCCGTCGGTCAATCAAACGGATATATTCAAGCAATCTCACCGGGATTGCAACCTCATTCCCAGGCTTTTCTCGTCTCACGAGGAAGAAAAGCCTAGGTAAGGACCTGAGGCAAAATGTACAGGGTGGGACCAGGGGCGTCACACTGGGGGGGGGAAAGTGGGACTGAGTTACTACTGGGCCCAAGGTGGAGGAGCCTTCATTATTTAGCCATTGGAAAATAGCAGATATACAAGCTCACAGCGTGGCACCGAGTGCCGCGCTGCGAGCTTGTAGATCTGCTATTTTTTAAAAGTCGTGAAAATGTTGTGCAAATCTTTGAATATATGTATTTTTTTAAGCGAACATTTGTAACTCAAGTTTTGCTTCTGGGGGGTCCCTGGAACGAAATATTTTGAGATGGGGGTCTGTGGCCAAATACATATCATTTTGGGGGTCCTTCACATGAAAATGTTTGAGCACCACTGACTTAGAAACATAGGTTTTTCAAAAAAACCTTAGAAGGATTTGAAATATTAAAAGACTTGCACACATTTTCACAATATTTCAAAAATAGCAGATCTACAAGCTCGCAGTGCCGCGCTGTGAGCTTGTATATCTGCTATTTTTCAATACTTTAAGCACAAAATGTGAGTGAATCCTTGTGCCCAGGGCCCAGAATTTGGTGCGACACCCCTGGGTGGGACTTTCATTGTAGGCCTAATCTATGTACTTCCCCTGGAAGCAGTCATTATTTGACCAATCACAACTTGCTTTTCATGCCTGGGGAGATCTGCACAGCATCAACTTAATTTCCTTGGACTTCCAATTAGGGACGAAACATGCATCCAGAAGCAGCCGGCGAGTGTACAAAATCATGCAAAATAAGAAGCGGTTCAAGTAATGGCTAGACATTGTGTGTTAAAATAATAGGCGAGTTGTGGTACCGTCTTAAGCTTAGAGGGAGTCACGTGCCAAACAACTCTTTCTCATCTGCATTTACAAACACCTACATTCAATTATTTTAAAGTAAAACAAACTAAAGTGAAAATAAAATCATAATCATAACTGAAAGTGTGCGTGCATGCATGCGTACTACTGTGTGTGTGTGTGTGTGTGTGTGTGTGTGTGTGTGTGTGTGTGTGTGTGTGTGTGTGTGTGTGTGTGTGTGTGTGTGTCTGTGTGTGGACAGCTAATCTTGGATACCGCTGGATTGGCTTGAAACATCACATGCACACTTCCAGTATAGGCCGAGGAAGAACCTCCACCAAAATGTCGTTTTTTATTATCATGAGAGCTAACCCTACTACAATTGTAAATTGTGAAGAAAGACTACAAAGATGTAGGAGAACCGGGGAAGACAGTGTAATAGATGTCCATGAAGTCATGTTTATCAAGTAAATGTCTTAAAATGCAGAGCCTTCAGGGCAGTTGTAAATTAGCTTTGCCTCTTTGCCCAGTATTACTCTACTACAGCCCATCAATCATCAGTGACCACTCTGACTGTTTCTTTCCTCTTTACAGCCAGGGTAGGATCCAAGCAATACGAACGTCGAAACAATGATGGTCAAGCATTGCAGATTTTGTGTACGTTACATTACCCAAAACAATGAATTCACATGATTAATCACATTAACTGATCAATACAATACATCAAGTAAACGTTTTTGCAATCGTAATTTGTTTATATATTTTTTAATCATGTAAAATGTTTATATGTTATTTTATTTTATTTATTTTTGTCTGCTGGGTAAAGATGTCTGTTTGGGTTCAGATAGCTTGTGATGAGCATTTGCCATACTTCTGTACTTCATGACCGTTGTATTATACTGTAAATTCATTGTATAGAATAGACAAACTAAATAATCAAGCAATAATACTTAACTTGTCTGCACTTACAGTTGATAATGTTTATACTGAGGACACCAAGAAGACTAGCGGTTCACAGCTAATGGGGATCCTAATGAACGATAAACTCTATTGATTGATTATAGCCAATGTACGGAACCCAAATACACAAATAGACTTGTGCACATATACACAAACAACTACACAAACATGCAGAGTCATACTTCGCAACTATTTTGTTTTAATTGATTCCACAACTTTTACACAAGCTATGCAAAAAGATCCCTGAGAGTCGTCTATTGGTTAATTTCATTTATCTCATTAATCACTTTCCTCATTACGCATGCAAATTGGACAATCTTTATTCCTCTCCATAATCTGCTGATTGTCAACAGTGGGAAGCATTACCGGTGCAGCAGAAAACAGAAACAACTTCAGGACCAATTAACTCTCAAACACCGGGAACGCGCCTGAGTCGCGTTAGATTTGAACCACTTTAACCATTATTTTATGCTTTAACTATTGAAAAATAGCAGATATACAAGCTCAGTGCCGCGCTGTGAGCTTGTAGATCTGCTATTTTTGAATAATCATGAAAATGTGTTAGGGTTAGGGTTAGTGTTAGTGTCTTTGAATATCTTTGACCCGACTTCTAAATCCTTCCTCTAAATCAGTGGTTCTCAAACTTTTTCACGTCAAGGACCCCCAAAATTAAATGTATTTGGCCGCGGACCCCCATCTCAAAACATGTTGTTCCAAGGACTCCCCACTCCCCAGAGGCAGAGATTTGAGTTAAAAAAAAGTTTGCTTTGAAAAATATATATTGAAACATGTGCATACATTTTCACGATTAAAAATAAAATAGCAGATCTACAAGCTTGCAGCGCAGCACCCGGTGCCGCGCTGTGAGCTTGTATATCTGCTATTTTTCAATAGTTAGGGCATTCAATAATTCTTGGCCTCAGTGGGTTAAATTATATATACCAGATTCATTTCAGATGTTGAATATATCTGTTCTTTGGTGGAAACAAGGCCACATGTATGGCATCACGGTCTGGAAGGCATTTGACTCTCACTACTCTCTCTCAGTGGTGTTAAGCACATTTACTTGAGTATTGTACTTAAAGGAGTAGTTCACCCCCAAAATGACTTTTTTTCTATTGATTAGTCATGCCATGGAGAGTAGAGTTCAATAATATTTTTTGGTTTTTGTCACATTCCTAAGACAAAGATTTGATTCGAGTAAATTTACCCCCATTGATTCCGGATGGTGACCCGTTTCGAAACGGGTCACCATCCGGAATGAATGGGGGTAAATTTATTGTTATCACATTTTTGTCTTAGGAATGCGACAAAAAACATGAGGTATTTGTACTTCTAAATCCCAATACTTTTAATTCTACTCCACTACATCTCGGAGGCAGATATTGTACTTTTACTGCACATTTATTTGAAAACTTTAGTTACTAGTTACTTTGTAGATTTTGATTATTTTTTACAAAAAAAAACATTAACCACTTCAGCCTTATATACAGAACATTTTAGCCATTTGAAAATAGCAGATCTGCTATTTTCAAAATTTCAATTTGTATTTAAACTTGTGAATTGGGACATACTGCATAATGAGTACTTTCTACTTTTGATAAGGGCATTTTTGTACCAATACTTTTGTACTTTTACTCTAGAAATGTTTTATTCAACAACTTTTACTTGTAATATAGAATGTTGCAGTATTGTAACAAATGTGAATACTTTTTCCACCACTGCTTTCTCTGCTCCAGGTTCAGGGATTTACTCATGGCTGCTATCCCGCCGTACTGTGATGATCCAGCTTAAATCTGCAACCGTCTCTTTGTTCAGCTCTCTAAATAACGAGGGGGAAGATATTTCACAATGAGGCAAGACTGCCCTGACTCTGTTCTAGTGTTCTACATCAAGGGTTCCCAAACAACCCCCCAAAGATAATCATATTTGAACTGGGGACCTGCTCAAAAGGATTTGGGGGCGGCGTGGGGACCGCATGACACGACCATATACAACACTGGGGACACTGGACATTCCAGCTGGCTGGAAATAGTAGCCAGCCAGGGACCGGGGACCTGAGGGGGAGGGGGGGCCTGGGTGGTATGAAGGGTTGGCAGATGTACCAAGGGTCTGAAATGGTTTATCACACACACCTCAGGCTGAATTCTTGAAATTTGCAGCTGCCCTATCATCATGCATTATGTGTAGTCGGAAAGAAAAGATATACTTGGTGTGGTGGTGGCTGAATCATTTGGGCTCTTCTTTACTTTGAAAAATAGTAAAGTAAAAAACAGACAGGGATGTACAGTGTCAAGTGTCTGTGAACTAATGATTAGAACATTCTGCAAAAATAAGCCAAAGGTTGGTGAAAATAGTAAATGCACAAGCTCTACAAGAAAGTGAATGTTACACATGCTAATGCAAGAATCTAAACACACACATGCACGCTCGCAGGCGCACACATGCTCGCAGGCGCACACACGCGCGCGCACAGGACACGTGAGTCTCGCCCGCCTCAGCTGTAATCAGCTGTCAGTCAGATCCTTTCCTACTCCTCATTCACTGATCTGCTAATCATTACATCACTCTGTCTAATCCAATCAGAGCTCTCGCTCAGTAATTGAGCCTCCTTTAAATACAGCTTGCATTCACTACAGCTATGCTCGTCTTTCATCCGAAGCTTCGGTTCTGCTGCTGCTTAGCTGCCTCCTCCACCCCAGCCTCCACCTTTTGATCAGTGTCTGGCATAGGCTCAAATACTTGCAATTTTATGTCTGCTGAATCAAGCTAATATCTCAATTCATTGTCTCCACCAGCCGAAGGCAGGGGGAGAGTATGTTTTCGCCCCTGTCCGTGCGTCCGTGCGTCCGTCCGTCCGTGCGTCCGTCCGTCCGTCCGTCCGTCCTCCGAGTTTGTTAACAGCTAATCTCCGGCGCCGTTGGCCCGGTCGCTGCCAAAATGAGCGCACACACTCCTGGATGCCAATTCAGAACCTCTGCCCCACATTTTTCAAATGGCCCTATTCTAGCGCCACCATGAGGCCGATGTTTGCAAAACACATTTCGTACACTACTCCTACAGATTTTCTCCAAAAATCACGCAAATCGGTAGACAGTATCTTTAAAGTCATGTGATCGACACCGATCTGTCTGATTGTCCATATTCCATCCTGATTGGCTGATATTGGCTTTCAAAATTTGTAAGATTGGTCCGTTTTGGACAAAATGCCTCAAATCACAAACGCAGAGTGCAATTAACATGAAATCGCGCACATTTGCAAAAGGCCAAGGAAGAAATTACACTACAAAATGTTCAAATCAGCCTCATGGTGGCGCCATGAAAGGTCTAAGATTGGTGAAGAACACAGGCCACTCTTTTTACATTTGCCTATTATAGCATCACCAAGACGCGTGGCATGGTGGAGACATGTGCTCGGAAGAGCACTTCTTCTAGTTGCTATTGTACTACTATTGTATCCCTATGGGGGGTTTTGCTTAAAGTTCCCTGATTTTGCTTAGCAAGCATCTCCGAACGCGCCTAACTGTATTCCTGACTAAATATGTTTAATTGAAAGGGGGCGGGAGGATAACATCAATTACTGTCCTCTGTAGTATGTCGATACAATACTGTGAAATGTTACACCGTTACATGGTCAGAGTCAGGAAGAAGCTAAAGAAGAGTAACATGCTAGAAATATTTAAATTCAAAGTGGTTACACCGTAAAGTGTGTTAAAGTGTGTGTGTGTGTGTGTGTGTGTGTGTGTGTGTGTGTGTGTGTGCGTGTGCGTGCGTGCGTGCGTGCGTGCGTGCGTGCGTGCGTGCGTGCGTGCGTGCGTGTGTGCGTGCGTGCGTGCGTGTAAACAACAGCATCAGCAGCTTCCCATACCCTGGCACATACTCATGGCAAACATTTTGAGTCAGAAAGAAACATGAAACGGGTCTTTTGTTCTCTGGTCTAAATGATTTATTGCTGTTCTTCTCCAATCTTTTCTTCAGAAGCCGCACTTATGGTGTAGTTAGGAGCACCAAATGAAAATCAATGCAACATAATTGCATATGATTCCGACAGTTAAACACCGGCTATGAAGATTTATCATGCACATTGATTGTCAAAAACGCTCTTCATCTCTACATATACACTGACATATACTGTACGTGTAGATCCACTGTATGTGGATACAAGAAATACAGCATTTTAGAAGTGCCACATAATGTTTTAGGCATTGTTGTTTTAGGCATTGACATTACACATTAAATCCAATTCATATTTAACTATGAGGGTTTAGAGGTTAAATGAACCCTTCCTAATTTATTTTATTTCCATTCATATGCTGTTCAGAGTTAGATTTTTACTGTGTTGTTCAATCAAAACTAGCTCACTCAGAGCATCTATACTGCTATCTATGACAGGTCTGAGTCATTTGATGTTGAAGTTAGGATGCTTTTCCACTTGGTGTTGTCGAGCGTATAGCGGCTACACTGCTTGGTGATGAGCTTAATCTGTAGCCGCTATACCATGCGATACTAAAAATGTTATGTCATCTTTTTTAAATGTACTCCCATTACGTGATAAAGTTAGGGGTGCTTTTCAACTTGGTATTGAGCTTATATGGCCCTATGCCATGTGATATTAAACATTTTTCATAGTCATCCCTCTAACTTACTCCCAATAACACACGCCAGAGAGAGCCCAGCTGGAGAGCTGGGCTTATTTATCTGGGTCACAGCGCTGGAGTAACTGACAGTGGGTGCTTGGACACTGGCAGGCACTTGGTGTTCAACATTTCACTGCGTGCCAGGCTGGAACTGTGACGCCTCGCGAGCACCGCATGACCATGCAAGTTGAATATCATAAGACCTGGTATGCCCAAAACCGTGACTTTTCAGGATATTACAGAAAAAAAGAACCTTAAGTTCCAATATGGAGCCAATGAGGTTATTTTGTAACACTTTTCATAGGTTAGATATTTATATTTTTAACGCAGACTGAACTTTCACTTTCCAAATTTTTGAATGATCCGACATAGCTAAAATATGAGATTTGGAAGAGTGCAACACATTGTGAGCTTGTAGACTGGCTATTTTCTCTACTTTTGGGACACACTCTTGTAAGGCAAAGCATGGCATTCATTTTCAAACAAACACAAACCCCATGAGTTGAAATAAGGAGATACAAGGTTTCTCCTGCTGCCTTACAGCAATTGTATGCTCTCCTTGCTTTGTCACAGCCTGCCAACTGAAAAGGGTCCAATTTAGGTGGTCAAGTGAGCGAATATCAATTGATTGCGACCGAAGGTCGTAGTTTACCATGAGAAATGTCACAGCTTGTCTCTGTGTGTGTACACATTTTTACGGTCTATGGGTTTGCTGCTCTGACATCATGCTCTGATGTCACTTGTGATGACATATCCGGCACATCTTGTCCATGTATCCGTGTATCTCTGAAGGTTACGCCTAACACTGTGGTTCCCTTGACACATCACTGTGACATCACAGGTGATATCACTGGTGACATCACCTATTCCCCAGAATCCCTTTTATGCCCATATATGAAGATCCCTGATGTCATCAATATACATCACTGGCCAGATGGCCAAGACATGGTCCATATCTGTGTGGCTGGTTCAAATGGGGATCTCCATGTATGGACATAAAAGGGATTGTATGTTGTGATGTCATGGGAACCACTCTAACAGAATCCCTTTTAGCCCATACATGGAGATCCCTGGTGGCATCAATATTAAGCCTATATCTAACTTCACATGGCAATGCCATATCTGTGTGGTTGGTTCAGACAGTGATCTCTATGTATGGGCATAAAAGGGATGTACCATATACAGTACATGGATCTCCATAAATGGGTACCAGGGGTCTGGGGACGGCCCTCCATTCCGAAACACCACCATTCCGAAACCCCACCATTCCGAAACACCACCATTCCGAAACACCACCATTCCGAAACACCACCATTCCGAAATTTAAATTATTTTAACTTTCACCCACCTCCACCCACTTTACCTCACCCACGTTCACCCCCCAACCCACCTCCAACCACTTTCCCCCTCCTCCACTCACTTCCTCCCACCTCCACCCACTTTCACCTCCACCCACCCACCTCCACCAACTTTAACCCAGCCACCTCTACCCAATTTCACCCAACTCCACCCACTTTCTCCCACATCCACCCACTTTGGCCCCCCCACCTCCACCCACTTTCACCCGACTCCAAGGGGCAGGAAAGTGGGTGGAGTTGGGTAAAAGTGGGAGGGCCTGGGTGAAAGTGGGTGGAGGTTGGGGGAAAGTGAATAGAGCTGGGTGAAAGTAGGTGGGGATGGGTGAAAATGGTTGGAGGTGGGGAAAATGGGTGGATGTGAGTGAAAGTAGGTGGAGGTGGGTGAAAGCGGGTGGAGATGGGTGGGGTGGGTGGAGGGATCTGGATGGAGGTAGGTGAAAGTTAGTGGAGGTGGGTGGGGCTGGGTGAAACTTGGTGGAGGTTGGTGGGGGTGGATGGAGGTGGGTGAAAAATAAAACTGCATGTTCGGAATGGTGGTGTTTCTGATTTTCGGAATGGTGGGGTCTTATAGAACAATGGGAAACCCCACCATTCCGAATAATGGAAGTCAATCTTCGGAATGGTGGGGTTTCGGAATGGAGGTGTGTACCCCAGGGGTCTCCATATAAGGGTAACTGGTCCGTTATACATCACTGGCCAGATGGGCGAGGTTGCATGTCGCCCTGAGGCGTCTTACTAGTAGGAGTTAGTTTAAACAAATGTGATATAAGCCAAGCCATATCAACCATAATTCAGACCATTAATGGCTCTCTTACTGTATTTGCGGAAGAAATAACCTACTTGATTGAAACTAAAGAAGACTATTGGGAAAGGTTTTGTCAAGGATTTCCCAGGTAAAACTTGCAGAGCTTGAAGTGTCAATTAGGCATTATCAATTGTGAACTTCTATTGCAGTGCTCTTGTGTGAGCATACCGACATATTACTGTGTGAAAGTGTGGTATGATAGGGAACACAGCACAGGACGTCATCGGGACCTATCTTTATCTGGTACTCAAACTTCACCTCACAGTGCCTGTGGCACCTTGCGGCAGTCTCACAACATCATTAAAGATCCATCCCGCCCCAGCCATCACTTGTTCAACCTCCTGCGGTCTGTAAGGAGATACTAGGAACATTGCAGCTAGGACTTCCAAGAAGAAAAACAAGTTACCCAGGGCTGTGGTACAATTAAGCAATTCTGCTTTCACCCTGATCCCCTCCCACGCACCCAGTGTGCAGTAACTGGTGAGCAAGCTTATCTGTTCTTTTTAAACATCTAATTTCGTTTTTTTTTTCTACATGCGCCGTGCTAAAAGATGGTTAGATCTATTACATGACATTATGCAAATTTGACTTAACCCTGATTCAATTTACACATTGCACAAATCTGCATTTGTTGCCAGTGAGAAGTATATCGTCACTGTTGGGCAGAAACCTTGTATCTCCAAGTTTCAAAATGTGTATGTTTTTTTTTTTCGCAAAGTGAAGCCCTGCTTCATCATAAGGCTGTCGAACAAAAGTAGTGAAAACAGCCGATCTACAAGCACACGACGACTCGCGGTGCGAGGCATTGTGTGCTTGTAGATCTGCTATTTTCACTAGTTTAGTTCATTTTTAAAATGATAAATACAAAACGAACGGGCTTGGATATAAAAGGTTTACACCCGACAACGACGATATACAAGCTGTTTAACTGAGTAGATTTATTCCCCCCATGTCAGTTATCGGGACATTAAGTGCTCAAAAATAATAATATTGTTAATGTTCTGTAAAGATGGGTCATGGTTCAATTCCTGTTAGGAATATTGAGTGAAATGATCACATACTGTAACTGTTTGTTGTTTTCTTGTAAAAGGAGATGGCAAACTAGTATTTGCCTATGCGATGTAGTGGACTAGAAGTAAAAGTGCTGAAGATTTTAAACTGTTCAAGTAAAGTAATAATACCTCAAAATGTAGTGTACAGTATACTTGAGTAAATATACTTAGTTACTTTACAACACTGGTGAGATGTGATCTGATCGACCTAATAATAATAATAGAGGGTAACTAAAAATGAATGTAAATATTTTAAGCCAATATTGTTTGTCTAAATCTACAAGCTCACAACCTGCCGGCTATTTTCAAAATGTTTGAATAGTTTTGCCTAGAATGAAAATATGGACTGCTGTTTGAAAGTGGCTAAGTGCCAGTATTGTGCACCCTCATCAGTGCCAGATGTATGATAATCATTATATTTGTATGATAATTTTACCCTCTGAGCAATGTACAAACAACAAATGAAGCAAAGCGTTAGTTTATGCAGGACACATGAGTCTCGCCCGCCTCAGCCATAGAGTTATAATAAGTATAGAGAGGACACCAGATATCCTCGCCCGTCCACTTGCATTGAGTTGCTCACCCAGCGCATGAAGCGTACTTCCGCATTTGGAAACGCCTCAGAAACGTGACGTAGTGGGGCTTCTGTGACACTTTTTGCGTCATAGTTTGTGTTCAATTCATAAACAAGCACTTCCACTATGAACGCGCAGCCAATACAAAGAAGCCTAGAATGCGCGCGTGTTAGAAGCCCCAAATGCAGTACCTCAAACGGCAACCATGTCCATGGCGCTTCAGAGCTCCCCCTAGGTTCCGGGGGCTTGGCCTCAGCTGTAATCAGCCGTCAGTCAGATCATTTCCTCATTCACAGATCTGCTGATCACACTCTCTAATCCAATCAGAGCTCTCGCTCAGTAAGGGAGGCTCCTTTAAATACACTATAGCTCTGCTCGTCTTTGATCTGTTCATATCTACTCTTGAGTCATCCGTGGATTATTTGAGCAGACATTTACGTGAACGGATCGCGCACGCGAAACGCACGGGGAGAAGACGCCTCGGCCAAAACAGCCACTCTATCCCAATGGAGATCCAGATAATCACGTGAGCTAGCGACCTGGGGATTGAAAAAAAAGAAAAAACAACGGCGCGGTCCAAGAAGGAGGGGTGGCGGGCTCATGTTTACCAGTAAGACTCCCTAATCGGGAGATAAGCGACCGTTGGTCGCTTATCTCCACAAAGTCTGACCTCACCAGCCCATACTTGGGCATGGATGACTTATATCTCCATATACGGAGATGGCCATATATGGAGATACGATGACATCACAGAGTCCACAGCTGATGATGTGGCGTGATGTCATACAATACACAAACAAGCCCTATATAAAGGGGCAATTCTCTAATAGAAAATATTAATGTTCCACAAGGATGAAGGATTTGAAGAATTGACAACGGTTTATTCATCAAAGAGGCAAAAAGTTGAACAGAGTATCAGCATTCACAAAAGACAGAGCTCTGGCCTCCATGGCCAGAGCTTGGGCCCCGTGGGGCAGACCACTCCTGAAGTGTCATATGGGACACCTCTTATACACCAAGGTGCTCTCCCTAGATGGAGATAGAATCTAAACATCTATACTAAGTACCATACAGTATATAATAAGGCTGACTGGTTAAGTTGCAATGACCATGTATAGCATCACTTAGTACAGGTTTTATGCTGACACAGAGGAGAAGTAGAAGTCACAGTCCATGGATGTCAGCTGTTGGATTGACAGCTGCAGGCACATCCAAATTAGTACTTTGGCACTATTTGTTACTATATAAATATTTCTACCACAATTCTCACCAGGGAAGAGAGCATTCCTCGACTCAGACCTTATCGCCAGGATCAACTAAGCTTATAGCTTATCATCACATCCAACCATCTTAAGATACTCAGCTAGTGGGGAATGCTCTCTTCCCTGGTGAGAATTGCCCCTTTATATAGGGCTTGTTTGTGTATTGTATGACATCACGCCACATCATCAGCTGTGGACTCTGTGATGTCATCGTATCTCCATATATGGCCATCTCCGTATATGGAGATATAAGTCGTCCATGCCCAAGTATGGGCTGGTGTGGTCAGACTTTGTGTGATGCGTAGGTTATCTCCATATATGGAGATTCAACATTCCAGGTGTAACTATGGCTGCCCGTATGACGTGAGAGGTGGAGGTTGTGGATTGGCAGGCAAGGAGTGTGTGTGCAAAGTTTGGCATGTCTTGGGGCAACGGTGGCGGAGATATGAGTTGGGGAAAAGTGTGACATGACGGACAGACTGACTGACTGACAGACAGCCGGTGGAGGTTTTGGTAGTAAATGCGACCTGACGGTCGCAATAAACATAATATTATGTCTCAGATCATAATACAATAATAGAAATTTCACGGCTAATCTACAACAAGCCATTCTATTTCAGCTAGCAAAGTGTTAAAGTTCCCTGATTTTGCTTAGCAAGCATGTGTGTACAAAATTCTAACGTGGAGCCAAGTTTAACTATATTCCATTTGTTGCAATAAATGGTTAAATATACTTTGACGTGAGTGTTCCTGACTAAATGCCATATAATGCCCAAATGTATGATAATTGTGCCATTAAAATAATAAAGTGCATGCATTTATATACCCTGCTGATTCATAGCCTGGCATGGCCAGACTAATATCACTGCGTAGATGTTAGTCTGGAACTTTGGTGTGGAAGATTCATTTCCCAGGGTCGATTACAAACAGATTCAAACGTCACAGTAAAAAAGAATGTCCCACTTTGAATAGTGGGCTCTGATTGGTCACCCACAACTCAGGGGTGGGCGAAATGGAATATATATAAAATATATATATATATATATATATATATATATATATATATAGTTTTGCTGTGGCAGATTAATCTCGTTTCCAGGCTAGCTGATTCATGATCTACTGTGGCTTTCACACATATATGGATTAAGATAAGGAAATTTGATCCGGAAGATTTGTACTTAGAGGCAAAGTCGGCCTTTCTAGTCAATCACTATGCTTGATGCATGACGTGCATGCCCCCACAGGAGCGAGCACAGCTCGGAGTGTGTGAAGAAGATAACGGGAGGATACATCCAAGTTTACATGTACAGTAAGCGTTATGCAACTGTGTACATGCTCTTCGACCAGTAATGACCACAACCTACTTGTATCAGAAACTGGCTGCCACAGCCCATTAAACCTCTGATATTACGGAGGTTGAAGTTGAAGTCAGACACAGGTCATGATATGCACCGAGAGACTCTTTGGATGATTTTGAAAAGAGATAGCATTACTTTCACCAGTACAAATGTTGCTACAGCAAGCATATTAAATGCATTGCATAGACAGCATTACATCATAATTATACAGTATACAACTTATACAACTGCTGTTACTGTGTTTGAGCAATTAATTTACATTATCTGTAGACCAGATCTGTTTTATCCAAGTAATAGGGTCCATGAAGACGATGAAGTTGCCTGCTTGCACGCAGCCTAGGTGGTGTGTTTTTTTCTCAAGAAGGCATCTCGAACAACGTTGTTGCTTACAATAAAGAAGAACGTTCTTTTTGTGAAGGAAATTACACTGCGCTTTCTCTTCTTTTGGCTGAGTACGTTGATCTTCTTTAAAATGTGAAGCCTCTGGTACGATAGTTTAACATTTTCCATCTGCCAACACTGTTCCTTCTTTCACATCCCTCCCTCGACTGCAACTCATCTCCAGGTGTTCTCAAGCTTTTCCAGATCCCTAGCCTCTTACCTGCTAAACCATTCACCCCTCGCTGCCTCCAAACTTCTCAACTCTCTGTGCCCAAACCACAAATTCTCCAATTCTCCATTCATTTTGTGCCGTGCGCGCACACACACGCACGCACACGCACACGCACACGCACACGCACACGCACACACACACACACACACACACACACACACACACACACACACACACACGCGTTACTGTAGCTCAGTCGGTGGCAAGTGTCCCAGAAGCCTTCAGGCTAACTAATGGTGGGGTGAAGGCGGTATGTGTGTGTGTGTGTGTGTGTGTGTGTGCCTACGTGCATTCATTCGTGTCCTGTGCGTGAGAGAGTGAGAGTGTGTATATGTGCAAATGAACACAATGTGGTTGCCTGTTACCAAGGAGGTCTCTGCTCATGTATCCACGCACACACGCACACACAAACACAAACACACACACACACACACACACGCACACGCGCACGCGCACACACACACACACACACACACACACACACACACACACACACACACACACACACACACACACACACACAAACACACGCACACACAAACACAAACACACACACACACACAAACACACGCACACACGCGCACACACACACTTGCTTCGTGGCTAGGAGGGCCACTAATATGAAGCCCTTCAAACCAGCAAGCTAAATTAAACTCAGAGAAGCAGTGACTTGATTGGACGGACACTCACTCACACACTCAATGCGACCTGCCTTGTTGTCATATTTAAAAAGTCATGCTCTTGTTCTAAAACCTGGCAATTACGCTTAGGCAGGACGTTGATTGAACCCAAACGCACTCTCAACTTAAGCTTAACTGCGGTGGGAATTGCTTACACACCAACAGACAATAATAAATCACGATTGTGCATGACCGTCTGTCTATCCAGATTATGAAATAACCAGCCCAGCCCTAGTTCTCACACCTGCATGTGCACACACACATACTGTACTTGAACAATACCAGTGATGAATCAGAGTGTTTTCAACCTAAAGGCATTTCCCTATCTATCTCTTGTGTGTGTGTGTGTGTGTGTGTGTGTGTGTGTGTGTGTGTGTGTGTGTGTGTGTGTGTGTGTGTGTGTGTGTGTGTGTGTGTGTGCAAAATAACTTTTTCTGCAAGCCTTGAATTTGAGAGTGGATTAGCATAAAATAATGTCTAATTATCCTAATGTCATTGTTTGGCATTCCAGTGGTGAATTCAACAGATAATCTTAAAGTGGCATATTTGGCACAATACTGGTTTACATTTCCACTGAGGCAGATGGGATTATAGGCACAGCGTGATTGAGTGTGTTGCAGTTTTATTTTATTTATTTATTTTTCCATATTCACATATTCTTTAGTTTGGATTCCTTATTTCACCTATGATTTATTGTCTTGGGGGGCTGCTGTTGTGAAAAGTCCAAAATAGCATCATTATCAAATGAAAAACAAAGCAAATCACAACATACTGTATATAGGGTATTTCCAATAATTGCTTTCTACTGTTAGCCTGCTGCCTACTAGTCAAACTCTACATCTTTTGGAAAGTGAATTCCACTACATGTGAATCCATGTTCATGTTCTTTTTCTAGTAAAGCTGCCAAGACTGTCATGTTAACCTGTAGCCTGAAGTTAGCAATAGAGATTTCCAATCCTCAATGCACTTTAACAAATGACCCAAGGGGACCTGCTTTGTCTTCTGATCCCCATGAGCACACGTGACATGAACATTGGACATTTTATCATATTCAACAACATGATCTATACATGGACTCTTTGAGGTTCCACATCAATCAGCACACAGGATCTTGGAATATTTGCAATGTTTCAGCCCTTTTCGGAAATATACAGTACTGTCCCATGCAGGGAGAATACACTTCGTATTCTGGGTCCCAGGACATACTCTGAATGTTTCATAATATTGAATAAATAATACAATCTATTGGCCATACCATTCATTTTATCTTGTCTTATCTCATCCAGTGGTGGAAAAAGGGCTCACATGTTTAAACAGTAAAAGTATCAAGTAGCAATGTAGAAATACTCTATTATAAGTATACATCTGGATTCATTGAGTAAAAGTACAAAAGTATTGGTATCAAAATGTACTAAAAGTACCAAGTACCAGTATTCAAATGGCCGAAATGTATATATATAGGGCTGAAGTGGTTAATGTATGTTTTGTAATAATAATCAAAATCTACAAAGTAACTATAGTAACTATAGAGCAGAGCTTTCAAATAATTGCAGTGGAGAAAAAGTACAATATTTTCCTCTGAGATGTAGCGGAGTATAAGTAAAATAACTGAAAATTGGGGATACTCCAGTAAAGTAAAAGTACCTCAAAAGTGTACTTAAAGGGGAAGACCACCCATTTTCAATATTGAACTATGTCATTAATATAACTTAGAGGAGTTGTGTGGAAAATCTGGAAATAGAAAAAGGTTCCCCCCCTTCTGTGTTGCATAGAACTGGAAGATTGATTTTGGGGTTTGTATTGTAAAGTACAATGGTGTGATGTCATCAAGTTGTACTTTACAATACAAACCCCAAAATCAATCCTCCAGTTCTAGGCAACACAGAAGGGGGGGAACTTTTTTTCTATTTCCACACAACTCCTCTAAGGTATATTAATGACATAGTACAATATTGAAAATGGGTGGTCTTCCCCTTTAAAGTTATACCATGTAACTTTTTTTATAAAACAAATCTTAAAATTGTCCTAACTGTTAAATCGCTAAAGTTTTAGAACACCCACTCCGTTATTTTCAGCTTCTAAAGCCTTCTCTTTATATGCTTTCTACTTAGCCGTGACAGGGGCGGGATTTCCCAGCAAAATTACGTCATCACACTACCGGCCAATCACAGCGAGGGTTATACACTGCCGGCCAATCACAGCACATCTTGAAGTGGGGTCGCTATGGCGGCCATATTTGTAGTCGCCCGTGTGTCTCTATACTCAAAAGGTAATCTCGCCTACCAGGCAGGGTGAAGTAGTCCGTTTCTCCGGAATGCCTGAACGCACAGGAACCAGGGACCCCTCTAAAGATAGATCTCAGCGAGGTGGAGGCAGACGCGGGGGTGTGAAGGTACGAAAAACGGCCGAAAGACGCGGACGCGACCGTGGTTTGCTATAGGGCTACTGACCACTAGTTGAGCATCTTACACAGTATAGCTTTAAGTACAGTACTTGAGTAAATGTACCAGTTGCTTTCCAACACTGATCTCATCTAGGGATGGGACAATATGAAAATGTCATATCACGATTATTGTGACAAAAGAAATCGCGATTTACGATATTATCACGATAATCTAAATCTATTATCCTGGGGCGGAACATTTGACCAAAAAATAGCCGATCTACACGTCACGTTGTGAGCTTGTAGATCGGCTATTTTTTGGCAAAGACATTTGATAGAGAGTGAAAAGAAGATTTTATAAGTACCTTTTACCAATTATAGAGGGTTTAAATGGTACCGGATATGCAGCTCAGCAAATAAAAGGTGAATTGATCCCAGTGCATGACGGAGGACGATATCACGATAAATTCAATCACCACAATACGATTATCGTGAGTGTTTTTTATCACGATAGACGATAATATCGCTTATCGTCCCATCCCTAGTGTTCACTGTTAGAAATGAGGCGAATAAACCCTTATTTTGGCACACTCTGTGTGGTCTATCTGCTCTTGGTTTGTTCAACATCATCAGTGAGATATCAGGTTTCTGCAGCATGGCGTCAGTGTGCCGCTTTGGAACAGATGAAAGCAGCTCATCCAAGACATTTCACATTGAAGGGCTCCATTAATTGTACTCCCCAAAAATGAGACACCTACATTTATCTAACAAAGTGATTGATGACACTAAATTAGCTTGTATCACGCCATGGCTCTTTTTATGACAATAGTTAACACAATCTGATGAGCCATTGATTGATAATGCTAATACTTTCACAATATAAAGAGGAATTGAGTGATTCAGGTGATTTAGAAGGAGATGGGTGTAGGAAAGAGGCTATTTGTGTGTGGCAGAATGTAAAAGCAGATGAATCTATCTCCAAAAATAAGAAGGAAAAGCTAAATGAATGCCAAACACGTTACACATTGCTGTCATGTGTATTATGTATTTGTAAACATTAAACACTGTTTATCCAACAACCCACACATGAATTTGAGGGTAAACAACTGTGGGGGCAGACCTCCATTCAGAAACACCCCCACTTAGAACCATCCCCATTCAGAAATACCCCCACTGAGGTTAGGGTTAGGTTTAGGTTAGGTTTAGGTGAGACCTCCATTTAGAATAATGGAAGTCAATCTTCTGAATGGCAATGTTTCTGAATGGAGATGGCAACAGGAATCTCTACATCCACGACCAGACCGGACCAGACCAGACCAGAGTTCTGTGCACTCTCCATGGTGCTGAGTTTCCACTGAGAACGAATCCATCAATGTATACATGCACACACACCCTCAGTCAGTGTAACATGTAGGCTATAGCAGTCTCTCATCCCTTCAACTCTTCCCTTGGGGACAGCATAGGTCTACTTAGACAAATTATACTTTATCATTATAGTAGCTAGGCCTACATCTACACACAAGTTCACAGCACCTTGTGCAGAGCTCCTGCACGCACACACGCACGCACACACAAACGCACGCACGCACACACACACACACACACACACACACACACACACACACACACACACACACACACACACACACACACACACACGGCGCGCGCGCACACGCACGCACACACACACACACACACACACACACACACACACACACACACACACACACACACACTGACACACACACACACGCGCGCGCTGGGAGCGAGAGACAAAGTGAACCTGGATCCACTGAATTAATAGCCTAATCACAGACGCGCGCGACCATTTGTTGCAAACAAAACAGGCTACAATGGACCAACAAGTTGTGACTTGTTGTGGGCATGCATTTGTTTTAGCCTACTTTAATGTTAGTGATTGTTAACTTATTAATATCATATTATAGGCCTGTTACTAGCCTATATAGCTATAAAGTAAACCCTACCTCGCTGTGGCGCGCGAACTCCTGCTGCACCACGCTGACGACGGGCACCTGCAGCGCCTGGGAGATGAACTCCAACTTCACCAGCTCGTCGCGGTTCCTGGGGAAGGCGAGCATGGCGGAGACCCCCTGCACCACCACGGTGTGACACACGCTCTCCAGGAACGACAGCGGGTCCTCCTCCTCGGGCTCGGCGCCCTCGCCCGCCGGCGTCGAGGACGAGAGGAAAGGGAAGGAAGCGGGCAGCTCGCCCAGCCCGGAGCCCACGGCCATGACGAGCTCCAGGGACAGGTTGTAGGGCAGCACGCCGGCCCGGTTGAGCGCCTCGGCGGCCAGCAGCGCCGAGTCCCGCGGCGCGAACACGCGGCTCTCCCGCGAGGCGCTCTCCTCGAGGCGCTGCCGCGCCAGGTTCTTACTCCTGTTGCCCGAGCCTCTGGTCCTGAGACTCCCCATTAATAAGCCCGCCGGCCCTCCTCCTCCTCCTCCTCCCTCTCCACTTGTTGTCGTCTCCCCGCTCCTCTCCAGCAACAACAACTCCCGCAGGTCACGCGTCACCCGCCTGGAAGACCCGCCGCCACCACCACCACCACCGCCGGCTGTTGTCGCCGTCTCGCCCCGCGGGTCCCCGTCGTTATTAGTATACCCGCCGCCGGTGGAGGAAGGGGGGAGCAGCAGCCGGGGCTGGACGTGCAGAGCCCCGACTCGGACCGTGTGGCCGATCCGTCTCAGCACCTGGCAGGGCTGCGGGTGGGACAGGGCGCCCGGCGGGAGCAGCAGCGCCAGAGCGCACAGCAGCAGCAGCAGCAGCAGTGATGGAGCCCGCCTCGGACCCATGGCTCCTCCACCCCGCCGCCGTCCTCCTCCACCCGGGCCGGTCGTCATTATCATCAGCGTGTCCTCCTCCTCCTCCTCCGATAACAACAAAAACCACCACAGCAACCACCACAACGTGACCGAAACACGGAGCTGTCCCCCCGCCGCTCCTCGCGCCCCTCCTGCCCCCCGGTGTGCTCCACCGCGTGCGCCCCAGTGCCGCTCCTCAGACCGGCTCCGGCTCCGCGGCTCAACTTGTGCGTTATCCCCCGCCCGTGACAACAGGCTGCGCCAGACCGGCCACGAGCCGCGCACATGCGAAGAACGAAGCCAATTCCAAAGTCGTGCCGACGTCGTTTTTCATCTCAAAGGATTTTCATCAGCAAAACCTTTTTGAACATATAGAACCTATATACGGATTGTAAGATTCCCACAGAGATGAAAATAAAAATAAAGAATATCAGAGAAAATTGGGGAAAAACCTCAGGAAAAACAAGCAGACAAAATATAGTGCTTTAAAAAAAACACACATTCCAGAAACTGAAATACATCACCCCCGAACGAAAATATTTAGGAAGATTTTCTCTCTCTTTTCTTTGCGCTATATCCTATTTGATAGATGGGAAAAATAAATGTATTCCATATTATAGCATCCAGAGTGCAGCAGGCGCACGGTAACTGTTTGGTTTCCTCCTCAGTTAAAACATGAAGCAAGAGGTGTTTTTTTTCTTCTTTTCTTTTCTTCCTGTGTCTCCTCTCCCTCCTCACCCTGGCCTGATGACACTTGTTCTGCTCAGACTCCAGCACCATGCAGACCGCGGTCCGCGCCCCGCACTAGAGGTGAGCCTTTAACCCCGTCATCACCACACCACACTGACTGCACTGGCACAAAAGGATCGATAAGTGGCCCAACAGGCTAATGAAATAACAAGAAGGTAGCCTATTGTACCACCACGGAGTCGGACCACACAGGCGAAAAACTAACAGCTAATTAGAAAAACAAAGGGGTTTCTTTGCACCGTATGCCTAATTAGCCAATATGCACATAGCAAGTGGTGGAAAAAAAGAATCAATACCTTGAGTAAAAGTACAATAGTAGGCCTATTGGCATCAAAATGTAGACCTTATAAGTTAAAAAAGTAGAAAGTATCATTATGCAGAATGTCCCATTTCAAGTTATCATATGGATACAAATCTTTTGAAAATAGCAGATCTACAAGCTCGGCTTGTAGATCAGCTATTTTTGTAATAATAACGTTTTTATACAATATTGGCTGGTCTTTTAGGCCTACAGTATATGTAGATATTGATTTTTGTATGTTCAGTTTGACAAGTTTAGGACTATTTAATATTTGCTTTTTCCCCCTCCCTGCTCTGCTCTCCTCTCCTTGCTCGCCCCACCCTCCCTTTTCATCTTCTCCCTTTCTGGAAAACAACAACATTTGATGGAGCTTATGCAAAATACTGTACAAATCTCACCCATTTCTTTACACCTGTACACAAGTGATGTGACAATAAAGATGATTCTCATTCGGATTATTAATCAATTTACACCTGAAAAATACCTAAAATGTCTTCTAAATCGTAGTGGTTTTCCAAATTAAAAAAGTATATTTCTTCATCTGTGGTGCTCACTGCTCAAAGTTTTTAATGTCAAGGACCTGTGGAATTAGGCCTATATTTGACCACCCATCTCAAAATATTTTGTTCCAGGTACCCCCCAGAAGCAAAGACTTGAGTTCAAAATGTTCGCTTTGAAAATATATATATTCAAAGATTCAAAAACTTTCCAGATTTTTCAACAATAGCAGATCTACAAGCTCACAGCGCGGCACTCGGTGCTGCTCTGTGACACTTGTAGATCTGCTATTTTTGGATAACCAAAGTATAAGAAAATAATGGTTAAAGTGGTTACATGACACTTGCGTTCCCATTCTTAATGGGATGGGATGATTCTCATTCTGATTCTTAAAATAAATGCAATGCCACGTTGGCAGAAAACATCAAAGACAAGTAACACAGCCTATATAATTACATAACACAGTGACATATTATGCAGATAAATAGCCTATCAGAGGAGGAAAGAGACAGGTAAAAGAATAAAACATACCCTGGTACAAAAACATCTGTGAGTGACAAATCCGATTCACCTGTTTGTCAGTGAAATGCACACAGTGCCAACATCAGCTCTGAGCCACCAGCTCCTTGACTCGCAATGCGTTACATCATCTAACACTGTCTAAGCCATAGGCCTTTGTACCAAAGGAAACCAAAGGTTATTGTGTGTAGGGCATGGGTATTCAACATCAGGGGGTCCGGGATCCCTAGGGGGTCCTCAGAGTTACTACAGGGGGTCCTCCACATCTTTGTGTGATAGAAACCTTTTCCCCCTTTTTATACGCATGCACTTGAACCCTATAGTCCATATTCTGAGAACGTTAGCCAAAAATAGCAGATCTACAAGCTCACAACACCGCGGCTTTGTGAGCTTGTAGATCGACTAAGTACAGAGTAAAAGGTCAAGTTTATTAGGTAATGACGGCTCAAGTGGTTAAATATCTGAAAACACAAATTGACATGAACCCAAAATACACTAATGAATGATTGTGCTGTCAAACGATGAAACTATATGGTATCTATTTGTTGTGGGGGTCCCTGCTTCATCTCTCTCTCAACTAAGGGGTCCTTGGCCTGAAAACGTTGAAAACCCCTGGTGTACTGTCGGGTATGGGCCTAGAGGGCGTTTTATGGAAATATAAAGCATACACTATAGGGTTAAATCTGTAACTGTTCATACAGTAGCTAAACCAAGTGCTGCCTGTACTGTATACTGTAGATCTCCCTGCTTGGCTGAGGGATTAAAAAAAACAAGATATGTATCCTCCGTGTGTGTGTGTGTGTGTGTGTGTGTGTGTGTGTGTGTGTGTGTGTGTGTGTGTGTGTGTGTGTGTGCGTGCGTGCGTGCGTGCGTGCGTGCGTGCGTGCGTGTGTGTACAGTACAGTATATAATCTGCTACTGTAGCCTATAGTAAGTAATTATATATAATAATCTTCATTTCAGACAGTACAAAATAAAAAGCAACATACTACATAAGATAAGGAAAAAATTCAAAAATAAATACAAATAGATAATTTATATATACTGTATATATACATCATTTAGTATGTCCAGTCCCGGTGAGATAAATCTATTACGAAGACGTTGCGAATAATTGAACAAATCCTCCCGGTTAACAGCCTTTATTTAACCACTCCTCATAACAGCCAATTAGCCGTTAAACAGCGGCTGACAGACGGAATGTAGTGTGACTAATGCAAACTCCTGTTGCCGCGGCAACCAACAGGGTCAGGGGTTACTGCTGACCCAATCATCAGGCTGGGGTCGACACAGATTAATGATTGGCTAATGGTCTGATCTAGATTAATGAGGGAGTAATAGTCTGGCTTAATAATGAAGAGAGACACGCCCCCCAAAATACAGGAAGATCAATGACCCCTGATTGATCCGATACAGTGTGACATCAGAGGGATTGGATTGGCTGAGGGCTGCTGATGGGAGGAGAGTGGAGGCGAGAGCAGATGTAGAGGCAGGCACGTGTCGTGCACACATAGACATCGAAGGGGGCTTGAGCCCCTGCCCTTTTTATCTGTCTTTAAAAAAGTGCCCTCTCCAGACCATGAATAAGTAGCGAAAATAGCCAACATGACTAGTGATGCATTTTGCGTCATATGATGCATCATGCTGCATCATATGATGCAAATGCATCACTAGTCATGCTGAAATACTAATCTCAAAACAGATTGAACACAAAAAATAACTCGATTGTGTTGATCGTGTCCCAAACAACAATAAAATAAGATCTGGTTGTCCCAGAGGTGAAGTGGGCCTTTAAGTTGTGCTCTTGGCACAAGCATTTCATTGTATGTCTATACCTGTATGGATATGCATTTGACTAATAAACCTGAACCTGAACCTGAAGTACAATTTTGAGGTATTTGTACTTTATTTCAGTATTTCTAATTTTCGGTACTTTTACTTCTACTCCACTACATCTCAGATCCCAAAGTTACTTTGTAGATTTTGATTATTATTACAAAACATACGTACTTCAACCACTTCAACCCTATACATTTTGACCATTTGAAAATAGCCGATCTACAAGCTCACAATGTGTCGCATCGCAACGCATTAATGTTTTTTGAAACTTGAAATGGGACATACTGCACAATGAGATGCCAATACTTTTGTACTTTGACTCAATACATTTAGGAATAACAGACTTTTACTTGTAACAGGGTATTTCTACATTGCAGTATTCATACTTTAACTTAAAGAGGTGGTGCCATGATTCCCCCCCCCCCCCCCCTATAAAACATGATTATCAGGAATTATGATTATATTAGGAGGAAGATCTTTTCCAAAAAAGAATACAGAAAGAGTTAGAATTGGGTTTTTATGTGGCCACACCCCCAGTTCATTAAGTATGCATGGATGGCATGGTGGGTGGTGACCCAGCTGATATAGCCACACCCCACAGTGTTGGGTGAATGGTAAATAGGGGAGGAGTTGATACTGTGACACACTTAGTATCTGTGTTTTTTAACTGACACTTTTCACCACAAGGTGGCAGCCTCCAAGAGAAAACAAACAAATACTAAGAGAATACATCATTTCTCAAAAAAAAAAAAAACACATAAGGGGGTCTAATGAAGTACTTTCAACCTCCTAGACACATGAAAAACAGAAAAAGTACAAAACTATGGCACCACCTCTTTAAGGAAAACATTTGAGTTCATTTTCCAACACTGGAGAAAAGCAGAGCGTTTGGGAGAGAAGCAAGGGAGCGGATGAGAGGAAAAACAAAAGGATAAGAAAGGAGACAAGCAAAGGAAAGGTAAGACGAGCTTGAAGAGTAGATACAGTAGGAGGGGGGAAAGGAGATGGATTGGTGAGGAGAGCATAGGAGAGGAGAGTCGAAGAGAGGAGAAAAGATGTCCAGAGGGGAGGGAGGGAAACAGTGGTTGGGAGTAAAATCCTCAGTATTCATCTATACGTTTGTAACCCTTAAAGGAATACAGTAGTTCACCACCAAAATGACTTATTTTCTATCGATTACTCAGTTCAATAATATACCGGTATATATATTTAGTTTTTGTCGCATTTCCTAAGACAATTATTTGATTGATTCCGGATGGAGACACAAATGCAAAAATCACATGGTGCGATCCACATGGTAACAGTGTGCCTCCAATGTGGATCTCAGACTTCACATGGTCAGCCTGTGACGTCAGTCATATACATATTATGATGTTAGTACCTGAGGAATGTCAAAACGTCATTCATGCCCTTTAAAATAATAATAAATTATAGTGTTTTTGGAGGCCTTTTTTCTTTTAAGCGGTTTTAATTTTCACCGTGGTCGGCGCCTCATCAATTGAGTTGTCAATGGCATAATTACCTATGGCCTATGACTTGAAATTTGGTCAGGGTTTCAGCCTGATCAGAGCCTCTTCTTAAAAAGTAAGTAAAATATTTAAAAAAAAAAGTATAAAACATAGGTGGAACACAAATATGGGAAGTACAAGTACTTCTGTGACCTACTGGCAGTGTGCACAATAAATTAGATCTGATTGATTCAGCAAGATTAGCTCCACCCCTCATATTGAGGGTTACTCCTGCAGTTCCAAACACTGTGAAAACTAAAGAAAGAAAAAATGTCGGTTAAAGAAGAAAATCAAATGTTGGGATTAAAAAAAAAAAAAAAAACAGTACAAGAAAATATCAGGCAGGAAGGGGATAGAGAGGGATGCAAAGTGAGATAAGAGACTGCACCTTTCAAACAGGCTACTGTCATCGCTGTTGCTGGGCCAAAAAGCAATTCCCATACATACGGTGTGTGTGTGTGTGTGTGTGTGTGTGTGTGTGCGTGTGCGTGTGTGTGTGTGTGTGTGTGCGTGTGCGTGCGTGCGTGTGTGCACGCTCGCGTGCGTGCGTGTGTTGTGTGAAATGAAAATGCATTGTAATTGTGCCAAATTGTCCCTGCTTACAGTAAGTGAAAAAGAAGCTCTTTGAGCTATGACCACACTGACATCTCCAACATATTGAACTCTTAAAAAGTTAAAGAGGTGGTTCCATAGTGTTTATAACTAGTAAGACGCCTCAGGGCGACATGCGACCTCAAGGGCGAGGTCGCACCAGTTACCCATATATGGAGACCCGTGGTACCCATATATTGAGATCCATGTACTGTATATGGAGATATACTGTGAGAGCCCAAACATGCTTACTCAGTTATTCGTTATGCGAAAGTCCTATGATGTCTATGACATCTGACATCATACCCTTTAATGCCCATACATAGAGATCCCTGTCTGTAGAACCAGCCACACAGATATGAGCTGTCTTGGCCATACCGGTATATGGATTCTGTTAGTGTGGTATGTGGCCGATGTGGCCTCCATATATGGGCATTTCCATATGAAGTCCTGTTAGATATGGGCTTAATATTGATGACATCAGGGAACTCCATTTACCGGTATGGGCATAAAAGGGATTCTGTTAGTGTGACATCACAGTGAAGCCAGAGCGCGAAGCCAGAACATTTCCCACATAAAGAGTCACCAGCCACGTGCACACATAGACATCAAAGGGGGCTTGAGCCCCTGCCCTTTTACCCCTCTGTAAAAAGTGCCCTCTCCAGACCATGAATGCAGTTTTTACTATGGTGAAAGAAATACAAACGCCCCCTTTCCATGCCATACCCCAAGGCAGCATTCAAGAGAATTGCCCTCTCTGTGTAGAAATACATGCTCTATGCAACATCTCCAGTATTCACTTGATGATGCATAGTTTAGTACCAAACATAGCCGACCTCCAAGCTCACAACGTGTTGCGCTGCGACACGTTGTGAGCTTGGAGGTCTGCTATTTTCGATATTTTCAACAAAAGGCCCCTTTAGAAATGTCATCCCCTGCCTCTCGAACATTCTCTGCACGTCCCTGAGGCGTGATTATGGATCCAACTGGGAAAGATGGATAACCACGCCCCGGACTCATTTTTGAAGCTTGTGATTGGCTGAACCGGACGTAGGGAGCGCTCCGTTGTAGTCACTTGGACCGCGCGAGGTGCACCAAAACCCAATTATCATGGCGTTTATCGTGCGCTTGCCCAGGCCTTACGGCCTGGGCATAAATATAACGATTGCATTCACCATGGCTTCGTAAGTCGCGCGGCCGGCCCTGGCCCGCTCTTCGCGGCCACTCGCGCCTGCGGCGCTCGGGGGCGAAGAGCAGGACCAAGGTCCGCTGGCCTTCGCGCCGCTTGCAATGTCGTGGACAATAACTGAAAACGAGCGCTCTTTGCCGTTTCCATCCATCTTTCCCAGTTGGATCCATAATCACGCGTCCCTGAGAGTCACACAGTAAATACGAGTTTTCACACAGCATTTGCAAGTGACACAGATCTGATCTGTGCGTTCAGACAGCGTTAGCCCAAAGCTGCTCTGCGGCGACATGTATGCTTTGGTTACCGTGGTAACGACGTAGGCGTCATGACGTTACGTCACTACGTCGACGCTGGTTGATTACGTTCTGATTACGTTCAGGAAATGCGACATAATAGACCATAGTAAACACACGTTAATATTGTTTTTCTCTCTTCTTTTCTTTACTCTTGTGTTTCGCTCTTCTCTCTCGTTTCACTGTTTAGCTCACGTGTTTTCTCTCTTCTCTTTTGTTTTTCTCATGTGCTCAGTGCGCTGTAATCAAATAGTAAATACTCGCGCTCTGTAATGATGTAATTTACAGCCGCGCTCGGATCGCGCTGCTCGCGCAGCAAGTGACGCTTGGCCAGTTTGATGAGACTTGCATGTGACCTGCATATAACTCTATGGGGTGGATGTGGTTGCTGCTTTCAGACTGAATCAGATGTCCTCAGATCCGATATGGATCGGATTTGAAACTACCTCTGGATGTGGTTTTTCAAAATCGGATTTCATGTGACCTGAATGTGACATGTTTGGATTTAGACTATTTAAAAAAAAACGGATTCCACTTTTGAAGTGACTCAGATCTGATTCAGGCTAGATTTCAGTGGCAGTGTAAAGCCGGCCTTATTATCTCCTTGGTTTGTTGTTCAATCTAATTTCCTATTTCTCTCTTTGTTGTCCACCCACTTGTATGCATCCAAGTCCTGCGGCTGTCCTGTGCCTCCCTCCCTGTCTATCTGCTTGACCGATTTTGTTTGTTTGGGTGCACATATCCACCCTGTGTTTGTCTCCTTGGTTGTCTGCACTCGTGTCCCCATTTGTTTCTCCTCTAGTTTTGTCTGCCCTCCTCCTTTACTCATCTGCTAATCGACCGGTCTGATTTGAGGTTTGCCAAATTGTCTGGCTGTATCCATGTTAAGTTTGCTTTCAGGTTGCCCGACTAGGCAAGTGCTCATTTGAGAGGGGATGCAAGTCACGCAACCGTCTATAAACACAACAAGAGATACATTATCTGTCTAAACACCTGAACGTGGCGTGGAGTAACGAAATAAGTGTTAAATTGAGAAGGATAATTAAAATCTTACCTATCATTTTATAATAGACGATTTACTTTTCGGGCAAGTGGGTATGACCTTTGGGCAAGTAGAACATGACCTGTACTTGCCCGATGGGCAAGTGCCTCTGAGACCTTGGTGTCAACCCCTGCTGCCTGTCCCTCTGTCACTCAGCTGTTACAGCTGACTACCTTATTTTCCATACATTCGCTGGTGTGTGTCCCTTTCCATTTTCTTCCATGACTTGTAGAAGCCTGGATATTCATGAGTGTACAATTGTACAGTACATTCTCTGAGTTACAAATCAATACATGATCACTGAGGAGGACTTTACTCAGTGGCGTTAGTTCAGCAAAAGCTAGGGACAGGGTATGGCAAAGATGTGAGTCTTCATGGAAAATAGGCGTTACATTTTGGATAACACGGTTCTATTGTGAAAATAGCAGATCTACATGCTCACAACGCCTCGCAGTGAGCATGTAGATCGGCTATTTTCACAATGGCTGAAAAAAAAAGAAGACTTTTGGCAGTTTTTTACACAGGTTTCTACGGTTTCTTGGGCTGGATATGGCAGCCTGGAATGGTTTTTCAAGTGCAGCTAAACTTAGCTAGTAAACGTGCCACAATTAACAATAATGCATTGCACCTGTGCAGCTGACCTGCGGAACCTGGGAATATACCATTCTGTCAAGCTGGGGAGAACACAAGTGTGGAGAATATAATTATAATACCTTGTTAAAGTGACCATTTTGTTACATTTTGCATTTGTAGTTATTGTACTGTAATTTAACAACATAATAACTAGCACAGATAGACAAAGAGACATTCATGGATTTATATTTAAAAGTAACTTTTATTTCCCCCCCTGGACCCAGGTTATGTCAGCTGCATACCCCTGCCTGCATACCCAATTGACGCCCCTGACTTTACTGTATTTGCCTATCTGTCCCTCAGTGTGACGGACTGTACTTCTATTCTACTGTGTCCCTTTGTCTCTCTGTCAGTGAAACTGTAGACTTAACTGACCCTTTGACCTTCCATCTAGGATCCTCCGTGGTTCAATTCCCCCTCCAGTGACACACGGGACTCAGGAGCAGATAAAACCTGAAGGCATAACATAAGCCACCAAGGTTACAGCAGTTATCAGACAGACAACTGGTGGTGACACACGCGCCTAAACACACACGCACGCACACACACGCACACATTCGTCACTCACTGAACTCCAATCCCCTACTGCTGTAGGCTGGGAGGTACGTATGCATTCCTATGAATTAGATGAGATGAAGTCTGTGGATTCATACAGGTATTCTTCTAGTTTTAGGATTTATTTATTTAGATCGATCGGCATTATTATGAATTTTGGCTATATAGGTGAAACACAATATATTTTTTTTCTGAAGCTGCTTGCAGATGGAAAACACATGACAAATAATTGAAGCTTGATGCAAAAGCGCGCGCGCGCACACACACACACACACACACACACACACACACACACACACACACACACACACACGTCACACACCAACGTCACACACACACACACACACACACACACACACACACACACACACACACACACACACACACACACACACACACACACACACACACACACACACACACACACAGACACACACACACACACACACACACACACACACTCAGACACGGTAAAAAAAACTTTCCATTGAGTCGATATATTTTACAAAAACATAAATGCTCCCCTTATTATTGACTTTTTGGCTATGTGGAATGAGATTATTATATTTTTTTATATTATAGCTAACACAAATAAAATCATATATTTAAAATGTTTTATAATAACCAAGTCTACATTTTCCAATATCAACCACTCTGTATGCACTGATGCAGCAGATTGCAGTTAGAGAATCAACGTGGAGAGCATTCCAGAGGTTGGCTCACAGCATGTTTCACTATATTTCCAATAATGCTCCCACAGGTTACATGGTGAAAAGTCATCAGTGCAAGCTAGTGTCACCACATGCTAGTGTCACCCCTGTCACTGTGAGCAAAGTCACTGTGGAAAATATTCAACATGTCTAGCAGGGATGGAAATTGGCCCCCCAAACCCAGTCGGTGTGGTAGAATTCATGGCTGAGGAGACAGGAGTTTATCCAGGGTTTGATGTTTTGCCTAGAATTATTTAATGCTTTAACCAGTGAAAAATAGCAGATATACAAGCTCACAGCGCGGCACCGAGTGGCACCGAGTGCCGCGCTGCGAGCTTGTAGATCTGCTATTTTTGAAAAAGTCGTGAAAATGTGTGCAAATCTTTGAATATAATGTATTTTCAAAGCAAACGTTTGTAACTCAAATTTTGCTTCTGGGTGGTCCCTGGAACTAAATATTTTGAGATGCGGGTCTGTGGCCAAATAAATATAATTTTGGGGGTCCTTGACATGAAAATGTTTGAGAACCACTGACATGTCAAGAACAGACTAACTGAGCTCCATTTAAGTGAAAAGGACCTTTTCTTTGACGATGACTAGCCAGATTGCTGACATAGAAACATAGGTTTTTCAAAAAACCTTAGAAGGATTCAAAAGACACTTATAGAATCGGGTCAAAATTCAAATTTTCACGATTTTTCTAAAATAGCAGATCCACAAGCTCGCAGTGAGCTTGTATATCTGCTATTTTTCAATAATTAAAGCATCAAATAAATGATACACAATAGTGTACCTGTTCTAAATGGGTTGAAAATCAAACCCATAACTACATAAAAATACTAAAAAAATACTTGAGTCCTATAATAATCCCCAAATGAAATGTGTACTGTGTTTACTTCAGTCTTAGCAGAACTAGGGATAAAACATACTGTATCCCCACCGGAGATAAAAATGAATGACCAGAGGGGTGATATCAGAAGCAGGGGCATGGATACTCCGTAGCAAATCGAACCCGGAGGTTACAAAGGAACCAAACCACAGAGCAGAAAACAGCTAGTGAACTATGTGAACTCACAAAATGGTTACATTTCAACAAGGCAGAGACCCACAAGTAGCACCTGCCATGTTCTCGTCCAACTCCCTCTTCACACAAGCAAAAAAAGAAGAAAAAAAAAGAAGAGGAAAATAATCTCTGTGCTCACAGTTGTCACAAGTATTAAACTACTTTCCAGATGAATGCAAGGTGTCAAATGTGTAGACTATAGAAAGGAGAAGCCCTTGGGCTTACTTTAGGCATACAAATATTCACACTGTCGGGAAATCCCAGTGGGACTACAGAAACGCTGCGTTCGCCAGGACAGTTTGCCCACGGCGGTACATGGAATCATGGATGTTTTGATAGAACATACAACCAATGACGAATGCTGCCTCACAAGCTGATTGCCTTATAGCTATAACATAAAACACTCTGCAGGACATCTCCTTTATACTGACAGTTACTGTGAGGGAATCAAAGCCTTCTACACATGCCCTGTAGTCAGGGAAAATTAGCAGAATACCTGTCAAATCTGGGAATAAATTCCTTACCAAACGATTTCTTCACCAATGTGTTCGTAAAGGTGTCTAGTAACATATCTAGCAAAGATTGAAATTCAACATCCCTAGCAAAATGTTTGACAGCTAGGGTAATTCTGGGTCTCTTTCACTTACTATACACTATATGGGAAAAAATTACTCCCAAAAATATGCTTTAAGTGGGATGTGAGGGGTCTAACTAGGTGTTTTAAATTATTCTGAATCCATTGCAAGCATTTGTTTTGCACGAAAAACATTCCTTGGGCTAAAAATGGACCCCCATACCACTGTGAAAAGTGATGACTCATCACTAAATCATAATTTATGGGCTGTTTTTAGCCCAATGAATGTTTTTCGTGCAAAACAAATGCTTGCAATTGATTCAGAATAATTAAAAACACCTAGTTAGACCCCCACATCCCACTTAGCATATTTTTTGGAGTAATTTTTTCCCTTATAGTATAGTGTATAGTAAGTGAATGAGACCCAGAATTACCCTGGCTGTCAAACATTTTGCTAGGGATGTTGAATTTCAATCTTTGTTAGATATGTTACTAGACACCTTTACGAACACATTGGTGAAGAAATTGTTTGGTAAGGAATTTATTCACAGGTTTTTATTAATATTCCCTGACTACTGGTTCCATTGTGCTCTAGGACAGTGGTTCTTAACCTTTTCAGGCCGCGACCCCCCAAATAATCATATTTTAACTGGGGACCCCCCACCCTGCACAAGCACTTGGAATTGTAAGAGTTGGCATTACATTTAGTTTGACTCAATCTATTTGTAAAAATCAAACCTTGGTTCGAAGTGGAGCCGTGAAATTGAGCACTTCCAGATCTATGTTTTTGATTCTATGTGTTCCCCCCTGTGTGTGTGTGTGTGTGTGTGCGTGTGTGTGCCTGGCCTGAAAACAGCGCCCCTCCCTTAACATGTGTGGTCATAAAAGGTACTGTTCGAACTCAACGGGACAGTTCTCACTGGTGAGACAGGACACACATTGCCACTCAGAGGGAGACCATGGGCTCCGCCCACGGCTCCAAAAATAAATGTGCAGATACCATGTGTACACTTATTGTTGGTCCGTTTACTGTTGAGTGAGAAAACAATGTTAACGTTTAGCTAAACATCTGGGGACCCCCCAAAGTAATTTGGGGATCCCCCTGGGGGTCCCGACCCACAAGTTGAGAACCACTGCTCTAGGACAGAAGATGGAATATAAGACATTTTGACAATGGGATCATCACCCTGTGGCGCTTCAGCGTCTGCGACAAAGCTGCTCCTACCGAGCTTGAACCCTCAGTGCTCTGGGCTGCCCCATGGCCTCATAATTCAACACCTGACTCCACTGCCTCAAACAACTTTAATGACTGTTGCCACAACCTCAGTCTCCATATTAACATGTGCTGCCACAGCCCAGCAACATCAGTTGTTGTCGTGTTGGCCCTCCAGAGCAACCGGTCTCCGCCAGCTGGGAGGGAACAAAACAATCAGCATTGTCTCTTCCACCTGTGCACAACCAGCTGTCACCACTGCCGCCTGCAGAACATTAGATACAACTGCCTCTCTAGTGACCTTAGCCACACACTCAAGAGGAGGTGACTGGTGACTCCACTTTCTCATGGCGCACTGCAGCCACTGTCGGGGTCCTCCCTATGTACCCCAGGTAAGGTTCTATGTTCCCCACTTCCCTCCCAAAAAGGATCTATGTTCCCCAGGTTCTATGTTCACCACTTCCCTCCCAAAAAGGTTCTATGTTCCCCGGGTTCTATGTTCCCCAATCCCCACCCATCCTCCCTACTCAACCAAAAAAAGGATCTACTTTATGTTCCCCACCAAATAAAAAAGTATATGTTCCCAACTCAAATGCAGGAAATGGTGGGACATCTGGGCACTAAGAACATGAGCAATCCTAATTTAGGTGCCCAGTTTCCCAGATGTCTCCACCCCTAAGTGCCCACTCGACTAGGTGCCCACTCGTCCAAATGTCCACATGCCCCTAGTGCCCAGATGTCCAGGTGCCCACTCGTCCAGATGCCCAGTCATAACAAAAGTATGTCCAGATGTCCCTAGTGCCCCCTGTCCCACTAGTATTCGTAATTTCTCCACGGTTTTGAGTTGTTATTAATAATTAGAAATGAGTGTTTCCTGAATTTTTGGATGAGTGGGGAACATAGAACCTTTTTTAAGTTGAGAATGGAACATAGAACCTTTTTTTGTGGGGGTAATTTGGGGAACATAGAACCTGAGGAACATAGAACCTTTTTTGGGTAAGTGGGGAACATAGAACCTTTTTTGTGGGGGTAAATGGGGAACATAGAACCTGGGGAACATAGGTACGGTCCCCTTCTGTCTCCCTGCCAACATCTGCCACAATGGCCTCCGACTCCGTGATCTCTACGAACCTCAACTTCCAGCTTGGCTGACCCACCGACTGGCTCTTCTCATCTCAGCTGATCACAGCCTTCTGCTCTACAAGCTCCATTGTTTCTCCCCAGGGAGCTCTTCTCACTGGCTGACAACTGTGCCTACCAGCTGTGTTAGGCTTGAAGAAAGATTCAAAAAGGACAAGAGAAAGAACGAGAGCTTCTGTGACAGAACCTCTCCTTCTTTCTCCTTCTTTCTCTTTCTCTCATTTTTAACCTTTCCTCAGGCTCATCCAACCACTCCCGATGTTCTCGCTCCCTTGCATGGGAGCACTCTTTTTCACTCTAGTTCTTAAATAAATGCTCAGTCAGTGCGCGTGTCTACTGTAGTTATGATGGCCTACGCCAGCGAACATAATTTAATGGAGCGCAGCGTTAGTTCAGGTAGGCACGGCAGGCAGGAAGGTAGGCTAGGCACTCACATCCCCCCTGCACAATTCTCATTCGCTAACAAGGTCATGCATATGCATACACCCAAGTCACCTCACTAATCTCCATTCATTCCCATTTACTAACAAGCTAGCACATATGCCCTCAATCTAAATGGTTCATTTGTGCGGTATATTTAAGCAGCAGAACACTGTTCGCTCCTCATGCTCATTAGTGGTCTCTGTTCCTGCAGCTGTCTCCACCTCCTCCACCTCCCGTGGTGTGCCATCTTAGTTAAATGTATGATTCTGTGGGTTGTATGATGCATCTGTGTGTCTTAATGCTTGAATGGGTCAATATTTTAATGTTTTTTTCTTATGTTAATCATTAACTTATGCTCTAGTCTAAAGGGTTCATATTATGCAATAACTCTGTATATTATGCTCTGCTTCTGGGGAATTTGTGAAGTCAGATATTCTGTCATGCTTGCACAGATAATCTGTAGCATTGCAATATTTTTTCTGACAAAGTGACTAACTGAAATCGGTTACAAAAGCAGAAAGCAGGCTTAATGAACATGCAGACTTGTGTATCCAGGATTGTTACTGTCGCTTATTCCGACAGTAGCAATCCTTGCTTGAAAAAAAATAAAAAAATAAATATATATATATATATATATATATCACAGGTCCAATCACACAGAAAACAGGGGACGTGATACAAATCGGATCACTGTAGTCCAATCACACACAGAAAACAGGGGAAAGCATTGGGAAACTGAACATAAGTCCAAACATCTTGTGGACACGTATTCTCACTAGACATACCCATTTCCTTACACCAGACTCTTGGCTGAACTGAAGTGAGTCAGGCAACCTATAGGTACCCACACAACTCTGGTCTGACATACTGTACTAACCAGTGCCACCGAAGGAAACTCCCCTCACTCAAAAAGAACAAGACAGCAAGATACTTGAACTCCTTTACTTCGGATAAAGACTAATTTCCTACCCGTAGGGGACAATCCATCTGTTTCCTGCTGAGAACCATGGCCTCAGATGTGTAGATGCTGATCCTCATCCCAGCCACTTGACTGCGAAGCGATCCATTGAGAGCTGGACGGAGGTCACAGACCTATGAGCTCACCTGACCCCTCCATGCACCTCAAGATGCCGCCCATAAATATCGCAAACAGGATATGTGCAAATGCGCATCAGCCCTGATGAAAGCCAACTGCCATCGAGAAGAAGTCTAACTTCCTGCCAAGGACACAGACACAGCTCTCACTTGTAGTCAGGGACATGCTGTCTGGGCCCCTGATTCAGCCCGAGAAAAAGAGTTGGAGAGGCCCTCATTGCGCGCTATAGAGCTGCAGCTACTCAAAGATTTGCAATTTCAGATCATGACAAGTGACAAGCCAGTGGGCCAATTACATGAGTTATATTTCGTTGTTGTCGGGTGGAAACCTTGTACGTCCGTTTGTTTTGTATTAATCATTTTAAAAATGATTTAAACTAGTGAAAACAGCCGATCTACAAGCACACAACGCCTTGCACCGCGAGGCGTTGTGTGCTTGTAGATATGCCATGTGGGAGTTGTCCCGCTTTTCCCAATGGCCAGCACGTCCCTGCTTGTAGTCCAGATGGGGATATACTCTCCAGGATCCTTGTAAGAGTAAAGAGTTGGTCTATTGTTCCACGACAAGGACAGGATCTGTGTTGTTCCTCCTGGATCTGATGTTTGATTAATGTCAGGCCCCTCATTTTCAGCACATTAGTGTAGACTTTCCCAGGGTGAAAAAGGCTGAGAATGCATCCATGAACACAAGCCAGTCCATGCTTCATATCACATTGAGAAAAAAAAAATCTAGTGGTTTATTTTATAAGTAGACAATGTCTCTCCTAAATATATTATGCAGTTTAAGTTTATATTCATGATTCCAGGAGGACATGAGGAGATGTAGGCCTAGTTATATTCAAAGACTAATGTATTATTTTTCACTTTTTGCCAAAGCCTCAACATAAAATATGTAACATCTTGAAAAATCAATTGCAATAGTTTTTTCCCCCTCCCCTAGCAGTGTTCAAGGCTAAGACTGTCTCCAGTGAGGTTTCAATTTGGTTGAGTTCCTCCAGTGAGTTTTTGATCCGTTTCTGCAGGGACCTTGATGAAGGACATTCCTGGGCTGTAATGAATCATCCATTTGTTTTGCCTTAATAAATGCTAAGCAAAAGTATCCTGGTATTCATATTTCATCTATTCATTCATCACATGTCTTACTATAACTTACATATTAAAGTAGGATATGGTAAGATAAGTAATATTAAAATTATAAACAAACAAATAATGTTGAACATTTACTCAATTTACTACTACATGTATCGTCATACTCTAGCCAACAATAGCAAGCCGGTCGAGAGAACGCAGGTGTATTTATCCGAGGTGATTGCAACAAGGATTGGCTGTGGTGAGTGGAGGCAGGTGTAATGGATATGGTTGATTGTGAAAGGGGAGTGGCTAATGAGTGAGGGAAGGTGTGGTAGATAGGGAAGAGATGGAGAGTGGCTGTGCTGTGATCAGGAGAGGGTGGTCTCCACTCCTGAACTTACATCGAAAACAAGCTCCAACATAACATACATAAATAATTTCAAGTAAAAAATCTGAGGCTTCCTACACACAGTAAAGTCACCTGCCCTATCCTTGTCCTAGGGGAATGAGGGGGGAGAGTGGAATCCAATTCATTCCCTATGGAAGTCACATGGTTGCATGCCTCTTCCAAGCATCTTGGCTTAAAGCAACAACGCCCTACCCAAGAGTCTTGGAAGAGGCATGAAACCAATAGAAACTAAACAAGGAAAGGGTATATCACTCTTAGTGTGAATGCAGCCTGAGCAAAAGAAAGAATGAAATCAAAAAATAAAAACAAACAAACAAACAAACAAACAAACAAACAAACAAACAAAGGCAGAAACAAAGACAGAACAAATTAAGTATAAGGTAAAAAACTAAATCAATTGCCTTTCTGATCAATCAATCCACTGCTATGCAACTTTGGCAGTGAAACTCTGCCAAGGTCGGGCTCTGGAAACACTGGAGTGGTTTCCAATAGCTTTATTCATGCCCCTTCATTATGCAGTTCAGTTGCCAACAACTCCAACAACTCACATCAGGTATTCAAACACTAAGCTGTTTTACTGGACCTGCTTAATATTTTTTTCCCCCTTTTCTTTTAAAGCCAGATTACAAACATATTAATACTATAGGGTGCTGGATTTGCTGATGCAGGGACTTCAGTGGTTGTGTTGGCCTGACATAATAGACCAGGCTGTTTCTTCAGTTTCAAAAGGGTCTTGTACTGTAGGTTGCCAAATAGATTAGCTTAAAAACAGAGAAAATATAAAAAACGAAACAAAAATAAAATAACAAATAAAACAGCCAAAAACAAAGGTTTCATTTAATCTCATGACACAGATGCACACACGCACGCACGCACGCACGCGCGCGGGCGCACGCACACACACACACACACACACACACACACACACACACACACACACACACACACACACACACACACACACACACACAAACTAATTTCAGTGAGTGTGTAAGGCAATCGGAACAAGGGTACCCAATTACACATTGTTTATCATTCATTATTCTCTTTCCACCTCCCCAGCTTCGATTCCTTGATGATTGGCTGAACAAGCCAGAATTCCCTGAAGGTTTACAGCGTAGACGTGGTGATATGTTCCTAAACTCTAAGAGATTTGCCCGTTTGGCAACCACAACCTGGTCATTTAGCATAAATATTCCCTTCACTCTAGACAGTTTTAAACTGTCAATAAAAAACGAACTGTGGTCCTTTGCAAGACCACATTGGAAACAATCGTTTTATTACGCTTTTATATAGATCTTTCTAGGTTTTTCTGCCTTTGGAAAGTAGAGATTGACGAGAAACGGGGAGAGAGAGATTGTCGGGAACGGGTCTCGAATCCGCAATGCGGGGTCAGGCTAAATTATAGCCTAACTTCTGTACCGTTTCCTGACTATGTCCATGAGATTCCTGTCATGGTTGCTCTATTATCATAGCATCATTCATGTGTTTTTGTTCTTGTCAAGATGATACAATTAAAATTAATTGATTTTATGAGTGAGCTAAACCTACATGCTTCCTACCAAATAAACAGCTGACTACCCCCCTTGTCAGTAAATGGTGCAACAGACACATGTATAGATTGCCTTGGATGAGTAGATCAATGGACTAATGGACTTCCCTCCTGGCCAAGACAGCTTTGCGTGGTACTGAGATGAACTTGTGTGATAGAGAGCGAGAGACAGACAGACAGACAGACAGACAGACAGACAGACAGAGAGAGTTGCTTTTTAGACATACCAGTATCAGAAAATAAACGTTTCATGATGAATCGGAGAAATGTTGAACCCTGACACCAAAATATCATAGCAAGCCAAACCCAATCTGAGGAAGAGGACAGTGAAAACCCATTTAAGATTTCAGTATTCTACGTCCATCTTTGCGGGCGTGCCACAGTCTGCCTGTCACCCCGCCTGGTCTACAGACAAACTTCAGGAGTTCACTTTGACTCTGATGCCAGTCTTTGTAGCGGTGAGATTGCAGCATGGCTGACAATATGGTATGACAGACAGATGAGGGAAGTAGCAGGGGGATACACAAAGAACAACAGAAGAAAAGGCGAGGGCAGAGAGAGAGGCAGGGGGAGAGAGACAGAGAGAAAACAGGAATTCCATGTAATCAAAGATTCCTCCAAAAGAGAAGCCAAGTGACAGTGTGTTTTCGTTTAAATCTGCTTGCTGCCTGATCAGCATTTAAAGTACGATAGAGTCCCACTACTTCATTGCTTTAATGCCGTCTCAGAGACAGGCAGTCTGTGTCAAGCCCCCATTGGACCACTGCCCCAGATTACACAGACCAGATTCCGAAAAACAATGCAGCGGTTTGCAGCCGGGCTGCCCAGAGGAAAGCAGTGGCACACAGTCCAGAGTTGACGGGGGGCTGAATAATAATACCACGCGCTATCGCCCACTTCTCCTTTTATTCTTCATTCGCTTTTTTCACTTTCTGGTCTTACTTCTTCACTCATCTGAGAGAGAGTGCGAGCTCCCAAACCGACCCCCCTGGTAGGCTAACTGTATGCATTCCCTATCTCTCATTCTCTTCTGTCCTCTTTTCTACACCGTTCCCCTTTCCATTTCCCATCTCCTCTCCTCTGCCCCTCCCCTCGTCTTGTTTCCTGTAGCCTCCTTTGCCGCTGTGTGTTTCCTAGAGTCTGTCATTTAGTCACGGCCAACAGCACACAGCCTAGTGAGGCACGGCAATACACGCAGCATAATAAACACACTTGAGCCAAAGTATATGAAACTCAGAACTCCACAGCATGCATATGCATATGCTAGGGCTGTCCTACATACATTCTTAGTTGCATAATAGCCACAGGAATTGGTTGACTAATTGATTAGTTTGATTTGTGTGTCTTCTGCTTTCAATCTCACAGAGACCAGCCTTTGTTTTCAGGTTGGCAAGCTTGAAATCTGAGTATTCTGGTGTTGATTTCAAAATGGTTACTGGCTATTGAAATGTATACTGTAGACTGGCAGGGGGCTGGGGGAGGGGGGGTAGTTTACTTCGCAGGTAAAATCCCCCACAAAAAGATTGGGGTGGCTTTGAGGAAAGTTGTCTAAATGCCTAGACATACATCTCCATGACGTTGTCAAGTTTACTGTAGTCCTCTGAACGCAACACAAGAGATATTTGGCGCATGGTGATAAGATAATGGTTAATGGTTGATAATATATTACTGTCTCTGCTATGCCAACTGAATACCCCTCTGAGACAATAATGGTATATTTACATAAATAGACCTTGGTAAATAGACCAAGGAATAGGAAGCACTTGAAACTAACTAAAGTAAGCAAGTGAATAAATTCCTCCGTTTCTAGAAAAGCGAGCACGAGCAGATGAGAATGGGAGAACTAAATACGAGGGAGAACGAGTACATTTTCCGGCGCGGCTGATGCCGGTGCCGAAGAATGCACTCACTCCTGCTGCTAAATACTGCAGGAGGCATTTTGAATATCTTTGATAATAATAAGAGTGTCTTCAGAAGTTCAGATATCTGTGACTGGTGCTGGAGAATAGAGGACTATAGGCAGAGGGAGGGACCGAGAAAAATGAGATCAGCGACCCACTTCCTCAGTTCCATTTACATTGGAAGGGACTTTAGAGTGGTCTTTCGAATGCGAGCTGAAGTCAGGGGCCACTGTCAAGTCAGCTTTGTTATAATTTCATTAATAAATGCAGGAAGGCATTATGCATGCCACAGGAATGAATGAACCACAAAACAAACAGCTCACAAACCACAGCCACTATTCATTTTAGTTCAAATAACCATGGCATAATAATTCACAATGATGTTACAAATATTGGAGTATTGAGCAGCAGTTTCCTTCTCCCAATTAGGCTGTGTGTGTGTGTGTGTGTGTGTGTGTGTGTGTGTGTGTGTGTGTGTGTGTGTGTGTGTGTGTGCGTGCGCAGGGGCGGCCACCAGGGGGGGCTAGCGGGGCACTTGCCCAGGGCGCCACTTTGCGGGGCGCATGAAGAAGAAAAAGAAATAAAAAAAGTAGAGTGACGTCCCTGCAAACATAAGATCAACAGTCCACTCCTTGTCTGTTTAAACCAGACCGAATACAACAACACCCCCTGGTGGTAGTGATAGAGGCTGGCAGCTCCAGGCAACTACACTCCGCCCCCCCCCCCCCTCCCCTCCATGTGATGTCATATCCACGCGCCAGTATTGAAATTGAAAACAACATCTGTTAAAAAGAAAGCATGGAGTTCTTCACTTCTATGGACATAGATATTATAATATAGCTGCTTGCCCTGAAACATCACATGGAGAGGATCATTTTGTTCCTGACTTAAAGCTATACTGTGTAAGTTGCTCAACTTGTGGTCAGTAGCTCTATAGCAAACCTCGGTCGCATCCGCGTCTTCCGGCCGTTTTTCGGTTCTCACACCCCCGTGTCTGCCTCCACCTCGCCGAGATCTATCTTTTGAGGGGTCCCTGGTTGCTGTGCGTTCAGCCATTCCGGAGATACACTCCTTCACCCATGCTTCACCGTGCACCCGAGTATAGAGACACACAGGAGACTAAAAAATATGGCCGCCCTAGCGACCCCACTCCAAGATGCGCTGTGATTGGCCGGCAGTGTATAACCCTCGCTGTGATTGGCCGGTAGTGTGATGATGCAATTTTCCCGCGAAAACCGGTCCCCGGTAGGGATCATAGAAAACATATAAAGAGAAGGCTTTAGAAGCTGAAGATAACGGAGTGGGGGTTCTAAAACTTTAGCGATTTAACAGTTAGGACAATTTTAAGATTTGTTTTATAAAAAAAGTTACATGGTATAACTTTAACACAGACCTCAGGCTATCAGCCAGGATATAGGAACTCTTGTCTCACTGTGCGTGACTGTGAAAGAACCATTTCTCCTGACCAGCCCAAGCCAAGGTAAGACTAAGACAGTCAGATCATGCTTTTACAAACCCTATTATATTAAGCCCAAAATGGTTCTGCCGCCGTGTAGAACCGAACCGCTTTTAACTTTAAAAAATGCATAATTTGCCCACAAATACCCGATTTTTCCGGCCGCGCTTTGCGCGGCCATAGGGCGGCGCTATACTACCTCGCCTAGGGCGCAATATAGGTACCAACCGCCACTGTGTGTGTGTGTGTGTGTGTGTGTGTGTGTGTGTGTGTGTGTGTGTGTGTGTGTGTGCGCGTGCGTGCGTGTGTGGCCAAGGTTTAAATCAAGTGTGCATGTTACATATATATTAATCGTCCTGTATGTATATTATCAGGCCATTTTCCTTTCAAGTCTTGACAAATTTAAACGTGACTTAGAGCATGGAACTGATTCATAGAGATTGGCCGTGCAGGGGGAAAAAAGGCTGATGTAAGATTACATTTTTTTATTGCCAAAAGTAGAGCCTAATAGGAGTACTTGAAATGAGGTGCATGACTGATATCACTAAAGGTGTATGCATGATGAAAGCCCAGGCTGTTGACTCACTTCAGAGCAGTAAAGAGATCTTGGAGTTTGTGCAGGGTGATGAAAAATAGGTGTGTGTGTGTGTGTGTGTGTGTGAGTGTGAGTGTGAGTGTGAGTGTGAGTGTGAGTGTGAGTGTGTGTGTGTGTGTGTGTGTGTGTGTGTGTGTGTGTGTGTGCGTGCGTGCGCGTGTTTGTGTGTGTGTGTGTGTGTGTGTGTGTGTGTGTGTGTGTGTGTGTGTGTGCGTGCGTGGCTGCGAGCGTGCGTGTATTTTGCTCCCATTTTATTTTGGACAATGAAGAGCAGAGGAAAAATATGCATCTCTGCCGATTTCATTAAAACTTTCCATTTATTTTTTTTGCACAAACATTCTGTGTCAAATGAACCAAACATCAAATAAATAAGTATATACAGTACACTCTTTGATTTGGCTCATGGCTGATGTTCCTGGAATTTGGCAGCCTTGGCCATGTTCACAAGCTTGCTCACAAACTTGTTGGAGGTTTAAAGAAGCCAACTACCAATATTCTGTCCATCTCTGCTGTAATATGAGGCCATAACACAGAATGACAAAATGCTTTTTGTATCATTATAGGTTCTTATATGATATCTACATACTGTAATGATCGGATCTTGTACAATTTAGCAACTTCATTTTGTGGACTCATATTGTGGCCAATGTATTTTCACATCTGCAGAGGGAGAGTATAAAGAAGATGTATTTATTTAGCAAAACAAAAGGCAGTAGTGTTAACAGCTAAATACAAGTAAAAAAGTATTACGCTTGAAACCCACCATGCAGGCGTAAGTGCAGGGACGCTGATTTTCTTCTGCTCTATGTTAATGAATTCAGTCGTTCTCACGAGCGGATTTCTTTTCTGCTCTGGGTGAAAAAATAACACATTTCATCTCGCATTCTCATTGAAATGCATTGACCAGACATCCCGCTGTGGCGATGTTTGGCCACCTGTGCGCACAACAGCGCGTGTGAGTCGGTTTTTGGGGGGTGGGTTTCCAGCGTTCGACTATAGGCCTATAAGAAAATGTCTCAAAGACTGAGATGTAAATAAGTATTGTCAAACCTATCTGATTTACATAATGAATCTCATGTAAATCACAATTTCATTTTGTGGACGCAGATACAGTCATTTAAATGCACCCGTATGCAAAAAACTTCTGCATGCAAAACCCCCAAGCCACTGAGTGGTGGTCCATTCTCTGTTCTAAACATGAAAGAAGCTTTAATCAATACCTCTCACTCATCTCAAGCAGATGCTTATTACACCAGCTAATGTGCATTTTCATCTATCCCACAGATGCCCCTGGCAGGAGCAGGACAATGTTAATATTGATGCAGACCAGGAAGTCCATGAAATGCTAATCTCACGCTGACGTTAGCTTCATGCTAATCGCTAAACTGTCATGAGCCACAGAAGAGGATAACAGAGATGGATATGATCGGAATGCTAATATTGACACTGGGAACCATATGAGTATGCTAATCTGAAGGTATTGACTAATATGGCATCGGTATGGTAATGCCAAGGAAGCAAATGCTGATGTTATACTACTGTATAAAGTAGTTCAGATGCATACCTGTAGCATTGTAAGCAAAGAACACTTCTCACCAACAAATGCAATCTAAAAGAGAGTTTGGTGTTGATTGTGTCACTTATAGGCTACTAGAGACAGATAAAGGTTAATGCACTGGCTTTAGGGCAGGGGTCTTCAACAGGGGGTCTAGGACCCCTAGGGGGTCCTCAGAGTTTGGTCCTCCAAATCTTCCAATCCTTTTTATATCAACAAATTGAACCCTAGTGTCCACATTCTGAGAACTGTATCCAAAAATAGCAGATCTACAAGCTCATAATGCCTCGCGCCAGCGAGGCGTTGTGAGCTACCATGTGAGCTACCATGTGATGTTACCATCACTCTAATACAGGGGTTCTCAAACTTTTTGATCTCACGACCCCATATTATTAGAGAACCTTTTTTGGCTTCAGACTAGGACTCAAGTCTAAGATAAACAGGTCATGTGATCTGTATCCTCCAAAGAGGATGACACGTTCTCCCATCGTGCAACAGCACCAGGAGAAGGTCTCTGGATTGAATTTCCACAGATCATGTAAGGACAGCGTTTCTGGCTAATTGTTAATTGTTCATATTATCATATTATTTGGCTCTTGCAATAACATTTCATATTCATTTTGTCACCATTGAAATGATTTTGGCTTGTAGCAGAACACGCACTTGCCCATGCACATAAGCACGAACACACTCATGCACATTTAGGCCAAGGCTAGCGTATCCCATCCATAACTGAACCGAATACAAGGTTGAGTTTACTGAATCAATGCCTACTGCCTCTGCCCGGTCTCAGAGAGGCTATTAAGGCATCCAAATTGGTCAAGCACATGCTAATGCATTTGGGACGAACATAAACTCTCTTTCATCTTCAGGGAACTGTTTCTACCTCAATTATCTGCTCAGCCCTGGCAATACGGCCATTACAGACTTCAGTAAACACACACACACGCGAGCGCACATGCCGGCACGCACGCACGCACGCACGCACGCACGCACGCATAGTACACACAACCTATGAGTATACGTTTAATTTAAAAGAAGAAATCATATCTGTTGCTTGTTACACCACCGGAAATTGGTAATTTACTGAAGTTTGCCACTCTGGTGGTCCCTGGTTTGCGATTTCAATATTTGCTGGAAGGTTGTAATGTGCTGCTATAGCCTATAAAGAAAGCACAGTTGCACAGCCTGAGATAGTACTGTACCACTATCATATTAGGCTGATGCAAAGAAGCTGTATCCATTTACGTATAGAGTGCCTGTCATACGAGCGCAACGCTTCTCTGCCAGTCTATGCACAGACCTGTCTGTCTCCAGACCGAAGAGTTCTGTCACATGTCAAAACCCTCTATCATCGCAAAATGTTTCATAAAGGAAAGAGGAATTTGATGACATTGGCCCATGAGAAGTCGATAATAAATACCTTACCCTGGAGGAATTTGTCAGAAGGCTGATATTATAGATAGATAGATGTTTCCTCCCACTCGTATAGGCCTACGGTCAGCCATTCACAAATTAGCTTTTTTTCCTCAACTTGAGCTTCAGGTATTCAGTGGATTCTGGGATAGGGGTTTGGCTGGCCAGAGATTGGGCAAAACATGTTTAGTTAATTCGCATTACCACTCTTGTTCTAGAACAGTTGTTCTCAACCTGTGGGTCGGGAGCCCCAGGGGGGTCCCCAAAATTTTTTTTTTTGGGGGGGGGGGGGGGGTCCCCAGATGATTAACCTAATGTGTAAAATTGTTTTCTCCCTTAACAGTAAACAAACCAACATAAAGTTTAAGTGTATATAGAGGGTATCTGCACATTTCTAAAAAGCAACAGGGAGAGCAGCTGTTTTAAAAGGTTCAGACAGGAGGAATGTGATAGGATGTTGTTGGTGTATTGAAGTAAACCGGCCCAAATCAGAGATCACGTAAAGTATGTGTTATATTAATATATCATCACAGCTTCCCTTGCTCTTGTGAGGTGAGAAAGTGTGAAAATCCACGTCAATACTTTGAAGCTTCATTTCTCAGCTGTATTTCCAAAACTGTTTTGTCAATCAATGCTATTGATACTTACTTTTGTAGCTCTGATTCTCTACTTTCCTTAAAAAAAAGAAGAAAAAATCAAACCCAAGTTTGAAGTGAGCGGTGGTGCATGTGTGTGTGTGCGTGTGTGGCCGTGTGTGTGCAGTGGTGCATGTGTGTGTGCGTGTGTGGCCGTGTGTGTGCAGTTCATTTCAGGGTTGCGCGCGCGCGTGTGTGTGTGTATGTGTGTGTGCATGTGCGCATGTGTGTGCGTGTGAGTGTGTGTGTGTGCATGTGTGTGCATGCGTGTGTGTGCTGTGTACAGGTACCCTACCAGTGATCACCAGCGGTATGCAGCAGCTCATGCTACGGACTAACATAGCCACCCACGGACAAAGTCACTCGAGCGGTTGACCACCGCCCAAAAAAAGAAAGAAAGGAAGTTAAGAAAAAGCAAGCATTTTACAGACCCAAGTAGTTGCAGCATTTCATGGTCACCAATCACTTCTGTGATCAGGTGCAGGATGCATTTCCTGGAATGGAATGTTTATCAAGTGTGCTTTTACACACAAAGTCCAATGTGTAATCTTAACACATTATTGGAGTTAATCCCATACACAAACCAACAGCACTTTGCCCAGTTTTACTCCTCAAACATCAGGCTACCTGACACAGTGTAGTGTTTCTGGGAGTGATTATTGACTGAGGAGCTAGCTTGCAGTCAGGATACGCTATTATACAGAAACACTCCTCCCCCCGCCCCCCTTCCACTTCTTTCATAATTGCACGCAATCCCAAAACAAGTGTGTGCGTGCGTGTGTGAGAGACAAACAAAGATGCCCAAGAGTATCTTAGCTTGGGAGCAGTTAATTAAACACTGAAGATTTTACCGTGGCTGTGCATATTTTGATCAAGGAGACAAGCAGACATAGGTTGCATTGTTAACACTGAGCTATCCATGTGCGTATATATATATATATATATATATATATATATATATATATATATATATATATACATACAGACAGACAGACAGACAGACAGACAGACAGACACACGTTACATTTTCACCATGTTGTGTGAAGTTTGTATAATTAAACGTTATGATGAAAGGCACCGGAGAGATTAGTAGACACTTCATGAACACATTTATTTTCTTCCAATCTCATACACATTTCAGGGGAAAGAATGTGGCGGTTGATAAGATGACAGACATCCTCCTATTTGTAATGTATAGCATAGTGAGTTTGATAGGCTTGTATGGAGCTCCGTCTAACTAAAAGCTTTCCAGCAGATTGTGAGCGAAAATACAAAACTACAATGAAGGCTTTCAGTTCATTTAATTTACAGGCCTGCGATTCTTAATTAAGTCAATATGATCGTCTCAGCTGTGAATTCATTTTGTTAACTGATTGTCCATAATAACAAGCAAGGGCTAATCGTACGAATAACAAAGACTTCTGAAATAATGTGTTAAATTAGCTTTAACCTCTTTTATTGTTTCAATATCGGAACTCAAACTTCTCAGTTTCCCAGTATGAATGCTAACACTGATGTTGATAGATAATTATAGACTAGACTAGACAGACAGACAGACAGACAGACAGACAGACAGACAGACAGACAGACAGACAGACAGACAGACAGACATAGATAGATAGATAACGTTATTGATCCTGCGGGAAATTCAGTTCTTGCATATTAGTACCAGTACAAAAGCAAGGTTTATGCCATTGAGTGACAAAACAAGCCAGATCTCACCGTCCGTTTAGCATTCACCAAACAGACTGTATCAGCAGCCAGGGTTCAAGGTGTGTTTGGAAGAGCCTGAGGTTTTAGGGGGAGCTTAGACTGACAACATGCTGTAGAAGGCAGAGCAAAAAATCACACTTGTGTGAACTGAGCGGGGGGGGTGGGGGGGTGCGTGTGTGTGTGTGTGTGTGTGTGTGTTGCAGTTGATGCACAGGCCAGGCTAGACTCAACATCACCTCTCTGGTCACCCAGGGTACTCAGGCTACATACACCAGAGGCTACAGACACACAGACAGACACACACACACACACGCACGGATACACACACGGCCACGCTATGGAGACGGTGTGACCACCGCTCAAAAAAATATGTTCGGCTTGTCCACATGGTTGGTAGCAATATGCCTCAATGAAATCCTTTTACATAACACATATGTTTTTGGCATTACATTATTTTGCAGCTTCAAAATGTATCTCATTCTTTATACATTTCCCATTCCACCCTGCTGATCTAATGCTAAGATAAACATGTTTGCTTATTGCCAAATGGAAATGTGATGCTACTCTATGATAATATGCTTCTATTGTTCCAACTACCCTAAAACAGATGCCACTTGTGATTGGCTCATTGCCATCCAAGACAACATGAGTCTGACTGTTGATAGAGATACTCAGTGAGCCAAAACGATACTGTGCACTTGGAGCGTGTGCGTGCATGCGTCAGTGCGTGTGAGCGTGCATGCGTGCGTGCGAGAGAGAGAGACTTTCATATGTTTACTTCTCTGTTGCCTCTTGTCATTAATTTATGGCCAGTAGTTTAAGATTCAAGAGATCACTTAGGAAGCCTGCAGCGAAAACGGTGAACTGCTGTGTGCCAAATGTGTCTGTGGGGTCTGTGTCATCCCTGAATCATTCCTGATTACCTGCCGCGAGCCCAATTTGATCAACGTACTTCAACAGAGGCAACATAAACTTGCAATTTGGACACCACTTAAAGAAAAAGAATATGCTTCTGTAAGGCCTGAATGGCCAATATCCCAGTTTCCCCTGAGCCAGCAAGTCATTCAGATCGCCAAATTAAATTTGATTAATAAACAGCAATCACTGCCCAAAACAAGGTCTCTCTCTTTGAACCCTCCGATAGACTGGTATCACTCCTTTACTTTCTTTCCAAACCTCTGGAATGACTTGTTTCTAACCAGAACCCAACCAGTCAAGATTCAAGCCAGCCCCATAGCACTGGAACAACACTCATCCCTGTCAATGCTGCCCGTCAATGCAGCCAAGGCTGCCTCCCATTATCACCCTTTCTGACCACGGTATCATTGAGACAAACCTCGTGTTTCTCCTCCTACTGTACCTTACTGGTTGGACATACCAGGCTTCATGGGAAGGTTTGCCTTCATTCCCCCTTACCCTCTTGAGTACAAGCGAGTGTACTGAAAACCACATGAGTGAATGAAACGTGTCTGTTTTGCTGGCACGTCATGACATTGACTGATTGAAGATTGATTGATTGAAGAATGTATTAGAAGTTTGCAATAGAAAAAAGTACAGTTTCATGACAGTACAAATCACTGGTACAAGGTCAACTAAAAGGAGATCCTAGAAAGCCGAGGCTTATTTCCACAGGAACCACACTTTAAGTATCTCATATAACATTGAAAGACAGACGGATAGAACATACTTTATCTAGGATAATATCAGTTTCAAAAGCATAACATCAAATACAAAGGCGGAAAAGAAAGAAAAAAAAAAGGGGGGGGGGGGGAGCATGGGGGCTTAGTCTATTTACAAGTCACGGGTAGCAGCTGTCTGAAGGTGACTTCCCCGCCTCATACAGGATTGACTCTTTTTGAATGATTCGATGGCCATGATTTCTTCCTTGGTTCCTCAGTGCTTAAGTCGAGGTCTATTGAAGCACTATTCTGCACTATTAATTGTACACTCACTGTTGAGGAGCTCTATGTGATGTTCTCACTAGATAGCCACCTTATACAGGATGGATTTACGGCATAACATTCAGGTAGGGATATCATTTTGTTGAGTTTAGGCATGGGTTTGGTGTGATATAATGAATTAAATCAGTCTACCAATGACAGCATCAGAGGTCATTTCAAATTAGATTTATTTTTTCCTCTCTTTTTCATGCAAGAACAAAGTCCTACAATTAGCGTGCCAACTTTCCAGGTAGACAAAGGCCCATCAATTAGCATTGATAGGCAGGTTTCTGAACTGTCCACAGCCCACCACAGAGAGGCAGAGTCAGTAGACAGAAATGGTGCCTTCTTATCTTATAATGAGCATTAGTGAGAAGCAATTATATGAAGATAAGGTTGAAAGGGTGAAGTGGTTGACGTTTAGGCCTGGGTTTATAATGTATTATATTCAGTTAAATTTAGACACTGATAGTATGGTATAGCTATGGGATTTGTTTTGTTAAGGTTAGGATAATTCTAACCATCTTGCCTACTATTATTTTTCAGAAGTCAACATATTTGTATTATTTGATACTATTTGTATTTGTGATCTTATATACTGTCTGTTGCTGGTTTTTCATTGTTGCTTTGTCATCTCCTCTAGGTAGTCTCTCCTAACTAGTCCTTTAACCTGTGAAGTTTCCCTTTTAAGTTTACTGTTCCTTTTAAATTGAAGTAAATATATATTATATACACATTTAAACAGACAGTTATTGCACATAGGCACAAATCCAACTACAATATCATAGTAGCATCCAAGTTATCCCAGCAAGCACAGTCAGGACCTGGACCAATCAGTGACGTCTCGATTGGGGCCAGATCACAGTCCATATGGGGATGATCTTGACGTCATTACCAGGACGTCATATGGACTTTTTTGTTTGACAGGATTTATGTCGGTTGAAATCAGGTGATATTCTAGGCCAGATAAATATCATAACTAGTTAGATATGTCCCAGAATATAACCTTATGTGCTCATATTTCAACTAACATTACAAACAATAAAAATAATCCTGTCAAACTAAAAAAGTCCATATGACGTCCTGGTAATGACGTCAAGATCATCCCCATATGGGCTGTGATCTGGCCCCAATCGAGACATCACTGATTGCTCCAGGTCCTGACATGCTTGCTGGAATGAGCTGTGCTGCAAGTCATCTTCCCTTCGAAGTGAAGTGAATACATCTAGTCATGATCTAGTCTTTATCTTGTTCATTTAAAGGATATGTTTTGGGGCTTTTATGCCTTTATTGACTGGACAGTAGACTGACAGGAAACGGGGAGAGAGATGGGGAGTGACACGCAGCAAACCTGGTCGGGCTCAGGAATTGAACCAGCGCCCGGACCATTAGGCCAGCGGGCACCCCTTATCTTGTTCATTTAGACCTGGAAAGCATCTGTGTCACTTTAGATTTGAACACTTTAACCATTATGTTATACTTTAGCTATTCAATAGCGCTATGAGCTCATAACTGCTGTTTTTGAAAATCTTGAAAAAAAAAGGATTTACAATGAATCTCCTCCCAGAAAAAACAACTACACAGAATGTTGTCATTATTATGCAGTGTCACTGTTATAAGGTGACATTTATGTTGACCAGTGTTGTAAAGAGATGATTGGTCTCATCCACTCTCAAGTATTATAGGCTAGATGTCTAAATCTCCATAGGGTCCTCTCTGATGATGGATTATGTGGTGGCTTATCCACTCCACAGCAAGGAGCTGTCCTTCACACATGCATGTGCACACATACAGTATAGACACACACACACACACACACACACACACACACACACACACACACACACACACACACACACACACAAACACACACACACTGTCCTTCATACTTCATATACTCATACGGTGCATTCATGCACGTACACACAGAGCTGTCCTTCACATGTCATATAGCCTACTCATACTGCGCGCACGCACGCACGCACGCACGCACGCACACACACGCACACGCACACAGCTGTCTTTCACGCTACATATACCAGCCGTGCAAAACATGTGCAGGCACACTCCAACCTAATCCGAAACATAAAAATTGCCTAATGGGTGGGTGGGACAGTCGGTAGGTCGGTGGACCACCGTGGCCCTCAGGGGCCCCCCACCATATGCACATACTGTACATGGAATAGCCCCCGTCAAATGCACTTGTATGGAGTCAAATGCAAATACAGTGTATGGAGATCAACATGCATTGATCTCAAGTTGCAGCATGAAATGCACATATATGGAGATTAGACTTTCAACATGCACTGATGTCCCAGGCAACAGAAATCGTGTCAAATGAACATATTGTCACTGACGGGCAGAAACCTCGTACCTCCAAGTTTCAAATTTGTACGTTTTTTTCGTAAAGTAAATCCCTGCTACAAGACTGTCGCACAAAACTAGTGAAAATAGCAGGTCTACAAGTCAGCTCTGTGTGTACGTGCATGCATGCGTACATGAGTATATGAAGTATGAAGGACAGCTGTGTGTGTGTGTGTGTGTGTGTGTGTGTGTGTGTGTGTGTGTGTGTGTGTGTGTGTGTGTGTGTGTGTGTGTGTGTGTGTGTGCGTGCGTGCGTGTGCGTGTGCATGCGTGCGTGCGTGCGTGTGTGTGTGTGTGTACTGTTGTGTGCTTGCAGATCGGCTATTTTCACTATTTTAAATCGTTTTTAAAATAAAAACTAAAAAAGGAAGGTTTTGGACATACAAGGTTTCCACCCGACAACGATATAGGGCTATGGAGATTACATGAACAGTCAGACACGACAGAAACCATGGAGATTTTCAACATGCACGGATGTCAGGCACAACAGAAGGGCCCCCAGGGACGCCGTGGATCTTTGCGGGACGAGGAGCGCGTATACATCTAACCCTATACATCTAGTATAAAATTATTCCCATGGAAGTATAGAGATCTTGGAATGCTGTGGCCAACATATTCCTATTCCTGCCATTATTCTGAGCGTTTTGTTTGTGTGTGTGTGTGTGTGTGTGTGTGTGTGTGTGTGTGTGTGTGTGTGTGTGTGTGTGTGTGTGTGTGTGTGCGCGCGCGCGTGCGCACACGTGCATGCATGTGTGTCAGCCTGTCTGCGGGGAATCTCGCAAACACCGATCAGCATCAACTGTCTTGTCTGTGCTACCATCAGGCCAAGGAACCGAAGCCCTGAATAATCTTCACTTTGGTCACTGACAACTATGTTATTTTTGTGAATTCATAACTTACTGTAAATTAATTGTCCCACCAGGTTATGGGATATGTGTCTGCAAGGCTCTGAGATGCAAATAGACAATCTTGCCCAAGCTATCCATTCCGGTGTATTGCATCTACCACTAACTGAGCTGATTAGTCAGCTATCACTGATCACACAATCAAGTGCGCGTGCATGACACCAGTCATGTTGCCATACCATAGCAACAGGCATGATGATGATAACGATGATGCAGGCAGGCACAAGTAAACAACTGACTGCTACACTTGAAAAAATGTGCCGCTGCTGCTAATTAACAATAATACATTGCACCTGTGCTGAGCTACTGAACCAGGGAATAAACCATTTGTCACGATACAAGTGCTGTGGAGAATATAATACCTTGTGAAAGCAATAATTTTCTTCTAATTTGCATTGTAGTTAGTTTAAAGTAATTTAATAACAGAATAATCAACACAGATAGTCATAGAGACATTTGTGAATTTATTTTAAGAAGTACGTTTATTTTATCTTTTGACACCTCTGGACACACGCATGCATTCACACACACCGGACAGAGAGAGAGAGGGAGAGAGAGGGAGAGACAGTTCATTAACATCAAACTTTGTCAGACAATGCAAGTATTATTATTGGGTCGTGCCATGCCTCCTGGTGGAAATTCACCCTCCGCTGAGTGCACCTTTGTAGTTTGGTATTTTCAGGACAGAGAAGGGTGGGTACCGTGCCGTGGAGTACTTGAAGTGCAGAGGTGGGATGGGTTTGCCTCTGCTGAATATATCAGTGGGTGTGTTGCAGGTGGATTCAATCATGGCTGATCAAATTATCTTGTTCCATTATCCTTCTAAGGGCAGTGCACAACAGTGTCCAGCTCAAAGTGTACTAGTAATTTCTACAGTGTTATGGATGAAAAGCCTCTGAAACCAAGAGCAAAGTGCATTTATGGGAGACACAGAGTCGTCAATAACACATTTACAGAACCTCAAACCCCTTCTTTAGTCAGGAAGACTCACGTCAAAGTAGATTTAACCATTTAGTGCAACAAATGGAACACAGTTAGACCTGGCGTTAAAGGGCTCCGCGTTCGGAGATGTTCCCTGAATATGTACACGCATGCTGGCTAAAGTAAAATCAGGGAACTTTAAGCAACCCCCCCCCCCCCATAAGGATAAAATAGTAGTACAATAGCAATAAATTGAAATATTAGCTTGAATCAGCAGACATAAAATTGCAAGTAATTGAGCCTATATGGCAGACTCTGATCATAAGGTGGAGGCTGGGGTGGAGGAGGCAGCTAAGCAGCAGCAGATCTGAAGCTTTGGATGAAAGATGAGCAGCGCTAAAGTGAATGCAAGCCGTATTTAAAGGAGTCTCCCTTACTGCATGAGCGAGAGCCCTGATTGGATTAGACAGAGTGATGTAATGATCAGCAGATCTGTGAATGAGAGTAGGAAAAGATCTGACTGACATCTGATTACAGCTGAGGCGGGCGAGACTCACGTGCCCTGTATAAACTAACGCTATGCTTCATTTAGAGCAGTTGAAGTGGAGGAAATAACAAATGATGTTTATAGTCTGGATTGGTCCAGTGAGAAACATTTATTGGTGTAAGAAATGGTTCAATTATTTCTGGTATGAGCCAAATAACAAGGCAGTGTGTGTAATAATTGACCAATCAGTGAGCCCTTTATTAAGGACAAACATATACTCTCAGTCTCACCAGTTTTATTGGAGGCAACCATTGACTGTACTGTAGCTTGATGGATTCATATCAAAGTGAAGCAGTCAGACTTACGTAACATAAAACAGGGTTGTAGGATTTTCTTTTCTTGTCTAAATGAGAGCGCCTCCACCAACGAAAGTGACGAAAATAGCAGACAAAGTGCAGACGACTTGGTCCAAGCAGATGATGCAAACTTTCATAGTGGTTGACACTATAATTGCAGTGAGCTGCTGAATTGCAAATGACACACCCCCTTCTGTTCCTCTCCTCCCACATCGGCGAGTCTCCAAAATACCAAGTGACCTCTGGCTGAGCAGGACGAAAAGCTCTCAACTTGTGCTATGTGGCTCACCAGTGCTTAAAAGAGGACAGGTACGGCAGGACTTTCCCCAAAGTACATCTCGGACCATGGTCCATCCAGAAGCATAACATTAACTTATATATCGCCACTGGTGGGCAGAAGCCTTGTATCTTTTTTTTAAGTAAAGCCCCTCTTCATCATACAAGACTGTCTCACAAAAAGAGTGAAAATAGCAGATCTACAAGCACACAATGCCTTGCGGTGCGAGGCGGTGCGAGGAATGTTTTGTCATGTTGTGATTGGCTGGTGGCTAGAGCAGACGACATCATCATCAAAAAGAAAAAAAGAAAAGAAAACAGTTTTCTGCGAATATATATAGAAAAATAAAGGTTAACACAATAGTAAGAGATAAGAGACTGTACATCTAGTACCGGTGTGTATGTCAAGTCTCTGTAATCAAATTACTTTTTGTCTGTTGACAATGAGATGTTTATCCAGACAAATTGCCGTTGACAGTAAGCACTATTCCATCAGCTAAAACCAACACAGCTGCTTCACAACTTCAAACTCACACCCAGAAACATTTAATCCTCACACAGAAACAACCACCTGAGAGGGGGAAAAAGAAAAAAAATGTTAACCATCAGACAAATCACATTCTATTTGAATCCTACTCTAGAAAGTGCATGTCCTCAAAAGCACACCAATTACAAAATTACATTAAGGATCACATGCACATTTGCTGGTGAAATGCCATTAACGCCAAACAATGTCACTCTATTGGGACTAACCACGGCAGTGTTGTTAGCTCTGCTGTCACACCACAGTGTGTCTATGTACGTACTGTAGGTGGTGAGCTCCTTCCCTTCCTGGTGGTGCCCTGGTTGGCTCCCACAGTGTCGGTTTGCTTACAACCAGTTATGGGTGCCTGAAGCAGTGCCCATGCAGCCAGCCTCATCCTTCTCTCTCTGACCTTGTCTCTGAGCCGTGGAAGGCCCCTGTAGAAGTCCATGTTTCTGATTTGGTCCATCCATGTGACACCAATAAGTGCCATCCGTAGCATTCTCATCCAGGGCCCTATCCTGCCGTACTGTGAGCGTCCATGTCTCGGCCTGAGTACTGACTTCATTGTAGCTACGAACAGCCGCCTCTTGAGGTCATCTCCCATTTCACATGTCCACACTCTCCTCGTCCTATGCAAGGCATTCCTTCAGATCCTGTTCCGTCGAAGCAGTCCACGCACCAAGATATTGTAAGTCCTCGACTACCTCGAGCACCGTCCTGGGGACTGTGTCGATATTTAGACCTAACATTTTGTTCGACGTTCCATTTGTTCGACGCGGGTGAATGTTAACCTGGTGAATGTTAACCACTATGCCTAAACCTGACCCAAACCCTAACCCTAACCTCAGTAAAACTATGCCTAAACCTTACCCTAAAACCTAACCCTAACTCTTAGTCAAATAATGACACATAGACAATAGCGAGAATTGGCCCTGTCCTGTTGGCAGTGGCAATTCCATTGCATATAGCAATATACAGTAGGGCCTAAAGTTTACAATGCTTTTTTTCTTTTCTTTCTTTTTTCTTTTGCTAGTGGTGTATATGAGTGACTTATTAAAATCCTCCTCCACGTGTTTTAATGTAGGTAAAAAATACTCTGCTTTGATCAATAAATAAATAAAATAAAAAAGTGAAAATGAGCTGGAAGCACATCTACTCTTTCTCCGTCATTGAGAAATTCTGTTGCTATATGAATATACAGATATGCTAATGTCACAGCCAGGCCTCGCACTCCGCCCACTCAAAGTAAAGTGATTTCAGGTTTCAGCAAGTGGCATATTGGACCGTGATAGATTTGTGGGATTAGTGACACAACCGCTTCTGGTTTTGTACAGAGAAGCTCCCCACCTCCAGTGGGACAATATGAAAAGGTCATGGTATCAAATTCTACACATAACATTCTGTGTAATTAATTAAGGCATGCCTCCAAGAGAGGTTAACTGTTGAGAGGGGGAAAAAACATGTTTTTGAGTGGAGGCGGACTTTAAAGAAAAATAATCAGCCTGTGCCCTTGAAAATCTGAAAGAATATGTTGATATCACCCGGGAGGGTAACACATTTTTTATTTCAGTGCACTTTAAAATCCTCATAAAATCCTCCTCATTCTGTACAAATCTCCAGGATGAACCTTACTGATTTTGGTAGCCCTAAGGCTTTACCTGTAGGACCGTCCAACCACAGATATAAAAAGCTAGATACCTCCTCCGCCACTGGAGTTCATTAGCGCGACTGGTCAAACACCGCTGGCGGAAGTGCATAACTGTTGAACTGCGGAAGGCACTCTGCCCCCTCCAATGGGAAAGAGGGAGTCCTGCCAGTCCTGCATCTGATTGGCCTACCGAGGTTCCCATTCTGTGACGCACAAGGAAGCGTCCTTCAGAATTCCCAAGAGCCCCGCCTCAGAATTCTGGAGGCTTGCGTAGAGTTATTGGGAGGCTTGCCAGTTCTCTTTGACCAACCCCCCCACCGGAGAGAGGTATCTAGCTTTTTATATATGTGCGTCCAACAGCCAATTTCAGTTGGGTGGAAGGAGGCGCAGGGACTGCCAGCGGTTCTTTTAGACCACTGGTTCCCAAGCACTGGGTCGGGACCCATAGATCTGCTATTTTAGAAAAATGGCAATTTGTGCAAGTCTTTGAATATATTGACCCGATTCTAAAATGTCATCTAAAGGTGTTTTGAAAAACTTTCTACCATCAGTGGTTCTAACATTTTCATGTCCCCCAAGATTTTATGTATTTGGCCGCAGACCCCCATCTCAAAATATGTTGTTCCAGGGACCCCCAGAAGCAAAGATTTGAGTTACAAAAGTTTGCTTAGAAAAATATATATATTCAAAGATTTTCAAAATCTTTCAAAATAGCAGATCTACAAGCTCATATATAATAACATTATTGTTTTAATAGCTAAATCATAAAATAATGGTTAAGTGGTTACAATCTAAAGTGACACAATTCCAGGTCTTAAATGACATGCCAGTTAGTGGGGCACAGCAATACACTGAACGGGTCCCTTTAATCTCTGTCTGTCTCTCTGTGAAATCAGCTCGATAATACAATAAAATAGGACCCCTCTCAGCTTGCAGAGGCAGCAGAGTCAGCACTTCGTTCATTTCCAAAACTTTTTGTCTATTTTCCTATTTTGCAGAGGCATGGGGTTACTGAGCACACCATAGGGGCTCCCTGTGTGAGCGGTTACACTTCAGATCCTCTCTCTCCCCCCCTCTCTGTCTAACCCTATCTCTCTCTTTCTTCCTCCCAGCAACCTTTCTTGAATCCCCACCCTGCTTCAGTGTTTGTCTTTTTCTCCCTCCGTCTGTCCGTCTCTCTCTTTGTTTGTCTTCTGCTGCTCTCTTGCTGTCTGTCTCTCCCTTTCTTTAGCTTTCTCTGTCTGTCTCAGTGCAATCTCTCCAGCCCACTGTGTGCTGTGTGTGTGTGTGTGTGTGTGCGCGCACCCATTTCTATTTCACTAGCTATTACCATCTCCCATCATAAATCCCCAGCCACCCCAGTTCCTTGTCCCAGGAGTGTCACACCACATTCTGGGCCCTGGGTGCAAGGATTCACGGCGGGCCCCCCGTGAATGTTCTTCATTGACCGGGAACGCATTACTACGCATTATTTTGTGCTTTATCTATTGAAAAATAGCAGATCTACAGGCTCACAGCGCGGCACCGAGTGCCACGCTGCAAGCTTGCAGATCTGCTATTTTAGAAAAATCATGAATTAATAAAGTAAAAAAAAAAAAACTAATTGTTTCTATGTCAGACCGGTGCTCAAACTTTTTCATGTGAAGGACCCCCAAAATGATATGTATTTGGCCACGGTCCCCCATCTCAAAATATTTTGTTACAAATGTTTGCTTAAAAATACATATATTCATAGATTTGCACACATTTTCACGACTTTTTAAAAATAGCAGATCTACAGCTCTCAGTAGATATTCTGTGAGCTTGTATATCTGCTATTTTTCAATAGCTAAAGTATAAAATAATAAAGGCCCCTTCCACCTTGGGCCCTGGTAACTCAGTCCCACTTTCCCCCCCCTGTGACGCCCCTGCCTTCCCATTCACACCTTCTATTGCCTCTCTCTTTTCCCTCTGATTCGTTTATCTGGCAATCCTTTCCACTTATGTTCCCTCTCCGCACACCGCAGCGGAGGTCATGGTTCCTACCCTTTATTCCGGCATTGCCCTCATGTGCCCAGAACTTTAAATGAACTTAATGAGGCCACAATTAACCACAAGCCGTGTGTGTGTGTGTGTGTGTGTGTGTGTGTGTGTGTGTGTGTGTGTGTGTGTGTGTGTGTGTGTGTGTGTGTGTGTGTGTGTGTGTCAGTTAGGCTTTATACTGTGAATGTTGAGATATTCTCATCCATCCTCCCACATATTGTAGAGTTTAAGACGTGAAGACACTTGGGTGGAGAAAACTATTAGAGGTTCTCAGATCTTGTTATTTCAGTTAAATCATCTGTTCATTAGAAATGAATTCAAGTCCGTGGCAGGAAAAGTACATTCAAAATGCTCAAGTCCGATAAATGCCACTAGTTTTTTCGTCTCAATGCTCAGTGCCGTTAATGCAGCTCTGAATTATGATGAATGAAATCACACTTATGCCAATGATTTTTCATCTGAAAACACAGAGGCACGCATGCATGTACAGCACACACGCAAAAACACACACACACGCACGCACGCACGCACGCACACACGCACACACGCACACACACACACACACACACACACACACACACACACACACACACAATTCAGAGGTATCATTTCTTTTTTTTTTCTTTTTTTCCATTTCATTGAATATTCAAATTCAAATTGTGGGTGGTCGGACAGACACTGGACGTCACAAACGTAACATCCGAACTTGGTGCTCTGATCCGCACCAAACTTGGCACAAACACTGTTCAGGGGTCTAACATGGGAATAGTCACACCTGGGGTGTCTTCTTGTCTATATAAAACACAGCTCCTCATTCAACATGAACTATACTACTACTACTACTATACTACTACTAACACATGCAAACAAAATAAACTATTCTGTTTTTAATGGGCCTGTAGAACAGTATAATGGGGCTCACGCGTGTGTGCATGCGTGCGTGCGTGCGTGCGTGCGTGCGTGCGTGCGTGTGCGTGCGTGCGTGCGTGCGTGTGTGTGTGTGTGTGTGTGTGTGTTTTTGCGTGTGTGCTGTACATGCATGCGTGCCTCTGTGTTTTCAGATGAAAAATCATTGGAATAAGTGTGATTTCATTCATCATAATTCAGAGCTGCATTAACGGCACTGACTGAGCATTGAGCCCCAAGTATAATGGGGCTCAATTACATTAAGCATGTTCCTGCGTCTTACATAGAGTCTCATACCTGCAGCAATAAACTGATTAAAGGTTTGTCTCATGCACGCCCCTCCAAAAACAACAACCAAAAAGAAGTACGTGATGAGACCAAAGACAAAAGAAGTCAAAAGATTCTCAGTGACTAGAGTTCAAAGAGATGCCTTCACAAAGAAGAGACAAACGTTATGTTGTGGTGATCCAGTGTTCACTATGCTCTGCAGGTAGCATACCAACCCGTTAAGATCATAGCCAGGCTGTAAAATATTGTATATCGTCGTTGTCGGATGAAAAGCTTGGTGCGAGGTGTTGTGTGCTTGTAGATCTGCTGTTTTCACTTTGTGCGACGGCCTTGTATGATGAAGCAGGACTTTACTAACGTAAACATTTGAAACATGGAGGAACAAGGTTTCTGCCCGACAGTGACAATATGCAGGCAGCATACCAACCTGTTAACTCATTTAGTGCCACCCCTTTCACCACTAGAGGGCGCCCAGTGGCCATAGAAAATCCCATAGAGATATGCTGGTATATGCAGAAGCCCTGCAGCCATGACTTGCCTGAACACTTTCCTTTGTGCATGTACAGGAAGAGGATGAAGTTAGCTTGAAGTTAGCTATTAGCTACCAAGCATTTTAGAAGCCTTATTTTCGTCAACTTAGCCATGATTAAACCTTGCACACCTCATGCATGGGAAAAAAACAGAGAAGAATGAGCTCTAAAAAATCCAATGCAATCCTGGATTGCATTGGAGTGGATTTGTGCAGTTTGTTCACAGCTTTCAAACAAAAAAATCCGATTGGAAATCCGTTCAGGCATTCTTGAGATAATCGCCATTATGTTTTACATGTTATGTAAACAAACATGGCTGCCCTGTATGTTAGATGGGGTTGTATGGGGGTGGAACATGCAAAATCGCGATTGAAATCATGTTCACCAGATTTGATGGGGTCCAAAAAAAAAAAAAAAAAATTTAAAAAAAAATTTTTCAAAAAAAAAAAAAAAAAAAGTTTTTTTGTTTTTTTTAAAGCCGAACTTGTTCGGGATCGGCACTCTGCGATACGATAATAAAGCCGAACTAGTTCGGGATTGGCACGATCATAGCCAGGCTGTAAAATATTGTATATAAGACGAGGACATTCTCTCTCTGTCTCGGTCTCTCTCTCTCTTTCATGCCTCGTCTATGAATTCTTCTTTCTGTTTTCACCCTCCAGGCATATTTTAACTTTTCATCATAAAGTATCAAATATTTTTCTAGGTTACAGACAGATTTGTTCCGTGCCTTTGTCTCACTCTGCCTGCCCATCTCTTTTCACTAACTTTATCTGTCTGTCTGTCTCTCTCACACACACGAGCACGCAAGCACGTACACATTCATGCACACACACACACACACACACACACACACACACACACACACACACACACACACACACACACACACACACACACACACACACAGTAATGGTCAAGGCAGTTACACCGCACACATCCCAAGATTAGAAAAGTATAACACACATGCCTTGGGGGAGTCCGATCTTTGGCGTTATCTTTCATGACGTCTTATAAAAGTTTGAACATTGGTGTGGGGCTTATAAAGAGAATATGCCCTTTCATATTTCATCATTGGCTTTAATATTTACAACACATCCTTTGCCATCTTACCCTCATCTTCAACATAATCCTGTATAGCCATTGTAACAGACGTTTATTACAGTGCACCTCACCTCAACTTTATCATTAAAGGGTTCACCTTTAAACTTTCACGTGAAAAAAGGTCCTGTGGGATAATGTGATTGACTCTTAAACACTCAGTGGTTAAGGCTATTCGCTGGGATTAAAAAGAGAGTTACTGGATACGGGTCCTCCGCCCTCTCTGGCATATAGCACCTTCCAAATACAATTTACCAAGTGCTTTACAATATAAAAAAATATTATGAGACACAAATCTTAAGATATATACTGTATTTATTAAATACATAAATAGTTACCATCCGCTAAGGAAAAGTAATATGATTGTATTTCATAAAAAAAATAAAAACATTGCAGAGTCAATAAAAAAGAAAGTAGTGGCCGCTTGGAGACTGGTCTAAAATTGCTTAGAGGGACCTAGAGGGGACTTCTTTATGAGGGGGTAAACAGTGGCAGGTAATAATGTAAAAAAATATGTGGACTAATCGTCTGAAATACCAAGTAGGAATTCAGTCTTAAGGGCAGGTGAATGACTTTGAAAGTCCACAGTGCATTCCAGGGTAGTCAGAGACATTTCTCTAGAGTCAACATCAAGCACTCTGAATTCAGTGTTAAATTGCTGCTTTTAAAAGGACTAGCACTAGTCCATACCTGGGGATGTGCACATCCAAACGTATGTTCAGACTTGAGATTGGGAGCTCTATTTTCGTACATGCTTTATACCCCATTTTTATGTTTTGATTATTTCAAATAGCTGATCTAAAAGCTCACAGCGTGTCGATATAGATCGGCTATTTAAAGTATTTTACAATGTTTTTCAAAATAGTAAAAAAGGCAAAAAAGTTTAGGGATAAGGGGTAAGGCATGGACAAAATCAACTAAACCGATTCTCGATTGACTTCCATTCTAAAGCTTGCAGGAAAACACCCATTTCTCTGTTTTAGCTTCCTGCCATAACCTGACTCCGCCAGATGGTGGCAGTGCGTACCTCCCTACTTTACCATCTAAGACTGCTCGGGGAGAGTTGATATCACTCGTAAAGTCCCATTCCGGACGAATCAGTGGCAGCTACGGGCGGGCTCTGAGCGGCTCTGAGTCAATAGAGTCTGACTGCAGACCACGTGGAAACCCAGGAGGCGTATTCTGGGTGTAACGTCATGCAGACAGGCCAATATGAGTGGTTGGAGTTGGCACTCCCAGACTGTGATAGACAGACAGCCCCATCCAATCATCTGCTAAAGAACTTGGAAAAAATGGCCCGCCCCTTACATCGGGTCTGCCCGAGCAATCCCAGATGGTAAAAGTCGGGCGGTATAATGCAGTATAAGCACTACTGCCACCATCTGGCGGAGTCAGGTTATTCCTGCCAGTCTGGCCCTTAGGAAATCATGCTAATTCGCTAGCTTGTAGCTTGGGCCTGCTTGGGGTTACTTGGACATATGAACATGCAGCTTTTTCTGATCGAACACGGACCGCTAAATGCACAGTGATATAGCGATCGTGCACACGCATTGTGCACGATGGACACCCAATTAAAATAGATTGGCAGGATTGTGGATCTTCGAGTTTTGATCATGACAGAAAATGTGTAAAGTAAAAATCTAATGGATATCCAGGTACAGTCCACTGTAGAGTATGCAGGGGAATGGCCATGCATCTGTAAAAAAGACCTCATGGACTGGGCCCATGAAGCGCACCTTGTGATTGTATATCCCTGAGCCCGTGCAGATACAGAAAGCTACTATGAAGCGGATGAGCGCAATTAGACAACTGGAAACACCTACCAATCAATTAACCCTGGCAATTTTCCCATGAGTCACTCCCCCGTCTCCACCCACAACACTCTAATTGAGTGAGAGTTCACAGAGAGGTTAATAAACAGATTACAGTACATTTGGGAAAAGTGAAGAATCGGCTTCCCCACTCACTGCATACAGGTACGCCAACGGTCAAAGCCTGTCTGCAAGTTCAGATCAATTGTGAAACCCACTGAGTAGAAAAGTGGATGAGGGCATTTCCACCCACAGCAACTGAGCGATCACACAAAAAGGCAAATAAACAGTTTAAATTTGGGTAAAGTGGAAATATCCGCTTCCTCATTTTTTCTACAATATGTAATGCTAAAAGTCAATGCACATGATTTCCAGAATGAGCGAGTGCATTTTCTGGCAGCGGCATCTGCCACGGCAGTGTTTCCTTTGCCATGGCTGTGTTTCCTAGCGCAGGGGTTCCCAAACCTTTTTATCCCAGGGCACCCCATAATATTGTTTTAATCCGAGGCACCCCTACATTTAAATTTTCACTCCCAGCACCTTATATTTATAGCATATCGTCGTTGTCGGGTGGAAACCTTATATGTCCAAAACCGTTCGTTTTGTATTTATCATCTATAAAATGCTATAAACCCCCAAATCTATAAAACTAGTGAAAACTGTTTTCACTATAGAACTAGTGAAAACAGCAGATCTGATGCGAGGCGTTGTGTGCTTGTAGATCGGCTGTTGTCACTAGTTTTGTGCGACAGTCTTGTATGATGAAGCAGGGCTTTGCTTTACCAAAAGACGTACACATTTGAAACTTGGAGATACGAGGTTTCTGCCCGACAGTGACGATATTTGAGTGATTATGTTGCGAGGAAAACGTTGAGATAATAGCCATTTTGGTTAGAACTGACTGAAAATAACTTTGTACTTCAAGTTTAAAATGATACAAAATATATTTTTTTTATTCCAAATATTTTCGAATGATCTCGCGGCACCCCTGGACTGCCGTCACGGCACCCCAGGGTGCCCCGTCACCCACTTTGAAAACCCCTGTCCTAGGCCATAGTTTTACTGAGGTTGGGGTTAGGTTCCGACATAGTTTCATTGACTGCCCCACACTGACGGAAGAGCAGGTAGCTGCTCTCTGTCCCTCATGATTTCAGATTAATTGTCCAATTCAAAGAAAAATGGTTGAGGACAGACAGACAGACAGACAGACAGACAGACAGACAGACAGACAGACAGACAGACAGACAGAGGTTTCTTCATTTTATAGTTTGTGGGTCGGCGAAAGTAAAAACTATGAAAAACCCGGGCAGAGGTGGATTAATTAATACATAAACACCTGGCAGGCGATGCGTTAAGCACACATGATATTTAAATCATTATGATTTAAGGCACATTATGACTGAAAAAAAATAAAAAAGAGTCCAATCAATTTCTGTGAATGTCTACAAACAAGGCCCCTCGAATTGGCCATTTTTGGCTGTAGAAAAATACTGTAAATATTGTGAGTCGGAGCATATAACACTAACCTCAGTAAAACTAACGCTGGTGAACGCAAACCTGGTGAATTTTAACCTGTTCAGACCAATGGCAGTTCGAACCATGGGGCAGTCCCCCTACATACAGGTGGGGGGCACTGGCAGATAACATTCGTGTTGGCAAGGGATCTTATTGAGTAAACATAAATGAGCTGATTAAACGGCAGAGTTTGAATAAGTGGTTTTAACTGTGATGTGATTGTTTCAGTGTGGCCTTTGAGGAGATGTTGGTCTTGCCTTTGAGTGATGCTAACAGGACTTAATGAATGACTGACGGATAGCTTGTGCAAGGACACGCTGTGAGTGTTAGAATTCCCTTTGACCAACTAAACCTAACCTTGGTGAAATGCTAACCTGCCGACACCGTAAATAGCGTTGAGGTCACCGAGGTCATGACCTCGGTATTTCTCCCGACAAAAAAAAGAAAGAAAAAAAGCCATTACAACACCAAAATTACGTGGAAACTTTGGAAAGTGTCATGCTACTGTATATAATGTGAGTGCGCTGTGCCTTTAAGAACTTCACAACACTGCAGTAAAGCAGGTCCGTTGCTATAGTGATCAGTTAGTTTTGCATTCGGCCACCCAAATGAATGGGGAGACTCTAAACAGGGGAAGATCAGAAGAAGTTTGACGACGACGACGAGTACTTTTACCTCAAACGGAATATGATCCACAAGCATGCCTGTTTCCACCAGAGAGAACAGCGGCCCGGTAAGAAAGATGAAATGTTTATCAGGGCTCTTTATGATTTATCATAACACTGTGACTTTGGGGAAATAAAGGGTGAGCACATAGTGTACGTGACCGCATAGTTGTTGGTTGCAGATCTCTCGACTCGAGAGTATTCAAGTAAATATACTTAATTGTTGCAAAATGATTGACATTGTGATGTAGATGCCGTTTCACTATATGTCCTGTGCTGCAAAATAAGTTGGCCTAAATAAATCATATAGACATATTATGCTCATGGTGTCTAGAAAAAGTTACATTTGTGTTACATTTAGGTAAAAAATAAACCGTAGAAACCCGTTAAAACAACAGGATAAAACCGCACAAAAGCCGATTTCTTCGCACGAGGATATTAATGACCTTGGTATTTTCTGAACCCTGGTTACGACCCTGCTGGTGAATGCTAACCTGGTGAAATATGCTAACCTGCCGACGCTGGTTAAAGTGATCCCTGAATAGTAGGCCATGTAGGCCTTAATATGTTATAATAAGCCTATTTAACCTAAATATACCTTTTAATACACTCAGAATGTCTTCCTTTGAGAGAAATAAGTCCTATGTTCAACCCCTGGGGGGAGCCATTGTACTGTCTGCCGCTGAGTAATGACGTATGCAAATGCATTTTGGGTGGACGGGCCCATTTAAAATGGCGGTGTAAACACTTTTAGATGTTGAATTAAGCACTTTACAAGCACGTCAAAACACCCTACTTGATATGAACAGAACAGAAAAGCACCAAACTACTAACTACAGTTAATCTGAGCTTCAAGACAATGTTTTAAATATTGTAAAGAGAACGTTGTTTTGACGTTCCATATTAACCCTATGGCCCGTCCACCCAAAATGCATTTGCATACGTCATTACTCAGCGACAGACAGTGCAATGGCTCCCCCCAGGGGTTGAACATAGGACTTATTTCTCTCAAAGGAAGACATTCTGAGTGTATTAAAAGGTATATTTTGGTTAAAGAGGGTTATTATAACATATTAAGGCCTACATGGCCTACTATTCAGGGATCACTTTAATGCTAACCTAGTGAAATGCTAACCTGCCGATGCTCCACCTTAACCGAGGTACTTTTTTGATACACTCGGACTGAAAGACCTGCAAAAAAGGGAGTCCCTTGCCAAAACAGCAAGAGAAGCACTTCCTGTTTCTTTTCCTGTTAGGATGTGTTTACATTATTGGGTTTTGTATCATTTCCTCTGATATACTATGTAGCTATTTATTTTCTTTCAGTTTTCTCAAACCCCCCTCCCCCTGGGCCCTGTACCTTCTTGAAAGGACCAAAATGGAAATAAGCGGTCAAGCTTCTATATCCTTTTTACCGTTGTATGGAGCTGCATTCCCTTACAAACGCGAAGTTGTAAAACAATTATAAATTAAAATTTGAAGGTCATAGTTGGTCCACAAGAAATCACAATTATTTGCATCCCCAGGCACAAATTAAAACAACAGCTACAATGCAATTAAAAAGCACTTGGTCATAGTTGGAGTAAGACCAGATGGGACACACCTGCTGGACATGACATAATTAATGCCAGCATGCACTCTGTCCATCACAGTGTGGACAGAGGGATGGATGTCAAGGAGAGCTGGAATTTAGTTCTATAAAAGTTGCTGTCTTGTCTCCTGGGAGGCAGTTATTGCATCAGGAAGCTTAACGAATTTATTCACGTCTCCAACAATTAAAATCATTGATCGCTCAGTATTAGGGACGACTTTGAAAATGGAAATCTTTGATCTGAGTTTTTTGACTGATCGTTAAAGACATTGTGCCGTGATTTTTTCCTCCCTACAACATAATCATCAGGAATTATGATTATACTTGGAGGAAGATTATGATTTTATGTGGCCACACACCTTTTCATTAAGTATCCCTGGTTGTCAGGTGGGTGGTGACCCAGCTGAAGTTGGCCACACCCACAGTGTCATTGTGTGGTACAAAAGGGGGAGGGGATGATATTATGATGTCATTATATCAGTGTATTTCAATCAGGCCTTTTGACTCAAGAGGCTTTCAGCTTTCAGGAAGTAACCAAAAATACACAGGGTGGACATATTTGCATATTTTAACCACACCTGGAGGTCTATTGGAGTAATGTTAACTCCATAGACACATGCAAAACAGAAAAAGTACAAAACTATGGCACCACCTCTTTAATGACCTAACTAAGAAGGTAACAGGTGTGGCTGTGCTGAAAGAGAGTTTCCTCTCACTGAAGCTGACAACAAGTGTAACAGGTTGCCACTACAGGAGTGATTGGGGATTTGGGGTTTGGGGGTGATGAAGGGGACAGAGAGCGCACGGACAAGGTGAAACTGGCAAGGAGTAGAGTCCTTTCCGGTGGTCTGGAGGCAGGAGGTGAAACAGGGGAGAAGACGGGCTCTACTAGAAGTTCAGCCAGAGGAGAGCAGTTAGTGAGAGGGATGTCATCAACGCTGAGAGGGGAAGGGAGAGTCTTCAGTGGCTTAAGGGCTAACCCTTAAGCCATTTAGACCTGGAAGTATTTGATGCTTTAACTATTGAAAAATAGCAGATGTACAAGCTCACAAGCTCAAGCTCGCAGCGCGGCACTCGTAGATCTGCTATTTTTGAAAAATCATGAAATTGTGGGCAAATCTTTCAAAATCAAATTTTTAAAGTGAACATTTTTAACTCAAATATTTGCTTCTGGGGGTCCCTGATACAAAATATTTTGAGATGGGGGTCGGTGGCCAAATACATATCATTCTAGGGGTCCTTGTTTGAGAACCACTGACGTATAGAAACATTTCTTTTTTTTTAGTTTTTTAGAAGACACTTATAGAATCGGGTAGAAATCAGGTCAAAATTAAAATGTTCTAATTTTTTCAAAAATAGCAGATCTACAAGCTCGCAGCGCTGCACTCGGTGCCACACTGTGAACTTGTATATCTGCAAATTTTTTATAGTTAAAGCATGGAATAATAAGTCAGGCCAGGGTTATCAGCAGACAGAACCACCGCAAACCGAGAAAGGGCTGTGCATGAGCACCCTGCAGGGACCCTCAAGACACATCAGCCGAGAAGACAGCTGAGGGAATAATGTCTGTGTAAATCTGGCTGTGCAGTCTTAAATCAAAAGGTCCAAAAAAGTTGTTGAGAAAGTCCTCCGGTTTAAAGTTACATTGAGCTGTATCGATACTTGTAACGCTGGTACTTCAAACATTCACGGTGTATGTTGCCATGATGTATTTTGCATCATGATAAATCAATTCTCACACACACACGCATGCATGCACGCACGTCGCACGCACACACGCATGCACACAATTTATTTGCTTTGATGTACCATTGCCTCTTCACCTTAAAAAGACGATTGTAGTAACCCTTGACAATTAACTCCCACAGTCACAGTGCTCAGGCCGTGACAAAACATTATTTTATAATTTGTATTCATCAAAGGAAATGTTTTGCGTTCAACTCTGAAACCGATTGGTTTTGACTGGGTACAACAGAGGTCAAGTTTAATTTATTTATTCTCCGTTTTCTGTTCATCTTTAATACTCAGACCATGGGACCAATCTATCAAACTGATGGGCTATCATTCAAATTGTGGTCTCTTAGGTAATGCATTTCCACGGCGAACAGAAGATTAATATCACTCAATAATCTTCAATATGAATGCCCTTAGACTTGTGCAACTCGTGCTTCATCAGCATGCGAATTGTGGTTAATCAGACATGCACTTAACTGTTAACTGTACTGTAAACAGTGTGCCCACATCTGCATCTGACACCAGTAAAGATATCGTCGTATCTGGTGGAAACCTTGTATGTCCAAAACATTCATTTTTTGTTATTATTGTCTCCACCAGCCGAAGGCTGAGGGAGAGTATGTTTTCCCCTCCGTCCGTCCGTCCGTCCGTGCGTCCGTGCGTCCGTCCGTGCGTCCGTGCGTGCGTCCTCGCAGTTTGTGAACAGCTAATCTCAGTCACCGTTGGCCCGATCGCTGCCAAACTGAGCACACACACTCCCTGGATGCCAATCTAGAACCTCTGCCCCACATTTTTCAAATCAGCCTCATGGTGGCGCTATAACAGGCCGATTTGTGTGGCCTGGTTGTTACCAGCTAATCTCCGGCGCCGTTGGCCCGATCGCTGCCAAACTGAGCACACACACTCCCTGGATGCTAATTCAGAACCTCTGTCCCACATTTTTTACATCAGCCTCATGGTGGCGCTATAACAGGCCGATTTGTGTGGCCTGGTGGAGACCTGTGCTTGTTTTAAATGTGATGCCTCGCAAAGTGTGCTTGTAGATCTGCTATTTTCACTACTTTTGTGCAACACTTTTGTATGAAGTAGGGCTTTAATTTATGGAGAAAAAAAAACATACATATTTGAAACTTTGAAAGCCAGACAGTGACAATATAATGTGTATGTTTAATCTAGAATATAACTTTTTCATTTGAAAGTATTGTTTTGTTGATATTTATTATTATCACATCAGGGGCATTATGCTAAAAATTATGCTAAATTAATCAAGGATATCAATACTGGAACAATAGGTCACAACAAGGCAGAATAAAGCCTAATTAATGCTCGGTCACACGGTGGCATCGCGCAACAAAAGTAACTACTAGCTCACAATGCGACGCAGGTAGCCTACTGTAGGTTGGCGCATGACGCTGTCATCCAACAAAGTATGAATCAGGTTTGAAACATGGCATGTTTTGTCTGTCCTGTTCTGATTCACTGCTCACTTCCCCACCCTACAGCCCTCTCTTTAGTAGTGATGCGCGGGTCAGGTTTTTTTCATAGCCCGCACCGCCCACAGCCCGCAAGGAGCCCGCCTGCCTGCCCCGCAGACCAATATACAAATCAACGAATCCGCCCGCCCCGCAACCTGCATAAAAAAAAAAGATCATCTTTATATACGGCTCATCTAAGTACCCAAAGTCGCTTTACAGAAAGGTCTACAGTAGCACAATATTGTCATAGGCTAAATAAACAAACGTGGTGTTCAAAATGGGGTTCTTTACTATTATTTGACAGCAAAAAAGACATTCATTCAAAAGACGTTCATTCTCTCTAAATCGGGGGGCATCGTCGGGGTAAGAATGGCGTTTCAGGTTTTATGTCAATCATATTTATACAGCGCCTCCGCCTTGCACTTCAAACAGACAGCAAAAGACGACGGACAATATTAAATCCTGTTGGTTATTGATCAATCACCTCGAGACGAGAGATGTGGGCGACTTGAGGTGAGCGTGCTTCATTCAGTCAAAAATCCGTCTCACTAGCGTAAGTTGCGTTTCAAATCGTATCCGTTGACTGGCTGGTGATATAACTTAACTGACACAAAGTACCTGTATTTAGAAACAGCCTTGTGTGGATGACAGAGACATTTAAGTGAAATCCTGATCAGCGACATGCACACGCTGAATTGTTTGTGCATTCTTCTCTGCTAGAGTTGTGTGTCTGACTGGCTGCTATGGACTCTATTCACACCCCAAATCTCGCGATACTTCTGAGACAGAAACGATTATTATTTACTGTTATCATTATTATTTCATTATGTACTGTGCAAATTGAAAAGCAAGTGATTGTAAAAATACCTTTGATATGTCTTCTTTTATATTCCTGAACAGATTATATGACAAAGGTCTCAGTTGTTCATAAATAGTTTTTGTTCCAGTTTTGTTCATGAGCTGACCAAGCCGGCTCCATTCACTGACGCGACCGCGGTTTTCCCAACGACCCTGAGCGCAACGGTGGGGGCGCGGGAGTGTGGGAAGCCTATTGCCCATCGGCCCCCACCGTTGCGCTCAGGGTCATTGGGAAAACTGCGGTCGATTCATGTATTTTTTTTCCCGGTGTGAGTTCTGGCCATGGTTCTGGCACCCATGGTGAGCTTTATAGCCGGACATGGCGCATGCCCGGTGGTCACGTGATTCCATTCCTTCCTTATCTTCCTTGGTCAGCCATGAAGTTGCTGAGTGGGCGGGGCGTGAATAGTGTGCATTTGCGCAAGGCGAAAATGTTGGCAAATGTGGTTCGCAGCCCCAGCAGGAGCGGAACTGGGACAGTCCTCGCACCAATGAGTGGAGGAGAAACCTCGTTCCAAGCCTCTATGGCGCATTTTAAAACTCGCTTGCTCATGCTCAATTCAAGTGTATTCAAACCGTTGTATTCTTATTCTTATAGGCCTACTCTTATTAAGAATAAAAGGCCAATAAGAGCAGGTGATTATTCTTTTTTGCACATGAGAGTGGTGATAACCCACCCGCCCGCCCCGCCACCCGCCAATTGAGCCTGAAGTCTTGAACGCCCGCCCGCGCCGCGGTCAACGGGTCGGCCCGCACATCACTACTCTGTAGTCTTCATTAATTCATTCCTTGATCTCATCTCCCATGACAAAAGGAGTCTAACCACTTTTATGAACTCCATTACTATTTTATGTGATTTGGTTTTCCTTTTTTTTTTCGTTTTTTGTTTTTTGGAGGCAAACGCATAGTTTGCTTCAAACTGTAACCTTACATTTATGTTGAGGCAGAAGAAGTCTTTTTGCAAATAAAATATTTCTGAACATTTGTCTATACACTCTGCCTTTTGTCAATCTCTTACTCTGTACTATTCTCTTAATCTCTTCCCTGCTGTTTCTCTGTATTGATCTGTGTCTCTCTCCCTCTCCCCAAAAAGTCTGACTGTCCTGAGACTGAGCTGACAATTGATGGATGGAAAATCGACATCAATTAACAGTAATATTCACACATGCGCGCGCACACACACGCACGCACGCACGCACGCACGCACGCACACTCGCATGCACACTCGCATGCACACATACACACTATATATTACATACACTAATATACTGTATACACACACATATGACATATAGATCCCTGAAATTAAACAGCGGGAGTCTTGGTGTGTGGGACGAGATACTGCTAAATCTCCTACTACTTTGTGTAAGCTTGTTCCACAAACCACAGTCAAATGCACACGCACGCACACGCACGGATACAGGAACAGAGAGAAGGGGGCAAAGAGCTACAGAGAAACTGCAAGAGATAAGAAGAACAGAAGACATTTCTGCCAGAAAATGAGATCGCAGACAAGAGACATTCTGTTTTTTTCCTTCTGTGTAACTTTCATACAAAAACAAGTAAAAGGAGATACAGATAGATTAGGCAGAGGAAATGAGGGGAAAGAGGGACAGACAAATGGAAAAGGGAATTATGTTTCCTGTTGCTTCTCATCTGGGATGCACGTCGTCTGCAGCTCTTGGCTACGTACTGACTCATTGAATGCAAATGGGGTTCCCTCCATACAGCCTTACTGTACTGCTATATCATGTTGCCAGGGCTGGGGTGCCCTGATAACTCCTCTTCTCCCCTAGCTTCTCTTTCTCATCTCTTATTTTTACTCACTCCACTTAGTTCGTTTTCCACTTGTTTCTTAATCTCGGTTGTACGCAAATGGGTAAGCCCAACACTCTTCTCTTAAAATAAAGTGTGCCCTCAAAGCAATACCATGCATTTTGAACTCATCTTCAGACAAGACGAGACAAGACAAGAAAAGAAAACCTTTGGACAGGCAGAGAGTGGTAGGGGATGGCACTCATTAGGACATCATGCACACAATTAAGCCTCTTTTACGAGGCTTTCAGAGGAATCTCTGGACTGTAAGCACACTTTTGAAGACTGTGGTTGGCGTTTCCAAGTTCTGAACTTTTCGGAATGGAATTATTTTTACATATTTTATTGCTACTCTCTTGTCCGGTTTTAGACAGCATTTTGCTTCTCTGTCTTCATTTCACACTTCTGACGATCATCTGCTCACACTTTTGTCAGATAAAATGCTGATATTGTTACTCGTGTTTACTACCACAGCTAGCAGCTTTCTCAAAGTGATACACACAGGTGCCGGAGTACCTCTGGCTTTAATTAAAGACAAAAGCATTTGCTATTTATATCCGCTGAAAATATGTTTCTCTTCTTGCACAAGAACACATTGCCTTGTATTATTTATATTTTGACCTTGCAATTTTGACATTGAGCCTTCTTGTTATCTGACTTTGATTTATTTCTCTTCTCTCTTTTCTTGAAACTACAAAACATTGGAAGAAATTTTTACCCACTCTTGTAAACTTGATGTGATGTGACAATAAAGTTTGAATCCCCCAAACATATACATGCATGACCTTCCCCAAGACAAAGCGTGGTACCTCACCCCTGAAACAGTCTCAGAAACCTTGGGCTGGAACTATCAGTGGGTGTTGACACTAGTAAGACACCTCAGGGTGACTTGCGACCTCAGGGTGACATGCGACCTCGCCCTTGGCCATCTGGCCAGTGATGTATATGGGACCAGTTAGGCCTACTCATATATGGAGACCCCTTCATGATAGTTATGTTATGTCAAAACATGCCCATATATGGACATTACCAAATATGGCTCACTGACATCACGTGACATCACTTCCTGTACAGACAGTCAGACAAGCTACGAGATTTCTCAGGGTAAATGCGAACTTCGGTCACAATAAAATGCCAATAGAATGTTGCTGTCCTCCCTGTAAGATACTGTGCACATCGAAAAGCAGGAGATCAGGAAACAATGTGTGATATGTATTATTTTATGCTCAGAATACATAAGGTGTCATTCTGGCATGTCTCACCTTGTTGGTATGCAGCCATCTTCTAGCTGACTTTGAGTCAAACAAACACAAGATCTGCTCTGGTATTCCACAGGGCTCAATTCTTGGACCTTTATTATTCTCCCTCTATATACTGCCGCTGGGAGAACTTATTTCCACTCACGGTGTGAATTTCCATTTCTATGCTGATGACACCCAGTTGTACCTTTCGGTGGCTCCGGATGACCCCTGTGCTCTAGACCCATTGCTGACGTGCGTGTCTAGCATAAAATGCTGGATGAGTGAGAACTTTCTCAAGCTAAATGAGGATAAGACAGAAGTTCTCATAATTGGTTCTACTGCCCAAAGAGAATCAATAATAAGTAGACTTGGTAACCTGGCTAAAGAAAGTAACACCTCTGTAAAGAACCTGGGGGTGATCATTGATGCTGAATTAAATTTTAATACACACATTAATCATGTCACGAAGATTGCCTTCTTTCACCTTAGAAATATTGCACGAATTAGAGCTTATCTGTCGCTGAACGATGCAAAAACGCTGATCCACGCTTTCGTTTTCTCTCGGCTGGATTACTGCAACGCACTTCTCTCTGGTCTGCCAAAGAAAACAACTGACAGACTACAACTTGTTCAAAATGCGGCAGCCAGAGTTTTAACTAAAACTAAGATAAGAGAACATATTACTCCAGTCTTAGCGTCGCTACACTGGCTCCCGGTTGTTTTTAGGATTGATTTTAAAATACTTTTACTTGTTTATAAAGCTCTAAATGGTCTGGCACCTTCGTACCTCTATGACTGCCTGCATAGATATGTTCCAACCCGCCCACTCAGGTCCTCTAGTGCAGACCTACTTGAGGCGCCAACAATGAAATATAAAAAATATGGTGAAGCAGCTTTCTGCTTCTACGGACCGACAGCTTGGAATAAACTCCCACTACACCTAAGACAGGCAGCCTCTGTGGATAACTTTAAAGCACAGCTCAAGACCTATTTCTTTACTCTCGCTTTTAGCTAAATTTTTTAATCCCTGTGCTGCTAATTGATGTCCGCAATGTTCTGAAATTGTTTATTTCTCTGCTTAATTGTAATAATTTTAATTATTTCTTTTTATTCTGTATTTTTTATTTTATTTTACTGTTTCTCTGTTAAGCACTTGTGCTTCATTTTCTGCTCTGTAAAGCGCTTTGAGCTGCATTTCATGTCATGAAAGGTGCTATACAAATAAAGTTTTATTATTATTATTATTATACTGTGAGCCATCGAAGGTCGCCATTTTGGTTCCTTTGCAGCTAGATTTGCTCATATCCTTTCAGACATGATTCTACCAAGTGATCCTGCAGCAACCATGTTTGGTGTGGTGAGTTTTGTCCATGTTTGACATTGTAAGTTCCTTAAGCAGGGAGATTGTGCACGCGTGGTTAGGCCTGGGGCGGTATGGACATTTTGTTACCGCGATTACCGTCTTCCCATTTACCGCCGGTACTGCGGTAATTACCGCACCCCCGTATCTATTAATTAAGGTTCGGCGATAAGCCAAAATATTGCAATCATCTTCCCAAAAGTCGCCTCTCCACAGTGGAGAGGCGACACAGCCTGACTGCCCGAGTTATACTTCTCCGTACAGCACAGCGGGTCTGGCTTTCAAAGGAGCAGATCTACAAGCTCACAACACATCGCATCCGCGATGCGTTCTGAGCTTTTAGATCTGCACTGTCGGGTTACCATAGTAACGTAGGCTAGCTACTTGGGCTTTTCAGACACAAACAGCTGTGTGAACAAACCAGAAGAGGAAGGGTAGTCAGATCGTGTACAGTGATTCTGTAAACTCACGTCACGTCTCAACTCTCAAATCGCAGTGATTGAGTGCTGCTATATACAGGTTTTAGTTACAAGACTTGACAGAAAAGGTTATAAAATCGCCGACGCGCCGCTGGACGGAGCACAACGTGCGACGCGGTGGAGAAAGTAAAATAGTTTCATTTTCGGTTTTAGTCCACGCGGCCCGCGCTCCGCCAGTAATCCGTATGAATAGAAAATCACACCCGTGTGAACTGAGCGGTGGTCGTGGAGGCTGCGCAACAGCAAAACAAATATATATATATACCTGTATATATAATAAAAAATATTAAAACAATATTAAACAAAATATTAATAATAAAATGCATGTCACTCAGGCCGCCACTGGTATCCATCCATCATCCATCTGTGTGTGTGTGTGTGTGTGTGTGTGTGTGTGTGTGTGTGTGTGTGTGTGTGTGTGTGTGTGTGTGTGTGTGTCTGGTCTGGCCTGAACAACAGCGCCCCTCCCTTTGATGTGTGGTCAAAAAAGGTACTGTAGGCTACAGACAGACAGACAGACATACCCACACACACGGCCACGTATAGGAGCGTTGTGACCACCGCTCAAAAATATATGCCACAACACAAGGTATACTATTAACATCCTTGTGTCGAGTGGATTACAGAGAAAGTTTATGCTGCTCCGTCATAGAGTTGTGCTCCGTACTCTACTGCCCTGTGCACTGTGTGCACTGTGCAGGTCTGTGTGTGAGTGACGTATGTGGCTTCCAACGTGTGGTACACGGCCCAGAGCAGAGCGGCATGGAGCGCATGCGGTCCTCGCTTCTCCCCCGTTTTAAAACTCGCTTGTTTTCCAATAAAAAATAGACCTTTTTTTTGTCTTTTTACCGCGGTAAGCACAATGACACCGCGGTAGACCTCGGTATACCGCGGTACGGCGGTACGGCGGTTACTGCCTCCAACCCTACGCGTGGTGCCAGTTCAGCGTGGCCAATTGGTCAATTGTCGTGTATCTGCCCCAGGGGAGATATTTCTTTAGCTTGTGCCGATTTGTCAGCTGTCATACAACCCCTAGGGGGAAGAAAAAGTTTATCACCCTCACATTCCTTTTTTCCACTCCTTTCAAACATGGCAAATAAAGACTGGATAAATGTGATAAAAGATCCTATCATTATAGCAGCAGTCGCCCTGGCTTGTCTAATATAATATGAGCGTGTTTTGATGAGCTGACAGCACTGTTCTATGGGTCTGCCTTAGTCTTTTGTCCCTTTTCCTTTAGCGTGTCACTGAGGTCTTCTTCTGAATTAGGAAGTCAGAAAGTGATGCTGCTTCCCTCCCAGAACACGACGAGGGCAAGAAGTGTCTCTGTACTATTGATTAGACTACACATCAGTTAAACACTATGACACCTGTGAAGGACACAGGCACACACACGCACACACACACGCACGCACGCACGCACGCACGCACGCACACGCACAGGCACACACACACACACACACACACACACACACACACACACACACACACACACACACACACACACACACACACACACACACACACACACACACACACACATACCGGTACTGTATGACACACAGACACACCTGCACTCACAGACATAATTGATGTCTCAATTCTCCCAAGAATTGACACACACACATCGGTATTCACATAAATGTGCACACAGCTATAAACGTACATTCTGGTGGACAATTATACCATTAATACTGTCCATCAGTTTGTGGCAAAATGAATTGATGTGGCAGTCTTAGAATAGTGTAATTGGAGTGAGAGTGAGGTGAATGGTTTAGTTCCCTTGTTGGTTTATTGAATGCTAGGGTTAGGTTACACCAGGGGTTAGTCTATGAACGCGGCAACCGGGTGGCAGATGACTCCTCATTGACAAAAAGGAAAAGAAAAAAGAAACTTACCATTCAGCTCAGGCTATTCACTGGGGGGTTGATTCACAGGTTCCCTGTGGATAGTTGAAGGATAAATATGATAATAATTTAAAAGCAGATAAATATAATTCACGTGGTTCGCAGTAATGTATTATCTAAGATTCATTATTTAATAGGGCAAATTCAATTTGGTAAGAGGTTTTAAGGTTGTATTTTAGCTTTTTTTTGTTTTGTTTTGGGGCCATTTTCAAGCCTTAAATGATAGCGATAGTGTAGAGGAATGAGATGGAGAAGGACTGAGCCATGCACTATATCTTATGTGGATAAGCGGTCGACACGCGCTGACATTTTACACATTAATCCCATGTACAACGCACTGGCTTTGATCTTTTTTGTGTTTTTCTACCACTAACTATGACTCATGTGCCCATGCAAGTATATCATGCCAGTATACAGTACATCTGCTGCTATGCTTACGCAACTTTATATCTTATCTCAGGTACTATGTGTAAGTAAGTATGTAGATCTATTTTTGTTTGTTTTGCCCTTGCCCCCCTCTTTTTTTTCTTTGGAAATAATACCATGGGAACTATCCACCAAAACAAAATTCACCCACTTTTTCACTTCTGTAAAGTGATGTGTGACAATAAAGCTGATTCTCATTCTGATTCATTCTACCATGATGTACTAGTTAGTGTCTGTCGAGTAGAGCAGTGTTTCTCAAACTTTCAAATTTGAAGGTCTCCCCCTTAACTCTGACCCTAACGGGTCCATTTGGTTCCATTTGTACACGCTCAGAGTTACAGACTTGTATAGATATGGGTCCATTTTGGGAACCCACAGAGTCCCTGGAATCCACTTTGAGAAACACTGGAGTATAGCACTCATATGAATGTTCTGTCTGTCTGTCTGCCTGCCTGTATGTTGTATGACCAATCACAGCTCATGAAGCAATGTGCATGATGTCATGAAGCAGAACCACTTGCAGCGTAGCCTCGCGTAGCCAGGCTTACTCATCTGCGAAGAGAAAAGCCTGGTGACAATATAAGGCAGAGACCGTTCTAGGAGGTGTGGCTGAATTTTCCCAGAAGTTGTATTTTTTTCACAGTGCGGTGTCCCTGCAAACGTATTCTCCGCTCGAAAAAATCTGGTCTACGTCTCCTGCTCCGTCGGTTGCACTCACAAAAAAACAATATACAAACAAAAACATTGATTCAGGCGATGTTACACCTATTAAGAGCGAGTTAAGAGCTACAATCTATTTTTGTTTTTTCGCTGGGGAATGTAAACAGACCCGGACCACCACATGACGTAACTTCTGTTAAACGCAGCACTTCCGCTAGATATCTTGGAACCAACTGGAAGGCATCTACAGGGTGCTTGCAGCGTGAACAAGGAAATGCCAAAGAGAAACTCGTGAACAGTGTGGAAGATTGTATCTTAGTTAAAGATGTTCACAGCATAGTGCCAGCAAACCTTCAGCGCTACATACATATCAATATGAGGGGCTGGACAATCAATAGAGTATTACAATGTGCACTGACATTTTATATTATACAATAACACAGTGAAACTCCTCTGTATTGATATTCTTTTGCACAGCACTTTGCAGCATTTACCAAGTGGCAGTTTGTGGGCATATTGACTATGGTGGAAAGATCTTAAGTGAATCAGTTCATAAATTTACGTTTTGCCGACCTGTTAAGCTCACATTCCTCCATGTTAACAATACATATCTTGCCTATGCAGATAGGCTGTATGTCATCTATCTATAAATGCGAGAAGTCTCTGCGTGTCTGTAATCCGCGTATCTCGAGAACCGTTCGTCCCACCGGCTTCAGATTCGGCACGCACGTTCCCCGCCGCGGCACGGAGTGCAGTGCCGGGTCTCGACCCGACCCGACGCGCGGTTTTCCCGAACCGGCGCGAAACGTTCGGAATCTCCTTATTTGATTGTTGGTTTATTTGGTTGATTGTTGACATCAGGCTGTTCCGGAGGAAATCGGCGAAAGCTCTGACTCATTGTGACTTCACTTCATAAAAGGCTCTGACATCACGTACGCCACATGAGTCAACAAAAAATCTCTGTGAGTGTGTATGTATGTATGTAATCCGGGTATCTCGAGAACCGTTCGTCCCACGGGCACGCGCGTTCTCCATATATGGGCATAAAATGAATGCCCCCATATATGGGCATAAAATGGATTGCAGACAGACAGATACAGATATCTCCATATATGGACATAAATGGACAGAGGCAAACAGATGGTCAAAGATCTCCATATATGGGCATAAAATGGACGCAGACAGACAGATACAGATATCTCCATATATGGGCATAAATGGACACAGGCAAACAGAACCGGCACTGTGTCTGCAACACAGTTGGAGGCACAGACAGATACTCCATATATGGGCATAAAATGGACGCAGATAGACAGATATCTCCATATATGGGCATAAAATGGACCCAGAACTATAACTGCAGTGATCTCCATATATGGACATAAAATGGACGCCGACAGACAGATACAGATATCTCCATATATGGGCATAAATGGACACAGGCAGACAGATGGTCAAAACGG
>NC_137822.1:29681477-29743977 GCF_963921795.1 Nannobrachium achirus | reverse complement strand
GTGTGTGTGTGTGTGTGTGTGTGTGTGTGTGTGTGTGTGTGTGTGCGTGCCATGCGTGCGTGTGCGTGTGTGCACGCCCTGCGTGGAGCTGTGAGTAACCTATTTAAATTAGACAGCTAATGGACGTTTACAAGATGAATCTCCACTGCGTGGGTGAGGCCGTGGGGGAAGTCAGTACCCAACCACAGGATCGAGATCAAGGGTCAGTTTGATCGTGACATCAGGCATATACTGTGTAGGCGAACGAAGTCCATCACTGGTAAGAGCTGAATTTCAGGATTACTTTTGTAAACTTTTATGTAACTGGCGGTTCAGGCCGGGGGTTACATCTAAAATGACAAATTAATCATTGGCCAAATTGTCAAATATTGTAGGCAGAAATTGTGAAAATAGCCGATCTACAATGCCTTGCAACGCGAGGCGTTGTGAGCATGTGAGTAGATCTGCTAAGATTGTGACTAGATCTGCTATTTTCACAATAGAACCCACTGTGCCTGATACTGTTGTTGTGATGGCAGAGGATACATTTATTATGTGCAAAATGTGCAGTGACAAAAAAAAATACCCTAAGAGGACTGAGGGCTAAATTGTTATTTGTTAAAATTATATTTTGAGAAAATGTGAAAATCTTACATAACACTTCCTTCCCATTGCATTCTGTGTTGGGAGCTGGGCACCGGTTATGCGGTGCCAGCCTACATAAAATTCATTGTGGTGTTGTTTATAGGTTGGTGGGGTTTTGCAGTGCAAGCTCTCTGCACACCAACCACATTGTGAAATTCTATTCCACATCTTGACATGTGCACAACTCACAATAGAACAATACCATTCGCATACAAAATGGGCCAAGTTCCCCATTAACTGTAATATGAATGCAGTTTTTTTGTCTAATTACAGCCCGCAGCATCTCTGCCACACTTTGCCAGTATTGTTTGCACTAATAAATATTGTTAAATTGGCTGCGTACTCTAGTATTGTACTCTCTTCTCTTTGTCAGATATTGCTCCCTATTCTGAGAGATCTGCAAAGTTCAACAGCAGAAGAACAGATAGGCTACCGCCTCCTTTGTTACAATTTGTATAGTGTCCCTATAAATATACAATAGTAATGTAAAAATAGAATAAAAAGATTAAAGGACAACTTCGTTTTTTTACAACAAGGGTTCATATTTTAAATAGTCATTAGAGAAAAGAAAAGATGAGTGTTAAAATGTTTTCATTTACTTCTTTCTATCGTTTTAGTGATTTTAATGATTTTGATTTGCATGCATGCCCGCTAGTCCGAGCGTTTCGGGCAAAAAACGTGTACATTACGATAAAAGCATGACATTTGGCACACAGTTAGAACATGCCATATGGAACATGTTTGGCTATAGGGACATCGCAGATTTGTCTTGGGAAACTTGCGGGAGCCAATCAAAGTTTATTGTGTCTAAAAAAACATATTTTGCCACTTGTACACATGCCCCCACCCAAAAAAAAGGGTATTTGTGCCCCCCCCTGCAATTTCTCTGCTAAAAACCAATAGTCTATGGACCCCGACGTGGTTGAGGACCCTGGCACTAGAGCCTTGCAGCTCTGTATCTTACAGTATGTCAGTAACAGCTAGTGAACTCCATGGGAGAAGCACTGTTAGCCGGGGATCCAGTCCCTCAAAATGGGAGAGGACCTGTGATGTTCTGCCACTTTTTATTTCTGTTTTATCTAATAGTTTGGTCTTTAAGGTCCACAGAATGAGAGGCCTGCTCTGCCGGAAACATCGCGAAAAATATTGAAAAAAGAAGAAAAAAAATCTACTTTAAGTAGCATGTGAGGGGTCAAACTAGGGGTTCTTCATCATTCTGAATCCATTGCAAGCATTTGTTTTGCATGAAAAACATTCCTTGGGCAAAATTCTGGCCACCCAAAACAGTGAAAAGTGGAAAAAAAAGTCATTACTCATCACTTTTCACAGTTTCTGGGGGCCAATATTTTGCCCAAGGAGTGTTTTTCATGCAAAACAAATGCTTGCAATGGATTCAGAATGATGAAGAACCCCTAGTTTGACCCCTCACATGCTACTTAAAGTAGATTTTTTTTTTTTTTTAATATTTCTAGTGGAGTCAATGGGACAGTGAATATACAAATGGCCATAACCTTTTTTCGCGATGTTTCTGGCAGAGCAGGCCTGTCATTCTGTGAACCTTAATGACCAAACTAATAGATAAAACAGAAATAAAAAGTGCGGCAGAACATCACAGGTTCAACCCTATTCCTTGAGCTTTTGTGCATGTGGATCCCCGACTATGTTGGCGTCCTGGTAGATCACTCTTCCCTATCAGATGTGCACTCGCTCACTTCCACTCCCAGGTTGCATCCATCTCCGTTTACCGAAGTAGATCCCAGGTGATTTTACATATTAAAATAAATAAATAACAATAATTGCAGTCTGTCATGCCAGAAGGCATTAGCTACCACATCATTTCTTATAAACGTGTTTTTTTCCCCCACCAACTTTGATGACCCACTTTTGGCTGCAAACCCATTGATTTAGAAAACCTACTTTGATCATTTATTTTCGATGCCAGGGATATCATAAAGACAGCACTTTTCTTTCTGCTGTGTCGTCGTTGGCTTTACTCTTGCAGAGCATTTGCTCCTCCTAATGTCTAAAGAGTCCTCTTTTGTGTGATAGTATTCTGCAAATACAGAATGACTGTGTTCACAATGCTCTCATCCATAAGCTTCCACACATCAAGCCTTAAAGGACTTGTTCACCCCCAAAATGACCTTTTTTCTATTGATTAGTCATGAAATATATAGAGACTTGAGTTCAATAATATTTTTTTGTATTTATTGCATTCCTAAGACAAAAAAAAATATTAGGCTATAGTAAATTTACCCCCATTGATTCTGAATGGGGACCCAAATGCATGGGCCTGGATGGGGACCCAAATACAAGGCCCTGGATGGGGAACCAAATGCATTTGGGTGAGAATCAATAGGGGTAAATTTACTTGACCCTTGACCCTAAATTTACCCCCACTGATTCTGACCCAAATGCATTTGGTCCCCATCCAGAATCAATGGGGGTAAATTTACTATAATATATATTTTGTTGTCTTAGGAATGCAGCGAATACAAAACATTTTTATTGAACTCAAGTCTCCATGGCATGACAAATCAATAGAAAAAAGGACATTTTGGGGGTGAACTACTCCTTTAACACACTGAATGCTAATTATTATCATTTTACTTATTGGTAGTCATAGTAGTAGAGAGGCGCACCAGCAGTAATAGTAGACATGACATATAGTCAATCAACGTCTAATGTTGATTTGGACAATTTGGTTGGACAATAAAGTTCTAACGTTAAAATTACTTCCAGGAGTGTTACATGCGTATTGAACACTGCACACAGACACTATGGGTGCTAGGCTAACTGTTAACACAAGGAAAGAAGTGGCTGAGCGATCACGTGACAATTAAAGACTCCCCTAGTATTTTTAAAGTGGAAGTCTTGCCACATCTTTCCGTTTTACTACACAGTCAAATCCTGTTAAATTAACGACAATGTGCAACGCTGATCAACGTGTTCGTCACTCGGGTCTACACAACACACGTACAAACGGATACAAGCTCACATAGTATTGGAATGTTTGTAGACTTGCCATGAGCTTGTAGATCAGCTGCTGTTCAGTGAGCAACACTGACATTATGACGAGGCTTCGCCGGTAGCCTAAATTGATTTTCATGTGCGCGTGTTAGGGCATTCACGTATAGTGATTTTTAGTATTCAAATTATTCAACCTCAAAGTATTCGAAAAGTCTAATATTCGACAGGAAATATATATATATATATATATATATATATATATATATATATATATATATATATATATATATATATTTTTTTTTTTTTTTTTTTTTTTTTTTCATCCAATAAAAACAAGCAATTCTCTGTCTAGCAGTGACAGTTGCATTAGCTGGCTCTTCCTCCATCATGACATTGAGTTTGCTGGCTGGCCGCTGTTTTTCCCACTGGTAATTAGTTCCGGGAGACGAAATGTGACACATACAATCAGTATAGAGCATTATCTAATTCATCCACCAGGGTCATTGACAACTCATTCTTATGACTTCTTATCTAGCCAAGCTGTATAAAGCATGAAGAAATAATATACATTTTTTAAAAGAGTTATTGGAATATTGGAATATTCTGTGAATGCCCTAGCGTGTGTGCATGTGTCTGTGTGCTCGTGTGCGATGGCCATCATTGGTGTCAATCGCATTGCAGTGAAATATTCACACAAAAAAAAAGAACATTTACATTTCTTTTTTCTTTTTACTAAGAGCTGGCAAGGTGAGGAGACAACCTATCTATCTGCCTATATGTATTGAGTGTGTTTTTGTTCTACAGCAGGGGTCTTCAACGTTTTCAGGCCAAGGACCCCTTAGCTAAGAGGGAGATACAGCAGGGACCCCCTTATACATATTGTATAACATTGTGTTGCAGATTTTCATTGATTTCATAGATAGAGACTTGTTTGACAGCACTGTCATCAGTCTATGTGGGATTCATGTTAATGTGTATTTTCAGACATTTAACCACTTAAATCGTCGATACTAAGTAAACTTGACCTTTCACTCTGTACTTGGTCTGCTCTTTTTTACCTCTACACCAAACTGAAAATACAAGCTCTCAACGCCTCGCAGCGCGAGTGCTTGTAGATCTGCTATTTTTGGCTAAAGTTCTCCTCAGAATAGGGATGTGAGGGTTCAAGTTGTTAATTTAAAACAATTATCCTATCACACAAAAATTGTGTATTTTGCAGTATCCGAGTCTTTGCTTTGACTTTGCATGCAATTGTGGCACACATCGGTTCACACTCAAAACTGCACCCTTGGGGCATCATTCAGCAATACACTCGCCAAATGCGGAGACGATTGGTGGGACAATTCTCAACATATGCGAAGGACATAGTCCTCACATGCATACAGATGTGGAACTTACAGAGATTTGTGACATGTATAGATTAGTAGTAATATTGTGTGAAGATATGCATGGAGAAGTGTGAGAAGGTCCAGAATCCAATTTCCCCGGTATTTATCCCAACTCTTTATTGAGTGATATACTATTTCCTATCTTCTCTACTCTTGTGTCCCTTGATAGTATAATTCTCCTTTCCAAGAGGCAGCCGTGGGGCAAAAAAACAGCCCTGCAAAAAAATATAAAGTACGAGCGAATAAAAAGAGCATCGACATGCTGCTAAAAACCTGTCCGTGGAAAGTGGCTCAGCAAGATTAAAGGAAGAGACAGCAGAGGAGGTTAGAGAAAAGAGAGAAGAAACTGAGCGAATAAATCAGGAAGACAAAAGTCACCCTGCTAAAACAAACAAAAATCTCTGAAAGTACATTTTGTACTTCAGGCAATGCACTTTGATTTCAGTCTTGGTTATGAGAGTTGTGCGCATGAGACAAAGGGCCACCATGCTATGTCACTGAATTTTAAATTATGAAAAAAGTCAGGAGCTGCCTTTATTATATAGAATTGATAGAGAAACGTATGGACACTCAAAAGGAGGCCAAGTCTCAACAAAGAATGTGTGGGGGGCTCTGGCATTGAAAAGCCCTCATTCATATTCAGGGTGGGTGATTAAAGCTGTAAAGGGGTCATGTCCTGGAAAGTATACCTCAGACAGTTAAGGGGGCTGCACGGAAGTGGCAACATTTTATATTCCCACGCAGTCTTGACAAATGTTGACTTATGTTAAAACTGTTTAACATGCAGTTCCCCGTTTCCATTTTGTTAAGGGGAAAGGGTATTACTTTATGTTTCAGCCCTCACACAGAATGTTCATGGGGTTCCATTAATTTCCGTTTCATCCTCTGTGATTGTCACTGCAAAAGAATGTGGCGTTTTTAAGTAACCATTTGAAATGCTGTTATTGCAGGACGGTAAATTCAAATGCATGAAGCGAAAAGCCACAAGGTAGGGTTTCTACGTGTCGCTTGACTGAATTTCTTCGCTTGAAAATTACCAAACACAATGATGAGTTGTAAGGCTTTCTTCTGATGATATTGCACTGAAATGCTATAAATGAAAGTTTTAAGCATTGAAAGAATGAAACATTGACATTTATGCACGTTTATCAAGACGTGCCTAGACAGTCACCTAGACATGTTGTAATAGGAGCCCTATTGACTCTGATAAACACTTCATATGTACAGTATAAATGAGTCTCAGTTGAAAGAAATGCAGTTAACACAAAAAGAGAATCACGCAATGCAATAATTATATGTGTGACTCCAGCTATGGCCTAATCTATGTTGTTTCAATCAAAAGTCAGGGTTTTTCCTATATCAAGGTGTCATGTCATATACTGTATCTACACATTCAAATAAGTTCAAATAAGCACACAAACAAGCAAAACTCTCTTGCTGTGATGGATCTTTGATGCTCACTGTGTGGAAGACTGCAACTCACAGGAAAAGCAGATAAATAGTTGCCATGGTAAAGTGAACCCTCGTACCATGATACCATTTGAGAAATTGTTAGAGGAGAAAAGTAGTCAGGATATATTATCAGAATACCTGTCAAAGCTGGGAATAAATTCCGTACCAAACAATTTCTTCACCAATGTGTTCGTAAAGGTGTCTAGTAACATATCTAACAAAGATTGAAATTCAACATCCCTAGGAGAATCTTTGACAGCTATAGGGCCGTAATTCTGGGTCTCACTCACTTACTATACACTATGTAAGGGAAAAAATTACTCCCAAAAAATATGCTTTAAGTAGCATGTGAGGGGCCTAACTATGTGTTTTTAATTATTCGGAATCCATTGCAAGCATTTGTTTTGCACGAAAAACATTCCTTGGGCCAAAAATGGACCCCATACAACTGTGAAAAGTGATGACTCATCACTAAACCATCGTTTTTTGGGGCTGTTCTTAGCCCAATGAATGTTTTTCGTGCAAATAAAATGCTTGCAATGGATTCAGAATAATTAAAAACACCTAGTTAGACCCCTCACATGCTACTTAAAGCATATTTTTTGGGAGTCATTTTTTCCCTTATAGTATAGTGTATAGTAAGTGAATGAGACCCAGAATTACCCTAGCTGTCAAAGATTCTCCTAGGGATGTTGAATTTCAATCTTTGTTAGATATGTTACTAGGCACCTTTACGAACACATTGGTGAAGAAATTGTTTGGTAAGGAATTTATTCCCAGGTTTTATTAATATCCCCTGACTAAAGGCATAGCTGAAGAATACATATGGCTCTCATCAACAAGGAGATAGATGACTAGAGAGATGCCATAACAGAAGAAATACTAAATTTATTAGTGGAAAACTGCAGGTCTGAGAGAAAAAACGCAATGTTCTGCAAGGGGGGAACGGGCGGTCAAAAAAGTCCCCAAAGGTATGACGTGTAGCTCTAACCAGAAGTATGCAGTCAATTAAATCAAGTTCAAAAGAAAATCAGGCCATGACAAACAGAACAAATAAACTAGAAGGCAAGTCTTACATCATGGGTCTTCAACAGGGGGTCCGGGACCCCTAGGGGATCCTCAGAGTTACTACAGGGGTCCTCCAAATATTTGAGTGATAGAACGTTTTTTTCTCCTTTTTTATATTAACCACTTGAACCCTAGTGTCCGTAGTCTGAGAACTTTAGCCCAAAATAGCAGATCTACAAGCTCACAACGCCTCGCGCTGCAAGGCGTTGTGAGCTTGTAGATCGGCTATTTTCTGCAAATAGCTTTGGTGTAGAAGGGAAAAGAGCCGACTAAGTACAGAGTGAAAGGTCAAGTTTATTAAGTATTGAAGGTTCAAGTGGTTAAATATCTGAAAACACAAATTGACATGAATCCAAAATAAACTGATGATTGTGCTGTCAAACGATGAAACTATAGGGAATCTATGAAAAGGTTGTGGGGGTCCCCGCTTCATCTCTCTCTCAACTAAGGGGTCCTCTGAAAACGTTGAAGACCCCTGCGTCTTACATGAATCAAAGTGTTAAGTTTTCATGCAGAGGAGGAGAGCGTGATTTCAAAACATACCATTACCAGCAAGAAAGTGTCTCTTGACCAGCAGTTAGCCAAGCCCCAGCCTGTGTCTCTGTCCATGGTGCTGAAATGGTCAAATCCTGCGTCTTTCTCTATCTCTGTTTCTCTCTATTGATCTCTCACTGCTTCTCACTATCTTATTCTCGTTCTTTTTTGTGTGGTCACATTGGCGCGCACGCACCCACGCACGCACGCACGCACGCACGCACGCACACACACACACACACACACACACACACACACACCAACACACCAAGGTCAACAGATATGCTGGAGATCCCGGTCCCCTATGAGCCTGAATGCAGCCTTGGATCCTCAGATAGGGCCCTCCTGGTTGTTCCTAAATCTCTCCTCATCGCCTGAGGCGATCAGACTTTCACTGCCCAGGTACCGAGGCTTTGGAATCAATGCCATGTCATTCGTAACAATAATATGGTACCATTTCTTTCTTTTTTTTTCTTTCTTTCTTTTTCTTTTCTTTTTTTATTTTATTTAATAAGGCGTGCTATCTTTTGAAGAATAGGAAGCCTGCATGTTTGGATGCCCTATCGATGCTGTCACTGGTAGCCGGGGTTCTGAACTGTCCACAGCTCTAGTAGTGAGAACCAATTATATGTTGACAGGTTAAAAATGAATGGTCGTCCTTTAAAGTAATTTTAAGGTATGTTTGGATTTGACTTGATCTCTATGTGGTTATCTTACCGTTTTAACTTTGTTTTAAAGTACTGTGTAAATCTGTGCTATAAAAATAAGGTTCTGACTGTACACATAAAACACACACTTCTTAGTAGAAAATGCGATTTTGTTACCTTATGGTTTACACAGGCATCTTCCTTGCCTCCCTGAGTGCAGTGCTTTATGATGTCTGTAAAGTCAGTTTTTAGCCAGATCACACTCAATGGGCAAGTATTGACAGGATATTGAGCCTATCCTGGCACATCGTGGAGAGCACTTAGTTCTTTATTACTTTCAGTTGACTGAAGGATGTCTCCCCTGCTACAATTGTAGTGTTCTGGTAAAGTGCAAAATATATCCTCAGTGGTGCAATATAAATATTATGAAAGCGCTACCTACCTCTTGGCTAATACCATTAGCCACAGCTAGCAGCTTTCTGGGCTAAATGGTCATTACATTTTTATTTGGGTCTAAAGCCCTTGCCAGCTACCTCTTTTTCCATTCCTTCTTTTCTGGCACCCCGATTTATGTACAGGTCCTGGCCTAACAAGGAAATTCACTCCAACATTAGCTCATGGTTTAGATCAGCATATTTCTCATGTGGCTGGTGCAGTGTTACCAATTCCATAATTGGTGACCTATCGGTTTCTGTGACCTGCCCTCACCGGTCTCCCGCAGTGCACTTCTAACATTTTTACATTCCATAAAGTAGTAATGACTCATGCCATTTGATGGGGGAGATGAAACTGGCTAAAGTGTATTCTTATTTAAATATAATAATAATAAAACATTTAGCAAAAGAAATGCAGGAAAACGCCCATATGTTTCCTGGTTTTCACTCTGTCGTCTAAACATGCTAGCTTCATTAGCACATATCTTCTGGACCGTTCGGGGGTGGTAGGTTATGGGGTAGGTATTCTGGGGGTGTAGGGGGCTAGGGGTGGTAGGTTATGGGGTAGGTATTCTGGGGGTGTAGGGGGCTAGCGGTGGTAGGTTATGGGCCGGGGTGGGTATTCTTTAGTTCTTCCATGCATCACTTTAGTTCGCTTGGACCCCAGCGGCTAGTGGTCTGTATATGCAACATCCACCTGTATATTAAATGGTCAGGTATGACTTTACTTAGTGATGTCAACATGCGTGCCACGTACGCTATGCTTCAAAGTGTTCACTGTCAAAGTTTGTCTCCACAAAGCCTGCCGTTCTGGGTGCACCGTAATTATGTCAAAGATCGTATTCCTTTGCCCCATTAGTCCAGTCCCGTGCCTTTTCAAACACAGCATAACACCGAAACATTTTCACCACATGCATGCCCCTGACACTGTAGAGGCAGAAAATAATATTGAGTGTTATTTATGTACACAGAACATACCCATCAATATAAAATGATATAACAAGGTTCAACTGTTGCACCCTGCATCAATTTGTCTTTGCTATTTTTATGCTCTGACCCTACCCATGGACAGTTGTAAATAAAACCTTTGTTTGACTTTTAACTTGTTTTGAGTTTCTCTATTCTTTGAACAAAGTGTTGTTTAGTCCTTTGTGAATTTTTCCACCACAACATGCCGAAAGATGGAGGGAGATAGGGCATGCCTCCTGTTTTTTTCAGAATATAGAGAATGCTGCTGAATGTACCACACAACCGCTGCCAAGCTAAGTGAAAGCTGTGCAACACATGGCCTGAGGAAGCTGCCAACATCTAGACTTAAACTGACCATCACACCAAACACATAAACTGACTTTTGTATTCAACGCTGCAGGCTATTTTTCTGCTTTTCTCATTTCGGAATCTGAATCCCATAATTAGCCACATGCTTTGGTTCCATTCTGCATAACTCAATGGGCAGAGCATGCCCTGGACTACGAGAGATAAGAGGTTCAGTTCCCACGACGGACAGACCATCCATCCTAGTAGTGTTTGCACTGATAGAAAATAATCGTTCATCAGTTTCCCCAAAATAGGGCCCTTATTCTTGCTTCAAAAGGGGTTCTTGAATTTGATGAGGAATAGCATTTGTAATGGGGTCTTATTGACGACCACAACACCGTTTTCAAAACGTGAGAATATGTTAGGCGTCATCAAAAACTCAAATGTTCCTTGTGTCGAGCCAACTGTTTGAGCCAGTGTCAAACAGACAAAAAGATAAATTATATTCCATAGCCAAGCTCTATGTCAGAAGGCCCCGGGAGGTTCCTTTGCTCTGTTTTTCTGCATCAATTCAGAATATAAACCACCAGAATATCTTCTTTCGATCAAGGTTCTCTTATTCAGGTCTTAAAATATATCGGCCACACTATTCAGTGGTTTAAAAAAGTTCGGATTTGGTTTACAGTGTAGACTTAAAACACTCTCATTGTCAAACCACCTCACCAAACCCCTCTTTCACACCTAAAATGTAACACTCGGCTGACTCACTTCCTGCACTTTCATAGATGTTCCTGGAACTTTCACCCGTGATCACTTACTGGAACCTTTTCTCCACAACTCCCCCTATGCAATGAACCATGACACCAGAAAATGCATGGCTATATTCATCAAAACAAAACCCTATATTTAGGTGTTAAATATCAAACCAGCTTTTTAACCAATATATTCCCTTTGTTATCACCCAGTATGTTATTGTTTCTTTCAATACTCACACATCGACAGCATGAAATATATTCTTTGCGCGTGTACAGATGTGCCATTTCAAAACTTCTCCATAACAATTAGAAAGGCAAACAGGAAAAAATGCATTTGCAAATTAATTTCCAGGAAAAGTGGCTAACCTTTTAGCCACAATGGCAGTTCTCACATTAACAAAGGAACTTCTCCCCATAAAGGCAGGGATACAGTACATGAGCTTTGCAACTATTACTTTGTCGCAAGGCAAAAAGCAGCAGGGGTTCTCTGCAACGCAGAAAGAAAGAGGCATTGCATGTCAGCTGTCGTCCATCAGGAAATGCACGGGGACCTGCAGAGGGCACAGCAGAATGTCCCCTATACTGCCCACACAGGCAAACAATCCTTCTAAGAGCTTTCCTGTGGGAGATACTAATTGTCCATGCATTACAGGCAGCACCTGCTGTCAGGTCTTTCAGAAAGAGTTGTCACCCTACGCTGGCAGCCCTCGTTGGACAAGCATCACCCACAATAACTGAACTCCTCCTTGCCGTCTGTTGTATGCACGTAGAATATAAAAGGGGGCACAAACTTTTTCAGCAATGACCCAGAATTATTGATCCACCCATGCTTTTTAGGGGGGGGTTCATCCAACCAATATAGTATTTATTCACTAGTAAGACGCCTCAGGGCGACAAGCGACCTCGCCCGCCATGTCTTGGCCATCTGGCCAGTGACGTGTATCGGACCAGTTATCCATATATGGAGACCCCTGGTACCCATATATGGAGATCCATGTAATGTACTGTATTTGGAGATATGCTGTGAGAGCCCAAACATGCTTACTCAGTTATTCGTTATGTGAAAGTCCTATGACGTCTATGACATCTGACATCATACATACAATCCCCTTTATGCCCATACATGGAGATGTCTGTAGAACAAACCACACAGATATGGGCTGTCTTGGCCATCTGTCTTGGCCATATATGGATTATGTTAGTGTTGTATGTGGCCGATGTGGCCTCCATATATGGGCATTCCCATATGAAGTCCTGTTAGATATGGGCTTAATATTGATGACATCAGGGAACTCCATATATGGGCATAACAGGGATTCTGTTAGTGTGGTTCCCCTGACGTCACGGTGAAGTTTTCTTTGTTTTTAATTTATGTAAAATTAGTGAATAAAAACAAGTATTCAATGAAAACAGCAACTCCCAAACAGCACGTGGCCTCAAACAACAGTGCATCACAACCTGTCCAAATGATTCGTCTGTGCGTCTTGTGATGTGGCAAGAGGCTAAATTCTGTGTCTCTTGCCGACAAGAGCAGATCTACAAGCTCAGAATGTGAGCTTGTCGGCAAGCATTTCCGCCGAGCGACTGAATGCGAATCAGGCTCGATGGCGTTCTCTTGACTATAAGACATACCCTCCTAATCCTGTGAGACATCACCCCCTCCTCCCCCACGCCTCTCTCTTCATTCTCCTCTGCTCCTTCTTCATACCCATCTCCCCCACCACCACCACCACCACCAACCCCCCCACTCCCCCATCACCATGAGATGGCAATTAGAACTTTGTTGACATACTTGCTTCTGTAAAGCTCACAGGGGCCCTGCCTCTTCACTGTGTCCTTCAGTGACTCTCCTTGTCCCTGGGTTTCTTGCTCTCTCTCTCTCTCTCTCTCTCTCTCTCTCTCTCTCCCCCTCTCTCTCTCTCTCTCCCCTACCCTGTGCCTTTTTCTGCCTCTCTGTGTCTGTCTGTGTTTTCTATTCTTACGTGAATATGTACCGCATTCTGTATATAACGTAGCGTCCCCGTCCCCGGGGCGGTTCGTTGGCTGAGGAGGGATTTCCCCAGCATGCCTTGCGGGGTGCAGTCTGTGTTTGTTCGTTATATTGTTGTGTCACTGTGTTATATTTGCCAGGGGGAATGTGTTGGGGGGGGGGGGGGGGGGATTTAGGGTAGGGGGTTTATTCATGTGGGCAATTATTTGATGTGTGATTTAATTTTTTTTGGGAAGGGGGGAGTGGAACACTGGTATCATTCTGTTTATGCCTGTATCTTCATTGTCTCCCTGTCTCTCTTGCTCCTCAGTCTGTCCCCCATAGCCATGTATTTCACCCCCCCCCCCCCCCCCCCCCCCCCCCCAGAACAATCTCTCTAACTCCCATTCCTCCCACTCTCTATCTGCTCTTCTCCCCCCTGACCTCCTCTGTCTGTCTTTCTCTCTCTCTCTCTCTCCCTCATGTCTCTCGCTCAGGCTTTCCTACCGGTTCTTTGTGTTGGGGCTCCGTGTTTTACTCTCCGTGTCCTCTGTATATAGACGGTATCATTTCCCACCGCTGCATCCAGTGCCTCCCTCTGCTGAGCTCATTCAGCCAGAGCCGTGCGGAACTATTCTGTTCCGGTCCTGGTTTCCATCCCCACGGCGGCCGCCCCAGACACACACTCAACAACAGCCTCTGCTTCTGACAAAATGCCCTTGTTCTTGATACTTCTCTGACTATAGACCCTTTTCTCTCATCATACTACAGTATATATCAGTGGTTCTCAACCTTTTCAGGCCGTGACCCCCAAAATATTCACATTTTAACTGGGGACCCCCACCCTGACGAGAACTAAGAGTTTAGGCATTACATTTCTACATGTTTAACAAGTTCTATTGTGAAAATAGCGTATCTACATGCTCAAAACTGCCCCGCGTTGCGAGGCGTTGTAAGCATGTAGATACGCTATTTTCACAATTTCCGTCTCCTAATATTTGACAATTTGGCCAATGTTTAATCATTCATTTTAGATCTCTTAAAAAGTCCTTAAATTGTCACTTTATAAATGTGCATAAACCCTATATACACTTAAACTTTATGTTGGTTTGTTAACTGTTAAGTGAGAAAACAATGTTTAACATTAAGTTAATCATCTGGGGACCTCCCAAAATAATTTGGGGATCCCCTGGGGGTCCCGACCCACAGGTTGAGAACCACTGCTATATATCATGCTATACTATATTTCTTTCTCTCAGGCAGTGTATAAGTATTGTTTACATAATATACCATGCATATATTATACTGTATATGCACTGTGAGGAGTGGTGTGCGCCCCTGGCAGCCCAGTGCAGCAGTTACACCATTGACTTTATGATGTGAGAACAGCTTTATTTCTGCTCTTTAGTGCCGTGGGAGGTTACTTAGGGACAACCTAAACCGTAGATCTAAGAATGTGTCAGCTATATCAGAGTGTGTGTGTGTATGTATATGCGCGCACATGCTTATGTATGTGTGTGTGCGTGTGTGTATGTGTGTGTAAGTGTCAGCATGTGTGTGCAGGGGCGTCACACCAAATTCTGGGCCCTGGGTACAAGGATTCACTGCGGGCCCCCTGTGCTTTAACTATTGAAAAATAGCAGATATACAAGCTCACAGCGCGGCACCGAGTGCCGCGCTGCGAGCTTGTAGATCTGCTATTTTTGAAAAATCATGAAAATCTTTGAATATTTCAAATCCTTCTGAGGTTTTTTGAAAAACCTATATGTCAGTGGAGCTCAAACCTTTTCATGTGAAGGACCCCCAAAATGGTATGTATTTGGCCACGGAACCCCATCTCAAAATATTGAGTTCCAGGGACCCCCCAGAAGCAAAATGTGAGTTACAAATGTTCGCTTAAAAAATACATATATTCAAAGATTTGCGCACATTTTCACGACTTTTCAAAAATAGCAGATCTACAAGCTCGCAGCGCGGCACTCGGTGCCGCGCTGTGAGCTTGTATATCTGCTATTTTTCAATAGCTAAAGTTACTAGGGCCCCTCCATCTTGGGGCCCTGGTAACTCAGTCCCACTTTCCTACCCCTTGTGACGCCACTGTGTGTGTGCACGCGCAAGCGCACGTACGTGTGCCGTAGCAAAGGGCCAAGTTGGTTGGCAAGATTGTGTTCTGTGTCAGCTTTTATTGGCAGTAACACAGTGTGGAGGAGGCATAGCTTTTAGTACCTCTGATTAGGTCTGGGTATAAAACACTGCTTCTTTAGTGTCTCGAATTTCCCTTATGGGAACATAGAACATCAAGCTAACCGCCGGCGTTCTTGTGTGTGTGTGTGTGTGTGTGTGTGTGTGTGTGTGTGTGTGTGTGTGAGAGAGAGAGTGCGAGAGAGAGTGCGAGAGAGAGTGAGAGCGAGCGTGTGCACGTTGGCTGAGCGTCATTGAATGTGTTTTGTGTGTACGTGTATTGAGAATGGATGTCTACCTGTGTGCCAGGTCGGACAAAGAGGGAATTTGGCTGTGAGTGCACTGTATGTGTGTGTGTGTGTGTGTGTGTGTGTGTGTGTGTGTGTGTGTGTGTGTGTGTGTGTGTGTGTGTGTGTGTGTGCGTGCGTGTGCGTGTGTGTGTGTGTGTGTGAGTGTGCGCGCATGCATGTGATTCGTCCTTTTCGGTGAAACAATATGCAAATGTGTTTCATTTTGACCATGTCGGGGCAATGTCAAGCGATGAGCAGAAAGCAGAGAAATAAGGATAGAGATAGAATGTGAGAAGGAGAAAAGGGCAGAATTCAAGCACACCATACCTTCCTAGTATTTACATTATCATTCTCTCAACCAACATCATTTTGATGCTGTCTAATCAGGAATACTTCCATTCTGTATGGAAATTATTTGAGCAGGTTCAATAAGAGTGGAGAACTCACTAAAATCTGGGATAAAGTTTATAGTGGCAACAAAGAAAATCTCCAAATTGAGGCTTCGACAAATTTTGGGCAAACAGTTTAATGGTGTTAGGACTAGTGTGACTAAAATGTTGAAATTGGGTGGTGACTAAAACAGGTCTGTGAAAACAAAACCATATCACTTTCAAATTCAGTACAGATTGTTGCATGCTTACTCACTGCTACTTCCAGCTGCAAGACTAATTGTTTGGAAAATGCTTCCAGCAGTCCCAGGGTGATTTCCTGCGGTATGAATCATGCAGTAATAATGTAAAATAATGTGTTGTTATTCCATAATTCCTCAATTGCGTCATTGTTGCCACAATATCGAGAAGCCAAGTTTTCACACTTGTGTACCAGGATAAGATTTCGATTCTTGAAATAAAGTCGCAGTTATATTATTGTGTTAACAAATGTGATTGATTTAAAATAGACAGCTGTCCTGGAAAGTTCCAGGTTCAATCCCTGGTTGCGTGTTGAAGTGTCCTTGAGCAAGACACTTGCTTCAGCCATGTTCAACCTATCTTCATATAATTGGTCCTCACTAATGCTCATTATAAACACTTCAGAAACATCATCATTAGGCAGGGTTTAGATGACAAAAATATGAAATTATTTATTTATTTATTTATTTTTTATTAACAAAAGACCAATAGCATGCTACCGGTACCTTTCCAGGATTAGAAAGCCTGCAGTTTCCATTGCCTTCGATTCCCGAACTGTCCACAGCCAGGACAAATTTTTGCAAATCTTTGAATATATCTTTTTAAAAGCAAACATTTGTAACTCAAATATTTTCTTCTGGGGGGTCCCTGGAACCGTGGGAGGTTACTTAGGGACAACCTAAACCGTAGATCTAAGAATGTGTCAGCTATATCAGAGTGTGTGTGTGTATGTATGTGCGCACATGCTTATGTATGTGTGTGTGCGTGTATGTGTGTAAGTGTCAGCATGGGTGTATATGCGCGCATGTGCGCGCATATACATACACACACACTCTGATATAGCTGACACATTCTTAGATCTACGGTTTAGGTTGTCCCTAAGTAACCTCCCACGGTTCCAGGGACCCCCCAGAAGAAAATATTTGAGTTACAAATGTTTGCTTTTAAAAAGATATATTCAAAGATTTGCTAAAAAATGCAAGAATTTTCAAAAATAGCAGATCTACAAGCTCGCAGCATGGCACCGAGTGCCGCGCTGTGAGCTGGTATATCTGCTATTTTCTTTAATATTTAAAGCATGAAATAATGGTTAAAGTGGTGCAGGTCTTAATGGGACGACTCTGAGCAGGTCGGTGACGTCCATGGTTCTCTCTGCCGCCTGGGTGTTAATGTGTGTGTGCGTGCGTGCGTGCGTGCGTGCGTGCGGGCGCGCGTGTGTGAATGGATGAATGTAATGCACCCTGTGAAGTGCTTTAGAGAAATGCACCATTTATGTCTCACTTTTGGGTTCTCCAGCCTGTCGCCCCTTTCTGGCTGGCTTAAATGTATGAACAGACAGAGTGAAGGGGCTATTTAAGTGCACTCTTTCACATCCTCATCATAGGTAATCTTTGTGAAAAAGAATGTAGATATCACAGAAGTACATTAAACCTGCTGGTGTGTGTTAAAAGCAGTAAGTCAGTCTAGGAGAATATAATAAATCAAAGATGATCAAAAGATATGCCATGCAACAAGACACAAAGGTTTATTCAATCACAACTCAAATAAATGTGTTGTTTCTTTATTTTTGTGCTGTTTCACAGGTAGTGAAAAATCACCTGCTCAGTGACATGTTGTATGGCTGCACCTTGAGTATGTTTGTTGCTCATAAGTATTATTGACAAGAACGACAAAACCGTAAGTCATCTGCGGCACTGTTCCACTTTTTGTTTATGAGTTTGTAGGGAACCAAACCATTGATTTTTGCTTATTTTGTTTTATTTTATTTCTCAAATACCATTCTGTGGATTCCTTAAGCGATTTGTATGTATAATTCCCTTCTATTTATTATAATTGCTGCACATCTCTGTGTAAGAAATGCTGCAACATTTTAACTAAGAGGAAAAACAACGCTACAGTATGCGACATACCCATATAGAGAGTCAAATAACAAGAGTGTGAAAAAAAAGAAAGCTGCATTGAGTGACACTGTGTGTATGATAGTCAGTAGTCACAAGGCCTTGACAACAACTCATTGAGACATAGCTCTATGGACCAGTACACACCAGCCTTCTACAGTATGTGAATATCTTCTCCTCATTTCTTGTAGCATGTTGTCAAACTATGTCTGGAATCTAAGCTCCTCCTAATGTCTGGAGCACAACAAATGTGTCTGCAGTGCATGAATTTGCAGAACATCTTGCTATTCCTTTTGGCACCCATCTAAACAGGTCAGAGCGGTGCAGTGGCGCAGCAATCTATTTGGTGTGGAGCCTATTTTTTCTCCCACATCACTCGCAGAAGTCAGCAAAATAGACTAATAGAATGAAAAACACACTGCTAATGGTGAAACCCTTTGCATATTTATAGAGGTTAGTTAGACAAGTATTCAAAACTATTAAGGTGAAAATAAGACCACATACTGAAAATAAAATGATCAACAGAAGGTTGAATATGATATTGTAATCAACCGGTAAATATTCTGCTTTACAATTTATGTCTATTTAAAAAAATAAAAAAATAAATAACAAACCGAGTTGACGCAAACTTTGCATTTAGCATGAACGCAGAACATCTGCTACACTGTTTCATGTTACTGTTTACTGGCAAACAAACAGGAGAAGGGAGCACACCAGTGTTGATGAGGTGCTGCTGACTTGGGTAAATAAGTATAGAAGTAAAGACACATTATCATAGTCAGGATGCAGGATGTATTGAAGCGATACCAATGTTTCCAACTTGTAAGGTCTTCATTCCCTAAAGAACCAGGTCGAAACGTTTGGTATCCTAAATAAATAAATCCTGCATCGTGGCTATGAGTGTGCAGCCTTTACATTATTGGTGGTAAATAGTACCATTAGAAGTAAAGAAAAGGGCCTTTTCTTTACTTCTAATGGTACTATTTACCACCAATAATGTAAATTTGTTATATAGGGTCCCAATCTTAATTTAAATGAGATTTCATGGCTACTAGTGTGTGACGGAGCTATTGAGACACTCCCATAGACATTTTAAACTAAGAATATTCATATCACATTCAATATTCAACCATGAATTGACAACTTAGTTGATTTGCTTAGGTGTGCTCAGAGATTACAACAAGAACAAGAAAAAGGCGTAACTAACTCTTGCAATCGGGCGACCAATAGTTCAAAAGTTTAATATTCATAATGGGTGTTGATGAAGCATGTGTAGATCAAAGTATGTGAATGCTACTGTATCTGATCTCAGTCACAATGCAAGATCAGAACTAACTGTTACATAATTATCATTGTTTTAAATCAATTTAACTAACACTCAATCCTGGGGGCTTGTTTGAGTTATCCCTGTGATATTGGCTCTAGTGCTACCCTCAGGCCAACGGCCAAATGTCAACTCTCAAAATCTGCAGGATGAATCCTGCTAATTTTGGTGACCCCATGACCTTTTCCGTTGCACCTCTTTGAGTGGATAGACTATTATGCACCCTCCAATTCTGTCACTAATAGATTAAACATTTACATTTTTCTTTAATATGCCCACTTCCAGTGAGATATAGTTTGGTTCAAACCACTTTGGCCTGCTACCGGTGCTTTAAGACTCCTTGACTTGATTTACACATTTTCACACTGTTGCTTCTTAAAATTATTATTACTTTTCTGCACTCCCATCCCTGCTGTGCCCAGATCTGTTGAAACACCTTGGCACCTGCCTCCCTGCTCACTCCCTCCCATGCCTATGCTTCCAACTAGAGTGGATTAACCGGCACAAAATCACTGGTAGTGCCTAAATTTGTCTCACTTTGGTTTGCTGGGTGCTTGTGAAGGGGAGTAGGCCTAGAGGGAGAAGGCTGCTTTGTTTTGACATGAGAAATGTGATTCCACTTGTTTAACGATAAGGGCCACTTATTGCACGATGGGGCTTTAATGGAAGAGTGATGATTATGACCATAGATTCTTAGGCGTTCACTTTCCGTTAGTTTACTTTTGCTCTTGCGCGATGGCAAAAGTAGAGTAAGATGAACAGGAGGACATTAATCCTTTGCAGGGATAACAGAAACATGACTAATGCCCCATTCCCACCAGACGACCGGCACAACCACAAGGCCAGCGCACAAACAGTACACATCAGTGGTGGAAAAAGTACTACATTATTTACTTAAGGTAAATACTGTAATGTAGAAATACTCTGTTACAAGCAAAAGTTCGGAGATTGACTTGAGTAAAAGTACAGTATTGGCATCAAAATGTACCTAATAAAAGTGCTCATTCAGTCATACTCAAGTAGTCATTATACAGAACGTCTAATTTCCCAGTTTTCAAAAACATGTGTCGCTTCGCGACGCATTGTGAGCTTGTAGATCAGCTGTTTTCAAATGGCCGAAATGTATAATAGGGCTGATTACTTGTTCAGTATAGTAATAATCAAAATCTACTAACTTACTAGTAACAATGGTACAAAAAGGGGAGTAAAAGTATAATATTTGCCTCTGAGATGTAGCGGAGAAGAAGTAAAAGTACAGAAAATTGGAAATACTGCACTGCAGTAATATAAAAATGCAACAAAACTGTGCTTAACACATCGGATGCCCACGTGATCTCTGACGTCTTATTTGCTGGTGCCCATGGCAACGCGTCATTTTACCTACCGGCGAGAGTACTGGCGAGAAAAGTAATCCGAGTAAATGTAATCCGAGTATGTCCTGTTTATTTCGCGAAAATCTTTTCTTTCAGTCAGGACCGTTTTTTATCATTTCTAAGCCACAGTGTTTGTGTTACGGCATGTAGAAGAGGCTGCCGTTTTGAGAAAAAATGAAAAAAGGAAGAGAATCCCGAGAAAACAGCATTTTTGTGCAGCCGGTAAACAGGAAGTCAACGAGCCACACAGCACGTCCGGGTGACGTAATTGCGCGCTGCATTGGGAAATGGAGTTGTTTCATCACCGCGGTAGCCAAGTGCAGTAGCTACAGTACAGTATAGTTTACTGTACAACGCGTCAAACGCGTCGTTGGGCACTCGTAAAGATCAAAGAGATTGACGCGTAGACACCACGTGGGCACCCGATGTGTTAAGTACAGTACTTGAGTAAATGTAATTACTGTAGTTACTTTACACCACTGGTACGCTCGACCGCTCCCACCCGGCACACCATCAGATTGTGTCCTCCTGTGAGTGGCAGACAAGTCACAGAACAACAAGATAAATGTGTTTCAGCCCAAGTTTGTTTTGGTTTCTCAGCAGCCTGTGGTAGACAAATCTGCAGACAGAGTGACATGCACACAGACAGAGGTGGAAAAAGTAGCTACTCAGACGTTTTACTTGAATAAAAGTATCAATGCTGCAATATAGAAATACTCTGTTACAAGTAAAAGTCCAGAATTCAAAATGTACTTGAGTAAAAGGACAAAAGTATTGGCATCAAAGTGTACTTAAAGTACCAAAAGTAAAAGCACTCATTATGCAGAATGTTCAAGTTTTCCAATGCATAAAAACCTTTAGAAAATAGCAGATCTACAAGCTCACAATCCGTCGCATCGCAGCGAATTGTGAGCTTGTAGATCGGGTATTTTCAAATGGCCAAAATGTAGGGCTGAAGTGGTTAATGTATGTTGTAACGACAATCAATAATATGTACAAAGTAACTACAGTAGTAGGCCTAATCAAATAAATGTAAAATAAATGTTGTAAAAGTACAATATTTGGAACTATTCCGTTTGTTTTTGATCCGAGATGTAATGGTGCAAGTATTGGAAATTGGAATTACTTGAGTAAAGTACAAATAACTCAAAATTGTACATAAGTACAGTACAGTACAGTACATGTACTTAGTTACTTTACACCACTGCACACAGAGCATCACACGCAGTGCTTAATTTGTGGGGGAACAAGGGGAACATGTTCCCCCACCTCTTTGATTGGATCTGGCACCTATTTGATTGGATCTGGGACCTTCCCTGTCAATCAAAATAGTGCCGTTTGGTCATTTGTTTTCATCCTTCCAAATAGAGAACATTTTGGTTGCAGCATTTTTCTTTACTTTATATTTTCATGTTTTTGTTCAATTTCTTGACATTTTTCTGATGTGGTACTTCATAGGTGACAATGAAACACAATAAACAAGCTGTATACACACATACATGGTGCCATAGAATATTGTACAATATATATATATTTTTTAATATGCCAGTTATTCAGATTGATCATTCCAAATTGATAGATTGACTGTGTTCTGATGGGCCACATGCATGTGCCAAATGTTGCTAATGTTATACTGGGTGCGTACATTTAGGTCAAAAAGATTTTTTAAAAAAAAAGTAAATTGTCGCACGCAGTCTGCACGTGTGCAGTACCTATTCACTGACAAATTAAGCACTGGTCACACGGCTCAGATAACAACATGGAAATAAGAGATATGTATGTATGCGGTGTAACAGAGAGCAAGAGGACATCTCTCCAGTATGCAGCACTGAGTGGTGTTTAACCGTAGACTTGACAGCCCATATATTAGGCATATATTAATCAGCACGAAACACTGATAGCTGTTGGATAAAGTGTTACACGAAATTACATCATAGGTGGACTCTGTGTGAGTACGTGAGTGTGTGTGTGTGTGTGTGTGTGTGTGTGTGTGTGTGTGTGTGTGTGTGTGTGTGTGTGTGTGTGTGTGTGTGTGTGTGTGTGTGTGTGTGTGTGTGTGCGTGCAGGGGTGTCGCACCAAATTCTGGCCGCTGGGTACAAGGATTCACTGCGGTCCCCCCATGAATGTTCTTCATAGGGGGAGGGGGTTTAACCCATGTAGACTTGGAACGCATTATTTTGTGCTTTAACTATTGAAAAATAGCAGATATACAAGCTCACAGAGCGGACCCCCATCTAAAAATATGTAGTTCCAGGGACCCCCCAGAAGCAAAATTTGAGTTACAAATGTTCGCTTAAAAAATACATATATTCAAATATTTGCACACTATTTCACAACTTTTCAAAAATAGTAGATCTACAAGCTTGCAGCGCGGCACTCGGTGCCACACTGTGAGCTTGTATATCTGCTATTTTTTAAAATAATTAAGGCCCCTCCACCTTGGGCCCTAGTAACTCAGTCCCACTTTTCCCCCTCGTGTGACGCCCCTGTTGATGTGCATGTGCATGTGCATGTGCATGTGCATGTGCATGTGCATGTGCATGTGTGTGGGTGGGTGCGTGGGTGGGTGCGTGTGTGCATGTATTTCAGTGCTCTCCAGGGAGATATGGTGATGTGAATCAGGGACATGAGACAATTGGGTGATGACATCACCGCGACCCCCCTCTCCTATTAACCTTGACTGTAATCCACGCTGAAGACTGTCTGTGGGTCCCTCGTTAGTGACTGATAGCTCCTCTTTAGTTTGATACCAACCTCCAAAGGCAGGGTCGGCCCATTAGCTGAATGTCGAATGGAAATGTGGATGAAACTGGATTTCTTTCATGCATATTGCTATCGTATGAATAAGAACATGATAATGTGTCTTTCCTGTCTGGGGGTGAGTCTGAGTGCTGCCATGACATTCCTACTATAATGTGTCTGTGTGTGTGTGTGTGTGTGTGTGTGTGTGTGTGTGTGTGTGTGTGTGTGTGTGTGTGTGTGTGTGCGTGCGTGCGTGCGTGCGTGCGTGCGTGCGTGCGTGCGTGCGTGCGTGCGTGCGTGCGTGCGTGCGTGCGTGCGTGCAAATGTATAATTGCAATGTATCAGGTCTGGACAAAAAATGTAGATGATAATGTATTCTAGCAACAATGGAAATCCTATGATGTTAAGAAAAAAATATGGCATATGGTAACACTACTACAACTCTGTCTTTCTTAACACAATTAGTGCCTCTTAATCTGAAGGTTGCTTGGTGCCTCGGTGCCACGCGGTTTCCTCCATAGGCCGCCGCTATTATTTTGAAGGGCTGGAAGGGGGTTGTTTTTGTTTTTTTGGATTATCACTTGACGGCAACGATTACGTCATCTAGTCACATGACAGTGTGGGACAAGAAGAGGCAAGATGGCTGCGCCCTGCCTTGTGCCTTGTTTACATTTAGATCTGCTGCAAAATGTCTCAAAATGGCTATTTTGTTTAAATGAAGTTTCTTTATGGGCCTCTCCATTGACTTAACATTGAGGAGCTTCACTTCGCGTGCACGCCCAACGTGCGTTGTAAACAAATCGCCGACATTACCGATGCGAGCGGGACCGGAGCGACATTAAGTAAGTAATAATATCTTTACTGTATATACAGTAAGATTCACAGTCCTCACCGTCAACGGCGCCATGGTATTAACCCTTTCAATGACGGTGAGGACTGTCAACGGTGGCGAAAAAGATAAGAAGAAACAGCTGTATTTTGGAGGTGGTGTGAGCGGTTACAGAACCTTTTGTATCTATTTTGTATTTCGTAAAATGAATGAACACGTGTAATGCATTCCAATGGAATGGTTTTGACCCCCGCAGCTAAGGATTCTGACCTCGCAACATATGAGGCTATGACCTGCCATTGTAAACCGTTGTGTTTTTTAGGCCAAGTGTGTGTGGTGTAATCAAGCTCAACTCAGGTGTAGGATTTGACCCCTCAACCTGCTGGATACAAGCTCTCCTCTCAGCTAAATAGAGGTACACCTCAAGGTCACCTAAAGTACCCACTGTACACACACGCACGCACGCACGCACGCACGCACGCGCACACACACACACACACACACACACACACACACACACACACAGATATATTCTACATAAGGTTGGTGGGATACATGTTTAACAGTCTCTTTAGTTCTGGTATAGAGAGAGGGACTGAGAGAGAAGTGGTGGGGGGTAGGATTCAATTTGCAGAAGCCGCTGCTCTCCTGACAAGCATGTTAACCACTTCAACCCTATATACTAGGTTGACCGGAGTCCCCTAGGGGTTTATACTTCCCTTCCTTTACCCCCCTCATCAAACCTCTTTGCAGAAAATTGCCGATCTACAATCCCACAGTGTGTTGCAACGCAATGCCTTGTGAGTTTGTAGATCTGCTATTTCTGTGGCATGTTTCGACTGTTATGACATGCCCCGAATAGGGACGCCAGGGTTAACTCAAATGACAGGCACCATAGTCTATTTTACACAACTTGTTTAGATTTACAACTGTGTAATATGGAGGCAATCTCCCTCATAGGAAAATAGACAGTAATTCATTATCGCTGAAGGGCAAGTCATCTCACCTTCATTTGTCAAAGTTACAAAGAGTAAAGAATATAAAATAAAATAAAAAAACATCCACTTAACAGATGAATAGAAATATTGATAATGACAAGGGCATGATATAAATCCAAACCATAGCACTTACCACAGCAGGAAAGATTTTTGGCCTTGGCCTAAAGACTAAATTGTACTTGTTGATATATCGGAACATGCCGTTATTGCCGACATTGCACGACACAAATAGCCGTTGCAATGAACTGTAAACTACCTCCCAAATAGCTCATGTCCACACAGCACTATACTTTGAAGCAACAAAAAAGATAGTGACCAAGCAAGGCACTCTTGTGGAAAAAAGAATGCATGGAAAGTGTTCAAATTGCAGATACACGTTTGCACACTGGCCTTTATCAGGGTGACTAAACATTAATTAGGATCAGACGAGAAGACATGTATAGTAACTACCGTAACTCATTAACACATTTGAGCATGTGACAAGAAATGGAGGAAAACCCCACATTACAGACAGTGATGCAATATGGTAGCATATACATCAATGGTTCCCAAACGTTTTAGCCTGTGACCCAAAAGAGATTAGACATTTGCTAGTGAAACCCAAACTAGTGAAAACAGCAGATCTACAGGGTTCCCTGTCACGTTTGTTCTGGCAGTGTCCAATTTCTGGGGATATATATTCGATTGGTTTTCCAGCTGTTAAGCAATATTTGGTTGCTCTGATGAGAGGGCATTTACCGCCCACCAAAAACAGATGCTCAAGGCAGGTATGGTTGCTGCCAAAACATTTATACTGGTAAAATGGAAATCTCAGACCTCTCCATGTTTCAAGAGATGGCTCAATGAGAAGCTAACACCCAAACAGATAAACCGACCCTAATTATAGTGTTTATAGCCATATGCAATATGCATACTTCAAATGCCAGACTATTGGAATTATAACTCCAAACCATGCCTATAATTATGTCAGAAGACTCAGAACATTAAGAACCCCTAAGAGAACACAGCTAAACATATACTTGAGGGTAACATTTCAGTTGACAACCCAACTTCTTCCTGAACTACACTGCAGAGCTCTCATCCCAGAAATGTACTGTATTCTCACATAGATTCCCTGGACTGCACTGTGTCATGTCTGTGTCCTGCTGGGGAAAACGTTAGTTACAATTGCTTATGACCTCATGCGCAAAAACATGGGTCTGGATACAATAACGAAGAGGGGAAGAAGTATAATCTGGGGACAGCGGCGAGCAGGAGAAATCTGACGTAGATCCTCTTTCCTTTCTCATTCCTTATTTATTCACCAGATAAGGCTTAGAAATAGGGGTGTAACGATATAGTAACTGAATCAAAAATCGATTTTAATTTGCAATGATCTACTATATTGTTTGCAAAAGCAAAATATCGTACCGTTTTGGCTTTGTATCGTATCGTATCGTTTTAAAGCTATACTGTGTAAGTTGCTAAACTAGTGGTCAGTAGCAGTATTGCTTTTTTCGGCCGGTTTTCGCCCGGAGTCGTCGCGGACCACCAGAGGTAGAACGCATGGTAGAACGTAATTTTCTGGCCAGGATTTGGGGATTAAGAGGTTAAGAATCCTTCACCATGGTAAACCGTGGTAAACACTGTAGCTGAGCGAGGCTACTTCCTGAAGACAAGGCAGATAAGCTGTGATTGGCCGGTAGTGTATCATGTGTGTATGATCCGCGATGTGATTGGCCAACGTATACACAACGTATACAGATGATGCATATGACGCTATTTTTCCGCGAAAACCGGACCCCGGCCAGGATCATAGAAAACATATAAAGAGAAGGCTTTAGAAGCTGAAAATAACGGAGTGGGTGTTCTAAAACTTTAGCGATTTAACTCTTTGAGCGCCAGCGCCCTCTAGGGGCCAAAGAATGCCAGTGCATCTCTCATAGGCGAGCGCTTTAGCTTCCAGGACTTCAGCTTCCAGGACCTGACGTGCGCACGTTCATGCACGGCATGGAAATGTCCCGGATGAAGATGCTAACAGAATGGCTATTCCCATTTTGTCATCTAAAAGATCATTTTTGGGCGATTTCGCCGTAAATAAACCTCGCGCCGCTTTCCTAAAACACAAAAAAGAGATATAAGCCTTTAAAGATGCGGTCTTTCATTGGATTAGGCGGAGATTGGCGATTGCGTTCGCAAATTACGGCCGGCCGGGACGTTGTTAGCTTTCGGCTAGTAGCTACAAAAATCAAGCCAGGCTTCAGAAGGCCTCTTATCATTTTATTCATTTAATTAAAAAAAGCCGGACTATTTCGGGATCGGCACACTCGTGTACTCATCGGAAGCGGCGCCGAACATTGGGTGAACATTGGGGAGCTCAAAAATGTATTTTAAACCATTTTTAATGGAATATATCGTCGGACAGAGTAGAATGGCTAGCTGGCTAGCGGCTAGCGAGCCAGGACCACCCACGACTCTACAAGCAGCTCGGGGTAAGTGAATTAATAAAAAAAAGATTGTATTGGATTGAAATAAAGCCGAACTAGTTCGGGATCGGCACCAGATGAGTTAACAGTTAGGACAATTTTAAGATTTGTTTTATAAAAAAAGTTACATGGTATAACTTTAAAATGCGGTAATCAGTATCGTATCAGTAATGTATGCAATGCAAATATTTGATTGTATTGGAAAGTATTTGTGCCTTATATTTAGCAATTTTAAGAGGGAAAATGAAGAAGAGGTGTCTAATTAACTTTCCATTCCATATAGCTACTCTTGGTCTATCGATAAATCTGTGTAATCTCTGTATTCATGTCAAGGTGGGTTTGTCCATATGTGTTGAAATATAATGACCATGTATTTGCTAGATAATCACAGCGTTTACTTCCATAATAATAGATTTTTTTACACGTTTTACACAGATTTCATTTCTTAGCTATTAGTTACTATATCGATTTTAAATCATTGAATCAAATCGTATCATATCGCCATGAATTAACCAATACTGTCCATGTATCGTATCGTTAACCATGTATCGTGATGCCTATCGTATCGTTGTCAAAATGTATCATTACACCCCTACTTAGAAAGAGTGATTGTGACATTGTCCATGTCCATGCCCCCACTGCACCAGTAAAAAGTCAAATAGAGGCAGCCAGATATCGTCACTGTCGGACAGAAACCTTGTATCTCCAAGTTTCAAATTTCTACATTTTTTTGAAAAGTAAAGCCCTGCTTCACCATACAAGGCTGTTGCACAAAAGTAGTGAAAACAGCAAATCTACAAGCACACAACGCCTCTAGATCGGCTGTTTTCACTAGTTTAGTTCATTTTTTAAATGATAAATACAAAACGAACGGTTTTGGACATACAAGGTTTCCACCCGACAACGACGATATGTTCAGGTTGTTATTTGCTGCTGAGTTTATACAGTACACCCAGATTGTATATCGAAACACAGCAGCAAATTATAATACCCTGAACAGTTCATGTCATTTCAGTGGGACGAGGCCTGTGGCAGCTACTGAATTGCCAATGTCAAAATGGGTTGTATTGTCAATAGTGTGTAGTATACTACTACTATGACGTCTATCGTCGGCAGGTTAGCCTCGGACTACTGGGAACTCGAAACAACGGGACCTCCGAACAGCGGTACGTAGGGCTGTCACAATTATTACATAATCGTCTAATTGCGATTATTTGACATAATCGTGATTATTTTTCATAATCGTCATAATCGTGTCCATGTTGAAAAATGTTCATATATTTTTTTTTTTTGTAAAAAATAGTGGAAATAGCAGATCTACAAGCTCACAACGCGTCGCATCACGACGCGTTGTGAGCTTGTAGATCGGCTATTTCCACAATCAATGTTCTTTTTTAAGTATAAAGTTGTCGAATATGTCAATAACTTCTTTGTATATTTAGGTTATGTGCCATATCTACCATGTGCAACTTGAAAGCCTAAAGGCCAAACAGAAATTTAATTTTCAATGACAAAAACACAATTATCGTTAATCGCAATTATTTGAGTGACAATTAATCGTCATGTAAAATGTCATAACCGTGACAGCCCTAGCGGTACACGCCTTCCATCGACAATTAACTCAAATGCACACGGATGGTGTGAGTGTTTCCCTTTAACCTTCAGACAATTGAAAAATGAATCAAAGAAACAAATAAAACAGAAAGAGGTTATTCTTGGCCTAATACTATTGGTTTATTAAGCTACAGTCAGCCCCAGATGATCATAGCTCAAAGTCCTAATTGCCTGTCAGTGGCCTCCTGTTGAACCACATGAACCCTATTCTGGGCATCTCATAATTGGAGAACATTGGGCGGAAATAACTGATCTCCTGTACGAGCTCACAACGTGCCCTGGGGGACCCCGGGCCAACGGTAACACAGTATAGGATTTACTGTAAGTGGTTGGGTACAGTCAGCCCCAGATTATCATAGATCAGAGTCCTGTTTGCCGGCCACTGAATTCCTGTTTAAATCAGGTCAAACTTCACAGCGCATTTCAGGAAACTCATTCATTGTGCATCACAAGAAATGTGTTCACCCCAAAAAAAGTCCTAAAGGACAATTCCATTACATTTAATTTCGAGCGGTACTCCTGGAAGGAGCTAAGCTCCAACATCTGTCTTTGTCCGGGACGCGAAGCGTGGCTTACATCTGGCCTGCGTCTTGGCACAAAGCGCCACAACGTTTGTTGTACGCCCAGGGTCACATTGGCCAAGCTTCGCGGGACGCTCCATGAAACTAGACTGCACTCTGTTGAGGAGCCAACTTGCGTCTCATGTATGGCCTACTTGTGCGCCAGCAGAGCGCGCCTTGTTATTTATATCAGGTCACACCTGTGGATGGTGACGTCACCAAGAATGCTGGTCCATCCTTGGCTGTTGATGGTGGCGTCACCAGGAGTGCTGGTCCCTGATTGGCTATGGGCGTAAACACAAACAAATACGCGACAGATTCGCAAACCGAACGCAGTACTTCCACACTCTCAACTCATAAATAGCACCCCTCAGTTCACACTTCACACTAATTGTGATTAAAACAGAATAAATAATGTTATGTTATAATTGAATGTTAGTGTTCTGGCAAACATTTGGGGCTCCCACTTGCAACACCCTCACGGCCCACCAGTGTTCCCCGGCCCACAGGTTTGAGAATCACAGCTGCGTGAAGAGAGCTGTGAGCGGAGGCACTCTCTGCCAGTCTGTCTGCAGCGTGTTTTGGAACAGCTTTTCCAACCAGGGACCTCCAAGATCCCCAACGACGCACCTCTGCCAGCAGCACACCCGGCTGGGCAGGGACGTGCTGGGCCCCTGATTCAGCCCGGGAAAAAGAGTTGCAGAGGCCCCTCATTGCGCGCTATAGAGAGAGATCTCTCTCTATAGCGCTGCTGCTACTCAAAGATTTGCCATTTCAGATCATGACAAGTGACAAGCCAGTGGGCCAATTACATGAGTTGTATTTCGTCGTTGTCGGGTGGAAACCTTGTATGTCCAAAACAGTTTTTTTATCATTTTAAAAATGATTTAAACTAGTGAAAACAGCCGATCTACAAGCACACAACGCCTCGCACCGCGAGGCGTTGTGTGCTTGTAGATCTGCTGTTTTCACTACTTTTGTGCAACGGCCTTGTATGATGAAGCAGGGCTTTGCTTTGCGAAAAAATGTATAAATTTGAAACTTGGAGATGCGAGGTTTCTGCCTGACAGTGACGATTTACTTTGTTGGCCGCCCAGCCCCCAAAATGGAACAAAGGCCTACATTTTTTTTTCTTTCCTAATGGCCGGCCTGGACCGTCCGGGAATGAACCGGCCGTTCGGGAGTTGTCCCGCCTTTTCCCAATGGCCAGCACGTCCCTGCGGCTGGGCCTCCGCGTCTTTGTCGCAGATTAGGCAGTAACCTCCCCAGGCTCTCCACTGCTGGGAGACATCTTTCGAGAGAGAAGTCGAAATTTCATACAACCATCTGTCGCTGTGCCGCAGGGGCAATGGAACGCTGCTCTGGTGTCCGTGCTGCTGCTGTCCGGTGGGGAGCCAGAGGGTGACTAGAAACAGAGGCAGCTTATCATCCAACAAGTGTGTCTTAATTGATGTACAGTATGGTTTTTAAACTTTTTTTCTGCCCATTTGTCATATAAAAAAATGTCAGTCGCATTGTGACACATAGCTTTCACTATAAATAAAATAAATAAAATGCAATTCAAACGTATAGCTAGGACTGGTGGAAATTGGTTAAATACTGTTTATATATTTTTAGGGTATACTATAGACTTTGCTCTGTATTGGGGAATGAGTGTGTACAAAAACGGGGTAAACCCCTACTTTTGGTATAGTATATATTGCAATAATACTGTAATGTGTGGCTGTCACAAAATCCCAAGGCACACCTGGACTTTTTTTCTTGACACGTTTGGGAACCACTGCAATATAGGATGACATGCTTTCCTACTGTCCAACTGAGTGACAGATGACAGGTGGCCAGTGCTAGCCATTGTAATGTTTGGCAACTAATAACTCCTTCAGGGTAGCTGTATCAATATGACAGTGGCATTGTGGTATCCGGCTTTCAGTTTAACACCATATTTGGAGAAGTATAGACACAAAGCAGGCTGAACACTAAAACTATCCCAAAGTCAGTTGGGGCTTGTATGCCTGGTGGCTCAGGTCACTTTTTAGGGTCCATCAGGCTATTGTCTCTGTTATCTTAAAGGAGCTTTAGTCAACTTTTTCTTGAAAAAACGGACGCTAAAATAAAAATAATGTTTCGAAAGTATTTTATAAAAGATTAAGTTTCATATATGTGCTTCTATTCAAAAGTTACCACAAAAAGCATAAAATAATGATAAAATAATCATTTTGGCCATTGTCAGGCTGACTTTGTTTATATCCCTTATCAATCCATATAAAATAATAGAGGATTCTTTTTATTTTAGCGTCCGTTTTTCAAGAAAAAGTTGACTATAGCTCCTTTAAGATCACCCAAGACAGTCCAAATCTGATACCTGCTGAGTTTGTTCGCTCAAAGGCATGAAGACAGTGACTTGCTGACCCCATGGCCATCTGTTGATTACAATCTGACCCAAACTTAGAGCTATTCTTCCAAGAGGACAACTTCTAAAGCAATTACTTGCAAATACTGTATACTTACATATAGTTTGGACTATATAATTATGCATTCATTTAAGAACATACACTAGAATAGTTATTTGCAGTTAAAGCAGCAGCTGCATGGCTAGTCTTCTCTCACAGAGAGAGGTGAGATTGTGGCCAACATAAGGTGCCACTGCATGCTGGGATGTGCTGCAAAGAACTAGGTATAAATACGTGTGTTTGACTAACAGGTGGGAGAACTAGTGGGAAGAGAATCGGTGTGGGAGAAGCTAGTGGGATATAGGGCCCTATTATGATCCAGGTCTTATGCCTTATACCTTAACTTCTTTGCCTTTTTTTACTATTTTGTTTTTGTTTTTTAAATATTTCAAATAGCTGATCTGCAAGTTCACAACGTGCAGATGTAGATCAGCATTTGAAGTACTAAAAAAAAAATCAAAATAGTGAAAAAAAGGCAAAGAAGTTAAGGCATAAGCATAAGGCATAAGACCTGGATCATAATAGGGCCCATACTGTGGTGTGGACTGAGGGCTCTCTGAGCCTCAGAATGCTGTAACTTCTCTACTCTGCCTGTCAATAAAGCCCTTGGACATCATTGAAAGCTTGCCTGGACCTCAACTTCTTCCGAGAAAGACCCACATAACTCCTCATACTTTCCAGCTTGTTGCTTTTAGTGTTATGATATCAGCTCATAACGAACAACCAGCTCTCTGTCGGAGCGACGACTCTAGGTTACAACAGCATCAGTTCAACAAAAGCTAAGGTATGGCAACACGCGTGCAAGACACCAGTCGTGTTGCCATACCTTAGCAACAGGCATGATGAATTTATTTTAAGAAGTACATTTATTTATTTTTTCCCCTGTAGCCAAGGTATGCCAGCTGCCATACATTGCCATACCCAATTGACGCCTTCTGCTACCATCTGCTACAATCAACTTTATTCACAAAAGCACACTACAGGGTTTAACCCATTAAGACCAGGTGTCACATAACCACTTTAACCATTATTTTTTATACTTTGGCTATTCAAAGATAGCAGATCTACAAGCTCATTTTTGCTAATCTTTGGATATATCTTTTTTAAAGCGAACAATTGTAACTCAAATCTTTCTTTCTCAGGGTACAAGGAACAAAATATTTTGGAATGGAGGTCCCTGGTTAAATACATATAATTCTATGGGGTGCTTGGCCTTAAGAACTTTGAGCACCACAGATAAAGAAACATACTTTTTTTTTTTTTAGAAAACTATTAGGATTTATAAGATTTTTTGGGGGGTATTTTGCAGGTGACCATACTCTGATCAGTGCAATATAGGACTGGATTTGGCATTCAAATCTAGTAACTATAAAAGTGTGCTCCTCGCTGCATAGATCTCCTCCAGGTAAATATAGTACATTGCATTATTAATCTGCTATAAATAAAACCACATATTTATGCAGGGAAAGATTAATTATGCAAACGGTTCAGGTTAGTCTAACATGTTGTTTTAACCAGTGCTTTTAGAACAAGCTTGTAAATGTGCGTTATCTAATTTAGTGCTTGACAAGTATGTACACGTATCCATAGAAGGACCTACAGCAGTGTTTCTCAACCACTGTGCCTGGGGACGTTTGGTGTGCCCCTGAGAAGGGTCAAGTGTGCCCCTTGAAACTGCTTGAAAGCCAGTTTTGTATTTATCATTTTAAAAATGATTTAACATTTAAACAGCCGATCTACAAGCACACAACGCCTCGCGGTGCGAGGCGTTGTGTGCTTGTAGATCTGCTGTTTTCACTACTGTTGTGCGACAGCCTTGTATGATGAAGCAGGGCTTTACTTTGCGAAGAAACGTACAAATTTGAAACTTGGAGATACAAGGTTTCTTCCCGACAGTGACGATATTTACACCCCATATTATGTTGGTGTGCCCATGGATTCTTGGGACATGAAAAGTGTGCCCATGCAGAAAAAAGGTTAAGAAACAATGACCTACAACAGTATAGAAGGACCTTCTTGGCTACACAGGCGTAAAAGAAAAATCATGCTAACAATTGTTACTAGTAATGCGTTTAAATTATTGCCATAAATTACAATATCGTAGACAAATGTTAATTAATTTATTATAATCCAGTGGCTTAGGGGCTGCCAGAGAAAGGCCCTAAAGGTCTGATCCGAGCATCGCCCCTGGCATTGCTCTTTGTTAGAAGAAGTATTGATTCACGGGGACCTCCATGATGCATTATTCAATATGAAGTGATGGATGGCATCCATAACAATAAGCAATAAGCATCATAAGCCCTGCAGCAAAGTAGGTGACTGTGAACATGGACGTACTGTATAGGACAGATAGTGGGACCTACAGTATACTATTGCATGTAAGATTGCAACCAGTGGTGGACAGTAATAGTTACTGGTATGTGTCTATCTATGTTAGTAAGTTTTCGTTTGACAGGAGGTATTTAAGATGAGTTTTTTAGGGATTTTTGATATAAGAATACATATAAAATATTTTTATTTTACATATCGTCGTTGTCGGGCGGAAACCTCTTATCTCCAAGTTTCAAATTTGTACGTTCTTTCGCAAAGTAAAGCCCTGCTTCGTCATACAAGGCCGTCACACAAAAGTAGGGAAAACAGCAGATCTACAAGCACACAACGCCTCGCGGTGCGAGGCGTTGTGTGCACTGTAGATCGGCTGTTTTCACTAGTTTCAATCATTTTTAAAATGACAAATGCAAAACGAACGGTTTTGGACATACAAGGTTTTCATCGGACAACGACGATATATTGTTCAGTATGTCCATAGAATTATGACCACGGATATGCTCTAAAAGTGTGAAAAACATAATTGTTGAGCGGTGCTAACTGCTCCTACATCTGGCTTTGTCTGTATGCATGTATATCTGTCCTGCCCCGTCTCGCCTGAAATGAACCCATAAAAGGCTATTATATTCTGCTATTCTCATTATTATTGATTTGTGTGTGTGTGTGTGTGTGTGTGTGTGTGTGTGTGGGGGGGGGGGGGGGTCAGGGGGGTTAGAACAATAGCCTAATTAAAGACCACACAGAGTGTAATTAGTGAACACTATGTTTTACAGACACTGTGAAAGAACCATTATGTGTGGGATGATTGTACTGTAATATGCATATGCATGTGTTTTTGTGCTGCTGTCCGTGGTGCTGAATAGCAGCCAACTGCCAGATCAGGGCTGGATGTATCTATACATTGGGGAGTGTGTGTGTGTGTGTGTGTGTGTGTGTGTGTGTTAATGAACAGGTGGGTTTGGCCACATAAAAACGATTATGTTGTAGGGGGGGATATCACGGCACCCCATCTTTAAATATACAGTAATATCTGATTCATGTACGCCATACATGGGCAACTGGCGGCCCGGGGGCCACATGCGGCCCCCACCTTCACTTAATGCGGCCCACAGGTTAATACCAGAATACTGATATTTTACTGATTTCAGCTGTTACAATTACAACCATGAGCTGCTTTAATTCCATCAGTCTATATTAGTAGTTTAATGACTAGTATAGTAGTATTAAAATGTATTTTTTTTATGTCCATTGTTTTTGTATTCAGGTTCATAAAGTTGAGTGAGTATATAACAAAATGCGTTTGAAATAAAATCAAATTGTTACATTTCAGGATTCCAATTAAAAAATAACAAAAAATAATTCAGGATTCCAATTTAAAATAAGCAAAATTAGCCGATCTACAAGCTCAAAACGCATCGCAGCGCGATGCGTTTTTTTTAAACCCTGGTCCTTGCCGTCTCTAAGGTCCAGATAGGCCTACTTTGTCATTCGAGTATCTCATACAAAGGAAGCAAAAATAGCAGATCTACAAGCTCAAAATGCATCGCGCTGCCATGCGTTTTGAGTTTGCGTTTGCAGGGGCAGAAACCTGAGTCAGAGGCATCTGTATTCAAACAGGCATGTATTCCAACAATATTTTCCACTCTCCAGCAAGCCCCTAGATGACTGCTCACCAAGCTGCCATAACTAAGAAGCCAGGGTACACGTCGTCTCAAACAAAATGTCGGCCCAGAAGCATTTCACAGGGCACTGGATTTTAGGAGTTAATCCATACGTTTTAACCAAGATACACCTGAGTCCAAGGCATAGAATCTTTATAGCCTATTTGGCAACGCTAACGCTTGGAAAATTGAGTAATCCCTGTGGGGTTTTACAACGCAATGGTTATTGAAGTGTACAGTATGAGCAAGTTCTGTCAGTGCTGATTATTTTAGCCATACACTGTTCAAATACAGTAACAAGAACAGTCCAATATAATATACGATTATGATATGTATATGTGTGCGTGCGTGCGTGCGTGCGTGCGTGCGTGCGTGCGTGCGTGCGTGAGTGAGTGAGTGAGTGCGTGCGTGCGTGTGTGCGTGCGCGTGTGTGTGTGCACGCGGCACCCGCCCATCTCGCCCTTAGGGCGTCTTACTGGTTATTATAATTTTCACCTCTTGGGGATTCAGTTACTGGAGGTAATCATCTCTAATCTATTCTGGTTGTAATACTTGGCGGTTTGTAATGACAACTAGGTTCCGAGTGCTTGCTGCATGCATTTGGGAGCATGCTGGACAAATACACAATGGACACACTGCACACTGCATGATTAAAAAGAAGAATCCGTGCTGGCGGTTACCACGGATAATGACCCGTGAGAGCAGTGAGTGTTGTGCACGCATTTAAACGTTACTGACGGAAAAGGCACATGTCATTAAAACCATTGAAACGCCTATCAGCTCACCCAAGACTGTGGGATTTCACTGTAATAACATAGTCATTATAATGTAGCGAGCACTGTGCATCTTCATCTCTGAGTACCAGCAGAGGGAACCTGGGGGAAAAACAACAAAACTGACACCTCCACCAATATAACAAGCGCAGTAGCTATCCTTGTGTCCTTATGAAATTGTCCTGAAACTCAAGTCAAGTTTATTTATATTTTTTAAACAACACTGGCAAGAAAAATAAATAAATAAATAAAACACATGCATACATTACATCATAGGGCCCCCAGTTTCATCCAAATGCATCTCATTTCGCTAGGAGACCCATGGATACAGCTGGACGGCTGTTGGTTATGGTTAATTATCTATTAACGAAGTTGGGAGGGACCAGATTTCTTACATACTGTAGTTTCCCTTTATCGTTTAACAATGATTGGCCAAAAGGGAACACAACCTAAAAGCAAGAGTTTTATGTTAGCTTGTGTTTCTTATTGTGTTTAATTGCAGACATTTGTCTCCCATATAGCACTCAGAAGTTAGTTTTTGTTGGCCGCACAATAACAATATACCAGATAAGATCACAGCAAAGGCTTGTGTGTGTGTGTGTGTGTGTGTGTGTGTGTGTGTGTACTGTATGCATGCATGCATGGGTGTATTTGTATGTGTGTGGGTGGGTGGCTGCATTGTTATGTAAATGTATGTTCATTGACTGTCACAGTCATTCCATACAGCTGGTGGCAGCTGAGAGACAGTGAAATTCAGGCACGTGCACACATAGACATCAAAGGGGGCTTGAGCCCCTGCCCTTTTATCCGCCTGTAAAAAGTGCCCACTCCAGACCTCGAATGCAGTTTTTACTATGGTGAAAGAAATGCAAATGCCCCCTTTCCATGCCATACCTGAAGGCAGCATTCAGGCACGCCTTGTCCAAACTCTCCTGAACTTGAATGCAGCATCTTATGTTGAAATAATTGCCCTCTCTGTGTAGAACTCCATGCCATTACGCCACATCTCGAGTATTCACTTGATTATGCTTAGTGCAGTGTGGTATCAATTACCGAAAATAGCCGACCCCCAAGCTCACAACGCATTGTGAGCTTGGAAGTCTGCTATTTTCAATATTTCACCAAAATGTCCTTTTATGAATTTCAGCCCCTGCCTCTCCTGCACGTCCCTGGTGAAATTCTTGTAATTAACACTTGGCCAACTGTGTGGAGAGAGAGGGGTGCAGTGGTGAGATGGTTTGGATTAGGCTGAATGCATTATCAGTCAGTGTGCATGTGGATTCAATCATGACTAATCAAATGATTGCTTTTCATTACCTTTAAGAGAAGTGCACTCAGCACAACAGCCTAATTTCCACAGTGTCATGGAAGAAAAGCCTCAGAAACGTAATGTCTCACAAAAGCAAAGTGATAGCCTTGTAGATGTAGAGTTATCAAAAAATACAGTATATCTAACAGACCACCCAGGGGACTGCAAGAACTGCAGTGTGGTTCTCCAGAATCGGTCCTGCCCACTCACTGGCACATCGGTATATCATAATCTAATTACCTACTGTACATGGATATTATGCCATACATGTTTTCTGAAAGTGCAATTCCACGATTGCACGATGTAAAGGTGACTAATCAGCGATAATACAAAAAAAAAGGATATGAAATACAATACCAATTGTATTATTGGAAAAGAAGTTTGGAAGCGTAACTTCGGTCTCATCAACCAACGGTATGTTTCCAAACTTTTTTGTGAGGAGTTTATATATTAATAGCTTGAGGGATTCATGCTATACGTAGCCTACCAAAGTGAAAGGATCAAACCTAACATACTGCATATGAATCAGGTTTGTGTGGGTTTGTAGAAGCCCACCTGCAGGGTAGGTGCCTCACACGGCTCGCAGCATACCAGTAGATCTGGGGCCTGGCAAAGTGAAGCGCACAGGAACATTTCTCCCTGCATCGAGCCCACTGGTTCTCAAACACTGGGTCGGGACCCATTTGTGGGTCGCAGAATTTTGTGGGTTCCTTAATTTTTTGTTTCCTACATTTTGTTTTTCATTATTATTTCAAAAAATATTCCCAAAAAAGCAGTAATTTAATGAATTAATGAAATACAATTCTAAGAAATTCCATTAGAAAACGGATGTTTATTGTCATACCTCCAGACAAGGTCCCCCATTGGGATAACAGCGCCATCTGGCGCTGCAACAGAGTAAAACTCATAAGCTCCCGTACGAGAAATATCATTTGTCGGAAGGGCTGTCAATCACAAACGAGGGCACCGCCCCCGAGTGTATATAAGCCCTGCGGGCTATCATAACTTCCTCTTCCGCACCTCTGCTTGCCTGCAACTAGAGTATCGCGAACTCAGCCAGATAAGTATAATTTTCTGTAAAGTTTAGCCTAAGCGACGGCTAGGAAGTCGGCCACTGGCCTTTATAGAATATCTCCTGTACGTCTTTATTCTTCAGTTCCAACAGGTTCGGCGTTCTCACCTGTTTCCTCGCTGTAAGTTTCCAGCTTCTTCTCTGAGCTTGTTATTGTCCGATAGCCTCTTGTAGCTTAGCCTAGCTTCAAGCTATCGCTGTTCCACGGCCCTCGGCTAGCATGCTGCTATCCTTGTTCCCCTGGAAGTGTGCTCGATGCTGGAGACTTATCGCTGGTGAGGACACCCACCCTCGGAATTTCCTTCGATGATCCCGCAGGCTGCTTCATGTGGTGAGTCTTTCGAGTGTTAGCAAGTGCCTTGCTTGCTCGTTCCTTTGTTGATAGCCTCATGCTAGAAGGCCCTCACCAGGGCACTGATTGCTAGCGCGCCCTAGCTGGGTGTCGCTATTTTCTTTACTTCTAGCTGGCTAGGACTTTCCAATGTTTGTCCGGTGGTTTCTCGTGTTGTCCCCGCCGCCCTGGTCTCGCCGACCAGGGCTACGGGCCTCTCCTGGCAGGTTTTGTGGGCACGCAGCGGTGCCCGCTGTTTGTGCTTCCTTCACTTAGCCTCCACTAGCCTTGTGGCCTGCCTGGTTTCCCTCCACCGGACTCTGCTGCCTCCGGGGCTCGCGGCGCTGTACGCCACAGCGCTGCTTCTCGCCCCGGGCCGCAGCCTGCAGCCACTACGCCTATAGGGGGCTCCAGCGCGCCGCTGGTGCCCTACGGCGGACGGCTACAACGTCACGGGACTACTCGCTGGTTCTCGCCCTCTCTCCCGCCGGTTCGGCTGGCCGCCGTCCCAGGGAGGAGAACCTGCTAGCCCGCCCGGCCACTCCCATGCCGGGGGCGGCTAGCGGCGTGGTGTTTTCCCGCCTGCAGCCACGACGCCACGTTGTTTCTGCCTCCGGGGCTCGCGGCGCTGTACGCCACAGCGCTGCTTCCCGCCCCGGGCTGCAACCTGCAGCCACTACGCCTATCGGGGGCTCCAGCGCGCCGCTGGGGCCCTACGGCTGGCGTTCTGCAACTTCACGGGACCACACACCGGCCCTCGCCCTCTCTCCCGCCGGTTCGGCTCCGCCGTTCCAGGGAGGAGAGCCTGCTAGTCCGCCCGGCCGCTCCCACGCCGGGGGCGACTAGCGGCGGCTCCGGTTCCCGCCTGCAGCCACGACGCCTATTGGGGGCTCCAGCGCGCCGCTGGTGCCCTACGTCTTAGCGTCAGGGAAGAAGCCAACACATATCACCCAGGGTCGGCCTCGTCTTCCCGCAAGGAAGCATATAAAGGCCTTAGCACAGGTTATAAACGTAAATACAATTCCCCGAGCCGGGGATTATGTTACTTATGCGTTGAACCCTGTCCCCCGGGCTCCACGTTGTGTGTCGCATGTGTTATTAACAAGCGAGGCTTCTTGGGTCCCCCACCGGATACGGAAATAAGCGTACCGGAAACGGAAACGCTCTTTCCGCCGGTGACTCCGCGCCTTCCGGCCCGGCGTCTGGCGGATACGGATACGTGCCCGGATATGGAACCTTTCCCTCCCGGCCCGGTAGTTCCGCTCAGGCGGTACAACCCCAAGGCTTCTCCGTTGCTCAGCAAGGAATTGGGTTGAAGGCTCTTCTCCCAGTATTCCTCCTACAAGTGAGTCTTGCAAGTCCTCGGTTCCACGAGGACCCTGCATCCTTCCGCCCACCTCCGCCTCTACCCCCTCTCTCCCCTCCTCCATGCAGAAGGAGTGGAATGGGTCGGCGGCGCCCCAGTATATCCCGCTCTCCCCTCCACTGTACCAGTGGAAGGGGGCCTGGGTCTGCGGCACCCGGACTGTGGTTTTTTCCACATGGTGGGGCTCAAGGAGACCACTTACTTGCGCCCAAGCGCACTGAACACAGCTCTCCCCACAAGGCTTGTGGGAAGTGGGTGTGTTAGATGACATAGGGTTGAGGGCCTAGCCCTCCACGGGGTCTGGGTTCCGTGACGGCACACGGTCCTCCTCCCCCCGAATGCAGACGTTTGAGTTCTGTCCCACGCAGGGGAGAATGAAAATCTCTGTTGCCCAGTAGCTTTTCCCATGTCATCAGTAAGAGTATGGTAGTCGAAACAAAACTTTTGTTTACCTACCTCTCAGTCCCTAGCACAAAGGACCCTCCTCTCTGCTTACAGCCAGTCAGTGTATAGAGACCCATGCAGGGTTCTTTATTCACTCAATGGATTACTTATTGTCCCAGTCCTGCAGACTGGTGACAATTAAAAGGTTTTCCCTGGTTTGCAATGGGCTCCACTGTTTTGCTATTAGTCACAATAACAAAGCTTCTCTTCTGTGCTATTTCTCCTCTGTCTCCACTGAGCGGCACTGTCGTGCCGAGTTCAGTTCAGAACAGGAGTATGGAGTGTTATGTACAGCATCTTAACACTCTTCAGGGACGCCGAGCCGGACTCCTCCCACAGAACCTGTGGGATGAGGTGGCGTAAATGACCTTGGACTGTGGGTACAGGGGTCCCTGACTACACAGGAACCTCCTTTCCCCAGGCGCTAATATTTATTTTCCTTATTCCATGCAGGGATAATGAAAATGGTTACTGCCTCCCTTGTCCCCAAGTCTTAAAAAAAAAAAAAAAAAAAAGTGTTTTGAGCGAGCGTGGCCTGCTCACTCCTACACTTGCACGGACAACCTCTTATCGCTTGCAACCGCTCAGTGTAATGAAGCCCATGCAGGGCTTTCTACTCACTCACGATAACAGATTTCCCAGTCTTGCAGTCATGCAGACAGGTTACAATCAGAATGGGTTGCAGACATGCTGAGGTTCCCACCCATGTTAACTGCGGTTCACAGTGGTGCGGTTTCTCCTATGTGCATTTTTCCTCTGCCTACACTAAACGGCACTGTAGTGTCGATTCTAGTGCAGGACAGGAAGTGTTTCACTATCGGTGTGGGGGATTATGAGTTGGCCTAATTTTCCCTGCAAGGAACTATTAAAGGCCTCAGATCTGGTTTAAACGTTTACACGTTCTTCCCCGTGCTGGGGTAAATGTTTTTACGTAACGAACCGTATATCGCAGAATGCTCTTTCTGTTTCTCTTTCCACCACCGTTCAACATGTTGACGTCACGTCCGTTGGCGCGGCCGTCACCGGATAAGGAGGGGAGCTTCCCGGATACGGAAGTGCTAATCCCCAACGTTCCTTCTCCCCCGTGCAACCTAACGGTTTCTCCCTCGTTTCACAGCACGTTAGCACGTTGTGTGAAACGGTTAGGTTCCGAACGGAACCCTTGTTTATTTAATACCCTTGATGGTATTCTGATAAACATTGGAGACTGTGCAATCCGGGCAATGGGTGTTACGTCAGTAACACGTGGCCTTAGATTGCATTTCTTGAACCACCCCCGCTTCCAGCTGGGGTATTTACACTCGAGCCCGCGCTTGTAAGCAGGAGCTCTGAGTGAGGAAATAAGCTCGGTACTATGCAATGGTGCTGTAGTAGAGCTCTTGCGAGACCTGAACCAGCTTGGTTTCTGGACTCGAATTTTTCCTGGTTCGAAAAAAAGGGGGTGGGGGCTGCATCCCTTCTGGATTAGGGATATCACACCAACTTGGTGTTGGCCCACCTGAAGGCCTTGGGTTTTCAACGTCTTTTTGGCAAAAGTATGTTGACGCCTTCCCAGCAGATCTCCTTTTGGGGTCCCTCTGGATTCGACCACGATGTCTACCCGCCTCTCTCTGGAGGGGGTGGACAGGTTCCTGACGTGTCTTCGCTCCTTTCAAATTGGACCAAGTGGTCAGTTACAAGGAGTGTATGAAGTTGGCAGGGCTGATGGTTTCAGCGGTGCAACTTCTTCGCCTGGGCAGGTTTCATATGAGACCGTTCTGGCGTTGGACACTGACGCTCAGGATTCCTCCCCTGCAAGGGTGCAGGGAAGTGGTGGTCAGCCAGGCCTGCATGGACGCGCTGGTCCCATGGCGGGACCAGGCGTTGTTAATGAGTGGAGTCTCCATAGGCGTGGTGGTGTCACGCAAGGTGATCACCACAGACGCCAGCCGCTCGGGCTGGGACGCCACCCACGAGGGGCGCTCAGCCAGGGGTCTGTGGACCCCGGCCACGTTGGAGTACCACTTCAGTTATCTGGAGTTAATGGCGATCTACTTGGCTCTCAAGTATTTCGAACCGTTTCTCCGGGGTTGTCATGTCCTGGTCAGGACGGACGACATGGCAGCCTTGTACTTTCTCAACAAAGCAAGGCGGCCTCTCCTCGCGCACGCTGGATCAGCTGGCACGCGAGATGACTCTCTGGTGCGTACCGCGCCTGAGGTCCTTTAGAGCCTCCCATGTTCCAGGCCTTCAGAACGGCGGCGCCGATCTGTTGTCCAGGGGGGAGCCTCGCTACGAGGATTGGTCTCTCCACCATGCGGTGGTGAGACAGATCCTCTCCAGGTTCGGTCAACCTCGGTTCGATCTCTTTGCTTCCCAGGAGAACGCGAAGTGCCCCCTCTACTTCTCAGTGAGGGGACCTTCGCCTCTGGGGGTGGATGCGTTCGCACACGAGTGGCCGGAAGGCCTTCTCTATGCCTTCCAACCGCTGGAACTGATCCTTCCCACACTGGAGAGGATCAGGAGTTCCAACCTGGAGGTTCTTCTTGTGGCACCGTCCAGGGGAGTGTGGAGGTCTCTGATCACCCCACTGCTCTACCGGTCCCCCTGGCAGCTCCCCTTGCATAGGGACCTGCTGCGCCAGGCGGGGGACGATATCTTCCATCCCGACCCCCAGGCCCTAGACCTGTGGTTTTGGCCTGTGAGAGGGAGAACCTGCTAGCCGCAGGCTTCTCAATGGCGGTTGTAGCTACTTTTCAGAGTGCTAAAGCCCCCTCCACTAGGGTGGTATATGATGGAAGGTGGAATGTTTTCTTGGACTGGTGTGAGCTACAGGAGCCACCTGTGGTGGCTCACTTGGCTCCAGCCCAGAAGGCGTTAGTTTTCTTGCGGGACCGCCTGGACCTTGGTCTGGCGTTCTCTACGCTTAGGGGTTATTTAGCGGCTTTTGATGCCTGTCACCTGGGGGTGTCAGGCATGGGCCTTTCTAAATTCCCTGAGGTGGTCAAGTTCATACACGGTGTCGACCGTTTAAGACCTGTGACTGGTTTTTTGTTCCCTGCTTGGGATCTACAAGTGGTTCTTGAGGGCCTTTGCAAGGCACCCTTTGAACAGATTGGGAGGACCTCTTTGAAACATTTAAGTTTCAAGACAGCTCTTTTGCTTGCCTTGTCTACGGCTAAGCGTGTGAGCGACCTTCTTGCGCTCTCTGTGAGCCCTGATTGTATGAGGTTTCTCAATAATGACTCCAAGGTTCTTCTTAAACCTCAATTGAGTTTTATTCCTAAGAACCGAGTGGTCCCGAAGGAACCTGTTGTTTTGACGGCTTTCCATCCTCCTCCGTTTGCATCGGAGGAGGATAGGCGTCTTCATTGTCTTTGTCCAGTTAGGGCCTGAAGGCCTACTGTGACAAGACGGTGGTCAGCAGGTCTACTTCTCAGCTTTTCGTGGTCATGAATGCCCGTCAGCGAAAAGCGGTGTCCAAACCCACTCTGTCGAGATGGATTGTGGATGCTGTTGGGTTGGCTTACACCCGGGCTGGGTCTGAAGTGCCGGAGGCACTTAAGGCCCACAGTACTAGGGGTGTGTCTACCTCTAGGGTTTTGTCCAAGGGTGTCTCCATTGAGGAGATTTGTGCGGCGGCGAATTGGTCTTCGCCGTCCACCTTTGCGACCTACTGTCACCTGGACGTTGCGCCTTCTGCTATGGCGCATACGGTTCTAGGTGCTGCTGCCCCGCCTACTATGTAGTGGGGCGGCTCTCTCCCCTTCCTGGGACAGCTTGCTACTGTCTCTAGGATACCTGGGGGGGGACCCTGAGTCTTTTCCCTTATATTACTGTAGTATTATAAGGCGGACCTGTGTCTGCCCTTAGTGCATATGGCAGGCCTCGGTCTGTCAGGGTCTCTTTTCTGTCTAAACACGCCCAGGCCCTGTGGGCCTGGGTCGGATCAGTCCTGAAAGGGGTCACGTCGGTTGACGGGACCTCCTTCCGGGTGTGGTCGGTGTGAACGACAGTCTTGTCGGTTCATGGCTTCTCGGGGAGTGTATGAGTCCCAATGGGGGACCTTGTCTGGAGGTATGACAATAAACGTATAGGTTCCGAACGGAACCATGTTTATTTAATACCGGAGGACAAGGTCCCCCAGAATAAAGCCCCTCGGTTCGCTAGTTGCGGGCGCAGAGGTGCGGCTTTAGAGGAAGTTATGATAGCCCGCAGGGCTTATATACACTCGGGGGCGGTGCCCTCGTTTGTGATTGACAGCCCTTCCGACAAATGATATTTCTCGTACGGGAGCTTATGAGTTTTACTCTGTTGCAGCGCCAGATGGCGCTGTTATCCCAATGGGGGACCTTGTCCTCCGGTATTAAATAAACATGGTTCCGTTCGGAACCTATACGTTTAAGAAGCAGTGAAAATAGTCGACGTGGCGGGAAGCGACACGTTGTGACAGTGAGCTTGTAGATCGGCTATTCTCAATGGTTAGTGTCCCCTGCAAATATCTAATTTCTCTTTTGGGTCATAGGCTAAAAAGATTGGGAACCACTGATCTAGCCTACTGTATAACTACTGTACTGGACATTAGCTGGCTAGTGGGTACTGTTGCTACAGCAGACCAACAAGGCCTTTTTATTTGGTATCCAGCTAAAAGAATGCTATTTCGAAGAAAATGTTATTAATTGTCTATACAGTCACAAATAAGACATTTAAACTTTTTAAAGTGACCTTCCTATGGTGATTATGGAAACTATAGAAAATATAGCTGAGAGTGCTACTGTATATGCAGTAGGCCTGGTTCATCATGCTTGTTAGTCTGCGTAGTCATTACATTCTTCCTTGGTGCTCTGAAACCTAAATTTGTTTCCTAAATTACAATTTCACAGCTACTTGTGGTGCCACATAATCTTACAAATGCTTATTTGTCACTACGACTCGTTTGACAAATGTTAAAAAATAGGATTTTCAAATGAAAAGTTACTGCTCAGCATGCTCTTTTTAAATGGAAAATATTGTTTTATTCTTATCTGATTTCAAGACATGTCTAACCATATGAGATACACAACGTTAATTTTATGTATGAATGTATATGTATGTTCTGCAGCAATTATTCACTAAAGTGAGTCCTGTATTTACAGTACGGGAACAGTCAGCAGTCCTGCATCAAAAATGTGCTATTTTATGTTCAGGGCTAACAAACAAGCCAAGGCAAAGTATTCCATTTCATGTAAGCGAGCTAGGGATGGGACGATATGAAAATATCATATCACGATTATTGTGCCAAAAGATATCGCGATTTACGATATCATCGCGATAATCAAAATCCATTATCCTTGTATTGGGCGTAACTTTCCCCAAAAAATAGCTCACAACGTGTCGCAACGCGACGCGTTGTGAGCTTGTAGATCGGCTATTTTTTGGAAAAGATATTTGAGAGAGTGAAAAAAAAGACTGTATCAATTATGTATATTATAAGTACCTTTTACCAATTCTAGAGTGTTTTAAGTGGTACCGGATATATGCAGCTCAGTGATGGAGGACGATATCACGATAAATGAAATCTCGTGAGTGTTTTTTTATCATGATATACGATAATATCGCTTATCGTCCCATCCCTAAAGCGAGCTTGGCAAAGAGCTTTCTAATTCAGTGTCCCTGATGTAGAATGTACTGTACATCACCTGTTTTCTTGAATCAGACCAGTAAATAAGTAGGATAGGTAGGGTATGACACATGGGTATAGTACTAAAGATTTTTAACCCAGTGTAACAGATGGTGTGATTACATAACTGAACTCTGCCATTAGTCTGCTACACTGTGAACTTGAGCAACTGTGTGCAAAACACAGGAGCTAGTGAAGCAAAACAGTAATCTGTGATGCCAAACTGATTTACAGCCCAGAGCTTCTCTAATGATAATGAATGTTGGGAGTGATTTTTGTGGACTCATACAATCCCCGTCTCTCTTTCACATCCACCACTTGTAGTTAAACACATTACACATGGGGGGATTGTTATTAACCAACTGCTCTTGCTCAGGGACAACCGTAGAAAATAATAATACAAAATGTATTCAGACATTCAACAGATTATTCACAATGTATTCTCAGAAATGTCAGTTGATCCAAAAATACCTTGGAAGTTATGAATAGAGCTTGATTATTGAATTTCAGTTGATGATAATTTCACAGTGAAACATAATAAACTCACCATTTGGCCCTATACAGTACATGTCCACTCATGTGAATGACAACACCTGAGAGGGAACAGTAACAGCCGGTGGCCTACCCTACAGTATTATATACTGTACAGCACCATGTAATGCGTTTCTTTCCCAATGAAATATAAATGGTGCATTTATATACAGGTAGCACCTTCATCCAAGGTGCTTTGCAATGATTGCGCATTACATTCACCCATTCACACACAAATTCATACACCGATGGCGGAGTTATGCAAGGCCTGCTCATCGGGACGGAGCAATTAGGGGTTCAGTGTCTTGCTCAAGGACACCTCGACACTAACTCTGGGGGTGCCCGGGATCGAACTGGGAACCTTCTGTTTCCCAATAAGCGGCCGCTCTACCTCCTGCGCCACTTCAGCCCCAACTGATCCACTGACTGATCCAACACAAAGTACAAGTGTGCAGTGTGCACAGAAGGGAAACAGACATGATGTATTTACAGTATAGTGCTCTGTCCTAGAGACTGTAAACTGGGAGCAGGACTAACGTTAAGGACGGTGTGAGCATGAAACACGAGCACCCCTAGTGGTAGCGTGGTGTTTTCTGAAAACATGCACACAGATATCATGGCATCTGCTGCAGTGCCTTGCACACTCCCTTAACCCTTTGACTCACATTTGACTGCAAAAACAGCAGCTGTAATGTCACAGCAGGACACCTTAGAATGCTCTCAAAGCGTGCTGGGATTGTATAACCACTTAAGCCATGGCGCTAATAGCTGCAACTGCACTTGGTCTGCTGTTTCCTTCTACACCTAATAGGACCACAATGGAAACAAGTCCCCAGGATATTTTTAACCCAAATGTGTGACTGTACTTCGAGCTGTCTTAATTTCTGTCTAGTAGGCCTAAAGTATTCAATCAATCAATTAAAATCTCTGCACCAGAAATAGCCGATCTAACTGAGCTCAAAATGCGCTGTGCTGTGTACATCTAATGCGTGTATCTGAAACCGACATCGGACCCGCCCACGGAAGCTTGTGATTGGCTGAACCGGAGGTAGGGAGCGCTCCACTGTGTTACCTTGGACCGCGCAGAGGTGGCGAAAGTCGGGGGGGGCGAAGATTTACTATTCTGGCCCCCTGGTTTTACAACTTTTAACGGCGCTGACGCTCGACACGGCGACTCGCTCACTTTAGCTCGCTCAGCTGTGTCTCACGTGGATCAAGTCCGCTTGAGACAGCGCACCTCCGTCATCTCCACCGAAAACAAGCGCTCCTTTACAAGAACTTAACTGAACCCTGGTCGGTTTCAGTTACACGTGTGCTGCGTTGCGTTGCTGCTGCTCTGAGTTGCGTTTGGGGTCATGTTTTGAGCTTGTAGATCGTCTATTTCTGCCAATTGCTCCCCCAGAATGGGGCTCAAGTGGATAATCAACATCAGCCAGAACACTGTAAAAGTTTGTGGACCAGAGTTAGTGTAATATAAATTTATTTTATAGTGTGTAGACTGTAATATGCTACATTTCATGATAGTGTGTGTTCTGTAATATGCAGATATAAGTAAAAGCATTCAGACACATACGCACAGTCGCACACACACTGAGATATAAATTAAGACATCGTAATTGCTTTTCCTCTCTTTCCTCCACTCTCTTCCAACCTCGTCTTCGACCACCTCCTGTTCTCTCCCTCCTTGCCCTCCCTCCATCTCACCCTGTCATTCCTAATGAATGCTTATCAATACATACTCATTGAAAACACACACACACACACACACACACACACACACACACACACACACACACACACACACACACACACACACACACACAGATAGAGTCAGTGAAGCATTGAGAGCAGGTCTATTCTGACTGTGGTCAAATGAGTCACCTGGGATTCAGACAACATCAATCCTGGTGTCAATACGAGACAGCTGAGCAATTCATCCTGTACCACCCGCCAGGCCTAAGTGTGTGGTGTGTGTGTGTGTGTGTGTGTGTGTGTGTGTGTGTGTGTGTGCGTGTGTGTGTGTGTGTGTGTGTGTGTGTAAGCATCTGTTTGTGTGTAGGCATCTGCTGAACGGACGCACGCACGCACGCACGCACGCACGCACGCACGCACGCACGCACGCACGCACGCACGCACGCACGCACGCACGCACGCACGCACGCACGCACACACACACACACACACACACACACACACACACACACACACACACACACACACACACACACACACACACACACACACACACACACACACACACACACACACACACACACACACACACACACACACTGCTCCTGCTCTCCACTCTCCTCTCCCAAACCTAACCCAAGGTTATCTGTGTAGTTAACATAAGCTGTTAAACATGAGGTTCATCCACGCTGTTCCCGTCTGCTGACGACGATTATTTACCCTCTGAGCATGAAGCTGCATAACCTCTCCGTCGGCTGGAAACCGCGTATGTCCTAAACCATTGCTGTTCAGAACATTTAAGGAGGGGAGAAAAGGAACCTGCACTTTCAATGGAACTAATGCCGTTATCATTCACAAGCTCTTGATAATACTTGGTCATTGGTTCACTTTTGTGTGACACTGTAGTATGACGAAGTAAGGCATTCATTTACGGTAAAAAAAAACAGTTGACATCTGGAGATTCTACCCAACCCGTACGACGGTGTCCTGAGCAAAAGAACTGCGGATCTGCAAGCTCACAGCGCATTGCAACGCCAACGCACAGTGAGCTTGTAGATTTGCCACTCGGAGCATAAATCTGGCATCAGAGCCAACAGCGGTACAGCTGTGTGGAATAATGATTATTTGTGCACACAGTGTGTGCGCGCGCGCGCGTGCGTGCGTGCGTGCGTGCGTGTGTGTGTGTGTGTGTGTGTGTGTGCGTCTGTGTGTTTGTATTAAATGTATAGCGGTGTTAGACCCCCATTGTGTTTGAGAGACAGAAAGAGCGAGTGTGTGCTTGTGCGTGTGTACGTGCTTGTGAGTGTGCGCGAGCGTGTTTTCTGCCACAGCTGATTGTGTCAAGAGTGTCTGTCACCACAGCTGTGTATAAAGAGTGCACACACTCTCGTGTGGCTTACTGCAGCACTCCCGACCTTGAGATTGAACCTCTCTGATGTACCTGTGTGTATTTGTACCACTTGTCGAGGCACAGTTGAGGCACAGTGTGTGTGCGTGCATGTGTGCGTGCATGTGTGCGTGCGCGCACTGCACTATCTAGTTGCACATTGCCTGCAGGCACAGTTTAATAGCAAGTTTTACCATTGGAATACATCATCACCCTGTTGTCATTAACGCTCCACTTGTTTAACACATATATAACTGTAAGTGACACATTATGCTTTCCCACTGCTGATGAATTCTCTCTCTCTCTCTCTCTCTCTCTCTCACTCTCACTCTCTCTCTCTCTCTCTCACTCTCTCTCTCCCCCTTTCTCCCATCTCTCTCATTCTCTCGTCGGTGCTTTATTTTCTCTCTCGTATCTACAGGGTTATTAGATGTACGTAGATGATGCCATTCCGTCACTTTCTCTGGCTTGCGTATTCACTTTTAGCACTGCTCTCCCCGGCTCCCATATATGTGTGCATCACAAATGCATGAGATGTAAATGGCCCTCTTCTCCGCTAAACAAAATCTGTTTCAGAATAAAATGAACACTCAGGATTTTCATGTTGATCTCCATTTTGTCTCGTTCTTTTCTGTTCTCTTCTGCTCTTGTCATGGTGCGCGAGAAGTAGGACAAAAGAAGACAGAACTGTTCGACAGGTAACCCTAGGGCTCCACCAAAATGACGGCGTCGACGCGGACGTTGACGTCGGCAGTGGAGCACCCTTCATTGATTAAAACGGGAGCGTTCCCAGCGTTGACGTTGACGCGACGCTCGACGCGCCCGGTGGAGCCGGGGGGTAACAGGTAAGGACAGACAGGACAGGAAGGCACGAGAACATTGCTACAAACTAAAATACATAACACCTGTGGAAGAAAAGACCAACAGAATTGCAAGACCCAATACAGAACAAACTGAACTACAGAGACTAAAGTAAAACAATCATGGGATGTACAGTAACTAAACGCCTAAACTAAAACAGGAAGCAAAAATGCATGAGAGAACGTATTTTCTATATTTCTCTTATAATGACTCCAACGGTACCTCACACACATGCACAGTAGGGCTGGCTTACTGTATGTATACACAGTCTCAGTGTTGGTTTATCACTTATACTATAACCATTATGGGTCCATATTTTCACCTATATGAAAAAAAGCAAGCCACGGTTAAAGTGGGTACATTTACACTGAGGATTTTAACTGCATAGATGGCAGGTCTAGCTGGTCCGCTTCTTTCTTTCTCCTCTGGTGGGTTTGCCTCTTTTTCTCCCTCTCCACAGAAATGCAGGTCATTTGCCAGGTCAGACTGTCATCTCCCAGCGTCTCTCTTCTCCCACTACACACTGACACAGTAAAGGTGCAAAGTGGAACCTGAACTGGTTCATCAGAGTGATGCCATAGAAGAAGAATCTTTGGTTCCAGAAAGAACCTTTCAGACCAGTGTCTCTGTCTGTAGCAAGCTCATGTAGATGATCTGCTATTTTCGCCAAATGTTCACCTATTATTTTCACCACATATTTGTATATCAAGACCAGAATAGGGAAGCTTGGTGGGTAAAGGTGCTTCAAAGAATGGTTCTTTGAGGAAAATGATTCTCTAACCATATGAGGAAGGTGAAGTACAGTACCAATAAAATTGCTCTCTAGAACAGTGGTTTTCAACCAGTGGTCCGGGGACCACCGGTGGTCCTTTATGGGGTTCCAGGTGGTCCCCAGCTAAATGATGGTGAGTCGGTAACAAAATGGACCCTTATAGATCTTTAACTCTTGAGAGTGTAAAATGAAACAGAGTTCAAGAGTTCAATTATTGTTAAACATCTGCATTACTTAATTTACCAGAAGTCTACACAAATAGAATGCAGAAGAATTGTTATTTCAATCAACGCGTGCCTGTTGTCTCTCCTATGGTACCACATCAATACAGCATGGAAATGAGGACAATATCATATCCAACAATAACAAAAATATTCAAAGTTTTGGGTCTGAGAAGCAAAAAAAAAGGTTGAAAACCACTGCCTTAGTAGAACCCTAATAACCTTTTAAAGAACCATTTAAGAACCATTATTGTTCTGTGTGTAGTTCACCCCCACCACCCCCTGTTCTGTCCTTTTCACGGCCCCGCTACTGTTTTTTGCCCTCTTTGCTCTTCAGTTTCCTCCAGTCCTCTCCTCCAGCAATCCTCAAATTATCATCTCTCTCTCTCTCTCTCTCTCTCTCTCTCTCTCTCTCTCTCTCTCTCTCTCTCTCTCTAGTCTTTTAATTTAAGCATGTGTGACTAATCTACTCTGATGATTATTGGTATGGTGTGTGTGTGTGTGTGTGTGTGTGTGTGTGTGTTTGTGTGTGTGTGTGTGTGTGTGTGTGTGTGTGTGTGTGTGTGTGTGTGTGTGTGTGTGTGTGTGTGTGTGTGTGCGTGCGTGCGTGCGTGCGTGCGTGCGTGCGTGCGTGCGTGCGTGCGTGCGTGCGTGCGTGTGCGTGTGTGTGATCTTCAAAACCTAAGTTTGACCTTCACCTTACACCCGCATTTTTTTATACTAATGACATAAACACTATTATACTTTGTTGTTGGTACCCTCCTTTTTCCCCTGCACACCAAATCTGTTATTTGGAAAGACATTACATTACATTACATTACATTACATTACAACGTGACGCATTGTGAGCTTGTTGATCTGCTGTTTTTCCAGAATTTAGACTCTACGGTTGAAGGGGTTAAAGTATTTAGCTGATATGCTCCTATCTAGAGTGTTCCAACAACTGCTGCAGAATAGGCTTCAATGCACAGGTCACATAACTTACCAGTGTCCATTAATAAAAAGACCACAGTCAATTACATAGAGCTCAGGCAATGTTCCAGTACACACAGGGGATCAAAGTGACAATATAAAGGCTTAAAGAAAATTGCTGAAAGAGGTGGTAACAGAATTGTCGAGACAAGGTTACGCAGGTTACAGCGAGCAGAGCACGGAAATCCGGCCAAGTGGATCTAATTAACAGCCGTTCCTTTAGATCTCAAAGTAATCCGTTTCAGTTTGCCGGGAGGAATTGTGGTATGTTGATGGGAATGATTAACTACAAAAAGCTCCACAAACGCACAACATGACGGGTTTCTTTAAAGAGGTGGTGCCATAGTTTTGTACTTTTTCTGTTTTGTATGTGTCTATGGAGTTAACGATGACATTACTCAAATAGACCCCCAGGTGTGGTTATAATATGCAAATATGTCCTCCCTGTGTATTTTTGGTTTCTTCAGTCAAAAGGCCCAATCAAAATACACTGCTTTAATGACATCATAAAATCATCCCCTCCCCTTTTTTTCCTTTCAGCAATAGCTGTGGGTGTGGCTAATTTCAGCTGGGTACACCACCCACCTGAAAACCAGGTAGAGTTAATGAGCATGTGTGAGTGTGGCCACATAAAAACATAATTTTAACACACTTTAGCAGTATCTGACTGTTCCCCCTCTAAATCTGGCACACTTGATTGCATCTTTAGTTTGTATTATTATTTAAGCCAAAGTAGCAGCAGTACCACCATGTAGAAATACTGTAATAAGTAAATGTCCAGTATACAAAATTGTAAAACTTTCACACCCATCTTCACACTGACTCTAAGCAACAGACCTGTAAAGTTCTGTGACTGCATCTTGCATGGTTGTTCCACTGTCGCGTTGACAAAATCTTTCCACAGACAGACAAAACATAACCACCTGGCAGAGTACTGAAAACTGCTTGTATGGTGGTTCCCACTACAGTAGGTGTCAGCAGGACCACATTGTGTCATGATCAAACACACACAGACTCGCAAGGTGAAAACAATGCGAGCCATGTTGTTATGGCTGGTATAAAAAATAAATAAAATCCTTGCCACGCCGGCCGTGTAGGACACTGTATTCATTTGTCAGACAGAATTGTACAGTGTGTATTGGTCTCTGTGGAATGCTTGGGCCCTTGACAATATATCAGATTAGCTAAATATTGTAAGTTATGGCATCTTGGAGCAAAAGTTTCCAGTACGGTTTGGAAGATCCTCCTGAGTCCTGGGGGTGGTTTCAACAGTACACATTCACTTTTACTCAAAAACTGCATCACATTCTAATCTAATGCAAAAGCAAGTCATGGGCAGTGGTGTAAAGTAAATAAGTACTTTTACTTAAGTCTCTACTTAGGTACAATTTTGAGGTATTTGTACTTTACTTGAGTATTTGCAAAAATAGCCGATCTACAAGCTCACAATGCTGCTATTTTCTAAAGAATTTAATACATTTGAAAACTTGAAATCGGACATTCTGCATAATGAGTACTTTCTACTTTTGGTACTTTAAGTGCATTTTTCTAACAGAGTAGGCCTATTGCTGCATTGCAGTATTCATACTTTCACTTAAGTAAACCATTTTAGTACTTTTTTCACCACTGGTCATATGAGACTGAATTCTAGGGTTGTCAAACTGTTTTGGTGACAGCCTTACATTGTCTAAGGGACAGATTTTTGTATGTCAATTTGCGCGTGCAAGTTGCATGGATTTAACATTTGATCCACTAAGGCAGCAGCTAATTACACAAATAGACAGCTTTCTAGTCTCATTCTTCATTTGAAGCACAGCTTAAAAAGGTTGAAGTGGAAAGCTGGGATTTGTGAAACATACTGTAGAGCCCTCAACCAGCTCAGGAATACAAAGAACAGCTTCCGAAGGCATGGCTGAGACTATGTTTTGCATCCAGTGTCCATCTGTCCGTCTGTCTGTGAACAGCTACTTGATATTACTCCTAAATATTTGGTCCAAAAATCACGTAAATTGGTACACATTATCTATATAGTCATGTGATCAAGACAGATCTATCTGATATTTCAAAATTCAAATTCCAACCTGATTGGCTAAGATTGGCTTCCAAAGTTTGCAGGAGTGACTTGTTTCAATGCCATCAATGCAGCATCTGATTGCCGGGAAACTTTGCACGCACATTTCCACCAGGTCAAGGAAGAAGTTTACCTAAAGTATAACTGGACCTGAAACTTTGCAGGCACACTTCCTAGAGGTCAGAAGAAAAAACTCTGCCCAGCATTTTTAACAACAACTTTTTGACATTGTAAGTACTGTATATAAAAGCCACTTGAAATTGCTTCATATAATGGTCAAGTATACAAATATAAAAATATATTTTAAATGCAGCAGAAATGCAGTGCTTTCTGCGACCATGCTTCATGGTTATCCAACAAAACAATATTTGAGAAGACATCTGTTTGGTTTCAATAGGCAATTAGGAAACAGGGAAAACCATGGTCTACTTCGAATGGAACTAATCCTCCAGTGATCATTCTGACCATCCATTGTCCATGCTGGTGTGTTTACACTGGAGAAGGTAGTTTATTTTCCCATAAATGTACCCATGAGTCAGCATTAAGGTCTTTTCATGCGGGAAGCGGCTGCCACGCCTGAATTCATTTTCAGTGAGAGGCAAGCGGGCAGGTAGGGAGGCGTGGGCAATCTGACAGGCGTAGCGACAAGTGGGCGTGATCCCATGAAACTGTACGTTGATTGACGTTCCTATTGCTATAAATGCACATAAACATAATATTTGCACGTCTGTCAAAAGGTTGTATTTCCATTGTCGTCCTTTGAGTGTAAATGTGTGAGTGCCATGTGTTTTGGGAAGAGGAGTAGTAGCAGAGACAAAAATAAATAAATAGATAAGAGCAGTAATAAATAAATACCTTTTCCAATTTAGGCAACTAGACAACAACCATTAAATAAAGACATAAATGACGTGGCTAGTCTATGTGGGACGTGCAACAACTATAGTTGCCATTCAGCCAGCTCTCTTTTAGGGATGGGACGATAAGCGATGTTATCGTATATCGTGATAAAAAACACTCAAGATAATCGTATCGTGGAGATTTAATTTATCGTGATATCGTCCTCCGTCATGCACTGGGATAAATTCACCTTTTATTTGCAGAGCTGCATATCCGGTAGCACTTAAACCCTCTATAATTGGTAAAAGGTACTTATAATATACATACTTGATACAGTCATTTTTTCACTCTATCAAATGCCTTTGCCAAAAAATAGCCGATCTGCAATTTTTTGGAAAATATTCCACCCCTTTTGTCACAATAATCGGGATATGACATTTTCATATCGTCCCATCCCTACTCTCTTTAGGAAGTTTATTGAAGTTAATAATAGATCTAATAGCCTCAAAGTTTACCCAAAGGCTAAAATGTGGGCTGTTCCATCTGCAATAACTATTGTACAGGTGGGTTGACAGATCGTGTGGGCTTTCCCAGGAGCTTGACCCCTGCCTGCCTGCTATAATTTGCACCTGTTATTTTAGATTTAATCACGCAGTTCTGACCCTCACAAATTGCGTATCCACCATTAAATCTAGCAAAATATATTAATCAACCACATATTTTGTCTCCTCACATTATTTGTGTGGTTCTGCTGTGAATACATAATGTATAAAGCAGTGCAAAAAAAGAAAGAAAAAGAAGCAGATCAAAAAGCTTGTTCATCTGCTATTTTGATCTGTAAATAGCAGAGCTTGTAGATCGGCTATTTTCAGCACAACCAACACTAGGGCTGTGTGCCAGTTTGATACATAACACCCATATTTCGGCACACTGTGGTCCTCAGTGTTACAGTATATACAGCTTCATGCTGTAAAAAAATAGTATATGACCACCTTGAACCTTGTAAACAAGTGTTTTTTTAACTGTTCCCCACGGAAACTAGGCTACATAAACTATGAGAGAAACAGCTGTTACTGTAGCCAGGGGTGTCAAGAAACAATTAGAGGCACCAGAATAATAATAATCCTGACTACTAATTGAAGCCGAGGCCGAATTGGCCCAAATCGCACGAAAGAGGTCTCACATCACATGGTTGGTTGGTTCTACAGACTCCAAATCACACTGACTTAGTTCTACATACGGTGCAGTTCTACATATAGGCCCTATACTAGCTTAGTCACTGCTTTTTTCCCAAAACATTTTAAGGGGCATACATTAGCGTAAATACTCACAATGCGTCACAATGCGACACATTGTGAGCTTGGAGACATTAACAAGTTGAAATATGTAAATACAAATATATAAGATGATGCTATAAGATGTTAGTGCCAAAGAAAGCCACACTACACTTCTCATCTGCAGAACTCAGGATTCAAAGATCATTAACTCGTGTTAATTTTGTAATTATTAACCGTTTCATCAGTTTCTTATTTTACTGGTCCATCATTATAAGTCACTTTAGGTTTTTGAAAAAGCATTAGCATTTGGTGTTTAACGTACAGTAAAATGCAGCAATTTCGCCAACCGAAGCCACATATTTTACACAAACAGTGTTCTCACACTAAGTCCATGGTGTGCACATAATGTGCACATAGACACAGACATAAATGTACCTGCGGGCAAATGCAAGCTAATGCACCCTCGCAAACAAATGTATTTGCACTTAAAAACACACACTCACCAAACAACTCAGGCATTAAGCCGACGCTCTCATCCAGAGAGGTGCAAGGCCAGGGTAAGCACTATAAACATCTATCAAGCCAAAATGGGGTGAATCAGGGTCAACACCCTACCCCCAGAGTCTTCATCAAACCTGCACTCCTGGTCTTCATCATCTATAACCACTGACATTGCACGAACACGCGGCGAGCACACACACGCACACACACACACGCACATGCACGCACGCACACTCATAGCCCTATTACTCAACGTCCTTAAGCATTAGTCTAAACTGGTTCCTGATATTCCCTGATATTCTACCTGAGCGGGCCACCATGGCCTGCGCTGTGTGTGTTCAGAGTGACTAATGTGCTGCTTGACACAAGAATGGATGGCCAGGGAGGACAATGTCAATAGCAGGTGCTAGACCAGAAGTGTTTTTTCATTGCCGGCTGTCATAACAGAGGTGTCCAGTCATGCATCTCCCTGACACCACTCAGCACATCAATCAACAGCTCTGATAAGGCGTGCAAGTACCGTACAGTACAGACACACTCCGGCAAATCTCCCTCTCGCATATGAACAGGGGTGTCGCACCAAAGTCTGGGCCCTGGGTATACAAGGATTCACTGCAGGCCCCCCATGAATGTTCTTCATGACTGGGAACGCATTATTACGAATTTTGTAATTTAACTATTGAAAAATAGCAGATATACAAGCTCACAGCGCGGCACCGAGTGCAGCGCTGCAAGCTTGTAGATCTGCTATTTTTGAAAAATCGTGAACTTGAAAAATCGTGAACTTTGAAAAACCTATGTTTCTATGTCAGTGGTGCTCACACCTTTTCATGTCAAGGACCCCCAAAATGATATGTATTTGGCCACGGAACCCCATCTCAAAATATTTAGTTCCAGAGACCCCCCCAGAAGCAAAGTTTTAGTTAGAAATGTTCACTTAAAATATACATATTCAAAGATTTGCACACATTTTCACGACTTCTAAAAAATATAAGCTATCTGCTATTTTTCAATGGCTAAAGTAATTAAGGCCCCTCCACCTTGGGCCCTAGTAACTCAGTCCCACTTTCCCCCCCCCCCTTGTGACGCCCCTGCATATGCATGCATGCATGTGTGAACACATGCAGTAGCCAACACATGTGCATGGGTAAAGATGCGCGCATGGACACACACACACACACACACACACACACACACACACACACACACGCGCACACACGCACACACATGCATGTGTCAATGTGTCATATCTGCTGTATGAGTATGCATATACAGTACAGTACATGCAGTTGATTCATGCAGTGTCATTATTATAGACACATGCAAATATGGACTCACCCTCTCTCTTTCACTCACACGCACGTGCACGCACGCACGCACGCACGCACGCACGCACGCACGCACGCACGCACGCACGCACGCACGCACGCACACACACACACACACACACACACACACACACACACACACACACACACACACACACACACACACACACACACACACATCAGTTATGGTTGCCAATGGATGAATGCTGAGCTTTGCTTTAGGCTTTGCTGCTGAGCAAAGATTTATTTTCCTTTATGATCTGAATGTATTATATGCCAAATTACACACTTAAAGGAGTAGTTCACCCCCCCAAAGAAATATATTTTCTATCAATTACACACCCAATGAAGGCTTGTTTTCCGTCGCATTCCTAAAATAATAATTTGATGACTGAGTCATCGGTCAGTAGAAGACTTTTTGAGCCAGTCATGAAATTATTGGCTTAGGAATGCGACAAAAACTAAAAAGATCTCCTTGAATTCAAGGCTTCCTGGGGTGAGTAATTGATCGAAAATAAGTCATTTTTGGGGTGAACAACTCCTTATATACAGTATATCCCCCTTTCAGCTTTTCTACCATATCTCTCCTAAACTGTCTCCCTCTTAGATTTAATCTCTGTCTCTCCTATACTTAATCTCTGTCTCTCCAACACTGTCTTCCTATTTCCTACCATTTGTCCACTCCCTCCCAGCTTTCCTAGAGCCTGTCTCGCTCTCAGGTTTCCTAACCTGCGTCTCAATCATAAAACAAAATATAACGGGGAGTTTAACTGTCCACTCTCCTCCTCCTCATCTATATAAACATGCCACTGGATGGCATATACAGCTCACTAGCACACTGAAGATTACTCAACAATGCAGTTAAACACAGGGCAGTAAAACCAAACGAGGGGGAACTTCTGCACCAGACACAACAAGGAGAAAAGAAACCGTAAAAAGAAGAGACCGAGGAGAAAGAGGCAGTGATACACTGGCAGAGGATATGTGGGTAGATGGGAGAGCCTGATTGAGAGGTGTAATTGTCCTCCGGGTAGAATGAAGCTATAGTTGTGGTGCCAACCGAGCAGCAGTGTTTAAAAGGAAACTTCGATCCAATCCGAGTGTTTACATCGCCTCTTCTCTATCTCACTCACTCCCCGCACATGGTTTTAGATCCCTCTCTCCTCCCCCTTCCTGCCTTCTGTGCACTTCTTCCTGTTCTTCCGGAGATCTCTTCCCCCCGGGGCAGCTATGCCATGTTGACACAGGGACACAAAAACAGGCGTGTGCACGGGCATGCACTCATGTTTTACGGTATCGCCGTTGTTGGCGGAAACGTTTTATGTCCATATTTCAAAAATGCTGAAGATATCTACAAGCTCACAGTGCATCGTGTATAGTTTTTGAAAATGACTTATATTACATGCCCGACTACGTCAGGTTCAAAGTTTTAGTTAGATCTAAAAAGGTACAGCTAAATGGACTCTGCATGTCTTCCTAGATGTTTGTGCCACTGGCAGATGAATCATCAGGTCTGTACACTTCTGTAGTGCAGTGATTCTCAGCCTTTCTAATCACATGAATCCGAGGGTTCCTATTCTGGGCAAATCATAATAGGTGAGCATTTGACGAGAATAGCAGATTGTGCTATGAGCTCTTTGAATTGGTGTGCAAGGATCCATCTTTTGAGCTCATTAATCTGCATATGTTCAAGCAACTGCATGTTCATGTGCATGTACGGTATACTGCACCTGTGTGTGTGTGTGTGTGTGTGTGTGTGTGTGTGTGTGTGTGTGTGTGTGTGTGTGTGTGTGTGCGCGCGCGCATGCTTTTATAGGAGCAATAAAGTTTAGAGTGTTATTGATTTGGATTGGGTCCTGACTTGCAGCTATCAGCTCGGTCTCCATGCCGACCCCGTATCGACCAGATTAATTCCACTGGACAATAAAACCTAAACTGTTCCAGTGATCACCGCTCTGCGTCTTTAAACTGATGCTGCCAGCAGTATTACTGACAGGGGAGGGGGAGGGGGGTGACACTGGAAAATATCAAGTGTTCATTTGGACCCATAAGGGTCCATTTGCTTACATTTGTATAGGGATGCATTATATAGAGATTTATTTTGTCTGATATCCCATTACCGATACTCATATTGTAATAGGTTTACCTTACACCACCTGTTATACAGTAACTGATTCTGGCCGCAGATGCAGGCTTCTAAACGTCTTTCTTATCAACTAAACGTCTTTCTTATCAACTGATCTATTATAGGCCTACTGATGCACATTTTAGTTCAAACAACGTAAACGTAGCATTTTCATTTGACAATTTTTCCAAATTGTTGACCCTCTTGAAAGCTTTGTCAGGAAACATAATTGATTGAATCTGAAGCCTTCGTTCAGGGTTTAAGTGGGTAATTAACAGTGGGGACTTTTTGCTGCGTAGTACAATGACGAGAGAGAGAGAGAGAGAGAGAGAGAGAGAGAGAGAGAGAGAGAGAGAGAGAGAGGGGGGGGGGGGGGTATGATGAGGAGTTGAGGAGCAGTGTTTCCATTGGAGGATGGGAGGAGGGGAAGAGGGAGGGGAGGTGGACAGGAGAGGACAGGGGGGGGAAGGAATGGACAGATGGGAGAAGGGAAAGAGATGGACGAGTGGAGGGAGAGATTGGACAGAGAGGAGGAGTTGGGGGTTAAGAGA